>NW_006159963.1:401225-427713 GCF_000334495.1 Tupaia belangeri chinensis | reverse complement strand
TTCCCAGGAGTAGCAGCAACCTAGCTTTGATTAAGCAAGTGGTGACACCCTGGGGATGTCAGAACTCCAGGGAAACTGTACCTGTTTATAGCCAAATCACCTCCCCAACTTAACCTGGCAGTCCTGCTTGTAAGAGAAATTAATTTTGATTATGTTTGGGCTGCTGTAATTTGTTCAAGCAGAGTAGCTACAACCCTAACACAGCCTCAGGCTTTTCCTTAAGATCGGGGACATTTTGGAGACCATTTCACAGTTTGTGAGCTGATTGGAGGCACTTGGAATCCACTATGGACTTTACAGAAAACCATAAAATATTGATCTTTTATAGTCCTTAATATAAACTTTAATTGAATGAAATGTATTAGTGCATATTTTGTTTCTAAGGTTTAGAAATAAATATAACTAGGTTATGGTTTATACAAAATAAAAGTCACAATATGAAAATCATATATATGGCCTGGCTGCTGTGGTGCGGAGGGAATACAGGTGCTCTGCCAGTCTGGAAGTCATAGGGACAACCATGGACTTGGATTCCTGGGTTGGCCTGAACACATAGTATGTACACACATGGCTGCCCAGGCTTCTGAGGACTGGAGGGCTGGGGAAAGGAGTGACAAGACCCTGTTGAAGGAGCTTCTCCCTCTTTTTCTTTTGCATGTGCACACACATGTTCTCTATCATTAAAAAAAAAACCCCACAAATATAAGCATACCAAAAACTAAGCCACCAATTCTTGTGCTCTGTTGGAGCTAAATTTCTTCCACTTTCAAGGCTGCCTGTTCATCATTAGTTTTGCTACATCATGTACTTTTTAAATTAATTTTTCTTAAATCATGGGACCAGCAGTTAGTGTAATGGCTATGTTGCTGGACTTCCATGTAGTCGACCATGGTTCAAGTCCCAGAACCGGTGGCTTAAACTCACGCCGGTCGTGTGTGCATGTGTGCCCAAGATCCTGAGAGGAGAAAGGAGGAAAAGGGATTGTGACATGGCCATCCCTGCTGGGGGGGGATTGTTCGCTTTCTATCTCTCTGTCTCTCTCTGTCTTTCTGGTGAGCACACGCACCCTATAGCAAACCCTCCCCCCCCCAAAAAAAATCATGATAATCATGTGTGCATGCGTGTGAGTGAGAGTCAGAGAAAAAGAGAGAGAGATGAGCATCTTCTACAGGGTCTGGTTAAACTGCAACCCCATTCCTCCAATCCTCTAGCTCGTTGGCTTTTGGGTCCTTTCACACTTGTCCTGAGTGTCCCAGGGTGATGGGGTTAGGGATTCAAACCGTGGTCACCCTGTATGATCCAACTTGTCTTGACCAGCGCATTTCTGCTGCACCGCAGCACCAGCCTGCATTGTGTATTCTTAATGGCCACACTTGCAGTTTACATGTTTATTACAATAAGAAGCACACTTTAACAATGGGTTCATGGGATGAGCAAATGGCATAATAGTTGCGTCTCTGGACTCCTGTGTAGTCAACTGTGGTTCAAATCCCAGACCCAGAGGCTCAAAACTCAAGCTGGGCACATGAGTGTACATGCCCAAAATCCCAAGAGGAGAAGAGATTGTGGTATGGCCATCCATTCCCCCTGGAGTGTGATTCCTCAGTTTCTGTTTCTGTCTCTTGAGTGAGTGCACACACGCTATAGCAGAAAAAATCTCTCAAAAAAAAAAAAAAAAAAAAGGTTGGGAGGAGGGGGCTCACATGATTGGTTCAGCTGCGTCGTTCCCAACTGCTACCATTGAATGTATTGTTGTCACTGCTCCAGAAAGTACCACACCAGGTGGCACCCAGAGGAGTTGGCCTTTGTCGGATGCTGAATGCAGGCAAGGGACTCAGCACAGCACCCAGGAAGTTCAGAGGGAACCCATCACAGTAGGTCACCCATACCCTCCATGAACAACTGGCTCCACAGCCACCAGGCTGACCTGGGCCCATGGCTCTCCTGTTATACAGCCCAGCTGTAACCTTCCCTCTGAGGACCTGAGGGGCCAGGAGCACCACAGTCTATGGAAGGCAGCCATGACTTCAGCTCCCCTTTTTGTTGGGAACATAGCCCTTCTTTCCCCTCTGAGTGGGCTATGTTCCCCTCTTTTCCTGGCCCCCTCTGTAGAGGCAGGTGGCCAGGATCCCTAGCCTGCTCCTTCATAAGAATCCTGACTTCTGTTCATCACAGGGATGCAGTAGAGACAGAACTCAGGGCCAGAGGGCATGTCTGTGCTCCCCAGCTCCACTTCTTTCTGTTATGAGAATCAGCACGAGCAAGCGACACTGTTTTGCATTTTAGTGTGTGTGTGTGTGTGTGTGTGTGTGTGTTTTCCTACGGGTGATCATCATTAGCCATTTACTTGTTACTATTGTGTTGTTGGAAAAGTTATGACGTCTCTGTTTTTCTATGTAAAACTGCATCACAGCTTTCCCAGCAACCCAATGTATTGCCTTCATAGTTATCTTTAAACAACAACAACAAACTGCTATAACTGGGGTCAGCAGGGGGTGTGGTGGTTAAGGCAGTGGATTCTACATGCCTGACTCCACGGTTTGGGTCCCAGACCTGGCAGCCTGAAAAACATGCTGGGTGCATGTGCATGCATGCCCAAAATCCCAAGAAGAGAATGAAGGAGAAGGGATTGCAGCATGGACATCCACCCTAGGGGAATGATTTTTCACTTTCCTGCTTGTTCTCTCTGTCTCTCTCCAGTGAATGCATGTGCCCTATGAAAAAAAAAAAAAACTAACTTAAAAAAATTAGAGCAGAGAGAGAGAGAGAGAGAGAGAGAAAGTGAGAAAGCACCTCCCAGGGAGATGGCCATGCCACAATCCCTTCTCTATTCTCCTCTAGGGGTTTTGGGCACACATGCACACACATTTGCCTGGTATGTCTTTCAAGCTGTCAGGTCTGGGACTTGAACTGCTCAGCTGGTTATGTGGGATCCAGCCACCCTAACAGCACTCCACTAGCTGGCCTCATAACTATCATTTTTAGTAACTATGCATTATTTCATTCCACAATAGAATTGATCTAAATAGCGTCTTATTGTGGACTTTCCTCCAAGTTTGTGTTACTATAAAACTTGGCTGCAAGCAGTATCTTTGTCAATATAATGCCTTGCTTCTGTTGAATAATTTCCTCAGGAAATGGGGTAACTTTGGACTACCTCTTATGGAAGACTAGAAGGATATTGTTGCGACATTTTTTTGGCAAGACCAGAACTGTTCTTCAGTAGAAAGTACTTAATTGATGTTACATCCAACTGGTGGGATTCTTTCTATAGCATGCAACTATAGAAAGAATTAGAGATCCTAGTAGGTGGTGTAATGGTTAAGGCACTGGACTCCCACATGGCCAACCATGGTTTGAGTCCTGAACCCAGTGTTTTGTTTTGTTTTTAAGAATTATTTATTTAGCTTAATTTATTTATTTTAATTTGACCAGAGAGGGACAGAGTAAGAGAGAGGAAGGGAAAGTGAGAAAGCAAGCTGCCAGGTCTAGGACTTGAAGCACAGTCAGCCATGTGGGAGTCCAATGCCCTTAACCACCATGCCACCTGCCAGTCCCGAACCCAGTGGTTTTAAAATCTTGCCGTGCATGTGTACATGCATGCCCAAAATCCCAAGAGGAGACTGGAGGAGAAGGGATTGCAGAGTGGTCATTTCCCCAAGGGAGATGACTTCTCACTTCTTCTCTGTCTTTATCTATCTTCAGTGAGTACACACATCCTATAGTAAGAACCTTAAAAAAAAAAAAAAGAATTAGGGGGCTGGCTCTTTAGCATGGTGATTATGGATCCCACATGGCTAACTGTGTTTTTCAAGTGTTGGACCCAGTGGCTTAAAAAATATACCATGTGCATGTGCATGCATGCCCAGAATCCCAAAAAGAGTGAGAAATGGAGAAGGGATTGCAGCATGACCATGCCCCATGGGGAATGCTTTACCTTCCTATCTCTGTCTCACTATCTCTCTCTCTGGCAAGCTCACACACCCTCTGGCAAATTAAAAAAAAAACAAAACACCAGAATTAGGATTATTCATAATAACCTCAAAATAGAAACATCTAAGTTTCCATAATTGATGAATAAACACAATGTGATTTTTGCATAGAAAAGTATATCCTGACTTTTCTGACAACCCAATAATATGCATATACTGGGATATTATTCAGCCATAAGAAGGAATGAAATTCTATATTACCTGCTGTAATATAGATGAACACTGAAAACATTATACTAAGTGAAAGAAGTTAGACGCAAAGGGCCACATATGATATAATTCCATTTTTATGAAATGCCAAGCCTAAGCACATCTACAGAGACAGAAGATAATTTAAGTAGTTACTAAGAACTGAGGGGAGAATGCAATAGAGAATGATTGCTAATGGACACACGGTCTCTTCAGGGGATGATGGGGTTGTCCTGGAATTAAGTAGTAGTACTACTTGCACAACCTTGGGAATATACTAAGAACTACTGGATTGTATACTTTCAAAGGGTGAGCTTTAGGGTATGTGAATTATATTTCAGTAGAAATAACAATGAGGAAGACTTGTATGTATTGGTATGATCTATGAGTGCAGAATACCGATGCTATACCATTTTCTAAAAGTTCTTTCCTATCATCAGTTTTAGAGACTGGGAGGCTTCTCCAGGGATATGTCAGCCCTGCCCTCACTCTGCAATAAGCTCAGCATAGTAGTCGCTCTTTCTCCAGAGGAGAGGGCTCCTGCCGCTTGCCAGGCACTGTATACTGTATAAGGATGCCTAGGAGATGTGCAATTATTCTCCTTTTTCAGATAACAAAACTGAGAGATAAGGGAGACTAGTGACTTGTCAAGATTCTACAGTGAGGGAACGAATCACTCAAGCCTACCACCAGAGAGGATGAGTCAGAGACCCTTGGAGTCTAATTCTTAGCTTCATTTGCTCCCTGTGGATTGGATGGCCAGGAGTGTAGAGGCTGCTTCACTTCAGCGAACACAGCTTACAGAAGTACTGCTTTATGAATTTACACCGGACGTTGTTTATGTCCTTCATTTGAAGACAGTAGAAAGTGGACTTCAGAGAGTTCACTGTTTTTATATATATTTTTTTTACAAGAGTATTTATTTCATGAGCATGAGAGAGAGAGAGAGAGAAAAACACCTTCCACGGGGTCTCAGACTCTGACTGCCTCCCAGCCTTTTCAGCCTGCCAGGATCCTGTGTGTGTGTGTGTGTGTGTGTCTGGCATGTGCAGGTCAGCCAAGGAACTGAACTCGTGATCTTCCACGTGGATCCAGCATCACTCCAACAGTGCATGCCACTGGCCCTTCAGAGAGTCATCTTGTCCCAGGCTGGACTCTTACAGCTTGATGGGACTATTCTAGTAGTTTCTAACTGGCACACTCATAGTGCCTGAATGTTCAATGCCCCTTCACCAAGCTGCCCTTGCTATTGTTTCTAACCAAAAATCTCGTCCTACCCACCAGCCATTCAGCCAACTCCTCTTTATCCATCAAAACCTAACTTATATATCCCTTCTATTGTTTTTTCCTTAACATTACCATTCATAGATGTCCTGACTAGAGCCTTTTAAATACTAATAATACAAAACTGTTTGTTTGTTCTAAATAATTATTTTAACTTTTAAAAAATTGATTTATCAATTTATTTTGATTTTACCAGAGAAGGACAGAGAGAGAGAGAGAGAGAAGAAAAGCAAGAAAGGAAGCCACCAGGTCCAGGACTCGAACCGCAGTCGGCCATGGGGAACTCCAGTGCCCTTAACCACCACGCCATCTGCCGGCCCCTATTTGGATATCATTTATTGAGTCCTCGCTATTTGTTAGGTAGCTTTAAGTAATGATGTACTTGTGCCTTTTAATTCTCATGGTGATTATGCAATACAAGTATAATTATTTACATTTCTTCCAGATGAGGAAACAACCTAGAGAGGTTAGGAAATTGCTCAAAGTCGCTCAACCAGGACATGAAGAAACAGGTCTGACTCCGAAGTTCACACTTTTCCCTTACACCACATCCTCTTTCCTGCATCAGTCACCTTGAATCGCAAGTGCTGCTTCTCGCTGTCTTCCTATTGCCCTGAAAGCCTTAGAGGGTTAGTAGTGAGTGACTCTGACTTCAAGAACTGTGACTCCACTGCCCAGAACAGGGCCTGCTCCCAGGTGGTGATCTTAAATATTTAATAGAAGTGAATTGTTCCATGTGCAGGGAGACAGCCTGGAAAGTACACGTAGTCTGCCTGTCCTATCGCTGCAGATGGGATGGGCTGTGGCCTCCCCTCACGAGGCGATAAGGAGGCAAGTCTTGCCTCCTTGAGGACTTGCAGATGTTTCCTGAGGTCCTGAGAGCATTTCTGCTTCTGCACGGTCTTGGCTGCCACTGCTGGTTCCTACGAGCTGCTGGGAAAGCCAGCCTTGTGGCCTGCTGGTGCGAAGGTCAACAGCCAGCTTTGGCCTGCTCTCTGGAGACTGCCCTGAAACAGTAGGGCAGTTGAGGCCCATGAAGGATGGAGGCCCCATCACCAGCTTGTAGATTCTCACTGAAACCCAGCAGGTCTGAGTTGTAGAGATAGTTGTACATGGTGGCTGAGACCTCAAGCCAGAGTAGGTGCTAGCTTTGAAAACCAGCTCTAGCACTTGCCAAATCTGTGGCCAAGGAGTAAGTTTCTCAACCTTTCCAAGCCTGACTACTTCATCTTTAGCAGAGAGTAATTATCTTCTTTTCAAGATGATGGATAAAAGGAGATCATACATATAAACCCTCAGTGATCAGTGATCACTCACAGCAACCACCCTAAAGATGAGAATAACAATAGTAATCATGATTATCGAACCATCCACTGTACATTTCTGCTGTTTATAGTGAAGACTTCTGACACAACTAATGTTGTTAGTTGGGGGAGCAGAACAGTTTTCTAGAAAGACAGGTAATCTGATCTAACAGGTGCTGCTTTCCCTGGTTCAGGACAAGTCCTGCCTGAGAAAGTAACCTTTTTCCTTTGGGTGTGAGCATGAAGGAAGAGGCTTCGCAAAGACCGGCCCTTCACTTTCCAGAATCCCGGGCAGCAAACAGTCTGTTCTCTATTGCAGCCATCTAATGTACGATCAAGCAACTGGAACTTAGTATAATTATTTATTAACATTATTATTATTTAGGTTTACTTATTGTAATTTTAAAATTTTGTATAGAGCATGTGTGCTCACCAGAGAGAAACAGGGAAAGTGAGAGAGCAAGCCTCCAGGTCTGGGACTTAAACTGCGGTCAACCATGTGAGAGTCCAGTGCCCTAACCATTACGCAACCTGATGGCCCCATTATTTATTATTTTTAAAATTTTTGCTATACTGTGCATGCACTTGCTAGAGAAACAGAGAGAGAGAGAGAGAGAGAGAGAGAGAGAAAGAGAGAGAGAGGAATAGGAAAGCATTCCCCAGGGGGATTTTCCCATTGCAGTCCCTTCTCCATTCTCCTCTCTGGATCTTGGGCACACATGCACATGTGCCTGGTATGTTTTTCAGGCTGCTGGGTCTGGGACTCAAACTGCTCAGTCACCCATGTGGGATCCAACCACCATGTCACCAGCTGGCCCTATTACTATTTTTTATAAGTTTATTTTATTTATTTCCTCTGAGGGAGAGAAAGAAAGAGAGGCACTCCTAACAGAGTCTACACACCATGGTCCACTCCTAGGTTTAGCCATGCAGGCGTGGATTGTACAAGGAAGTCCCAGGACACAAACTCAAGACCTTCCTGTGTGGTTCCAGTCGTATTACCACTGCACTACTGGTATGGTTTAATATCTTCCACCCTCCCCCGAAATCCATGTGTTGAGATTGGGTTGTAACTGGATTAAGAAGGCACAAACTTAATTCAATTATAGTGTTGAAGGTCTGGGGTCTTTAGGAGGTGATTAGTAATTGAGTCCTGTAGGTTTGTAAGAATAGGGAATGAGACCAAGGAAGATTGATGAACACAGTCACTCTGCTCTGTTCGTCCTTGTAACACGATGCTTTGGGATTCGGCAAGATCCCACCAGGTACAGTCTCTGGACCTTGGACTTCTGAACCACGAGCTGAATAAAGCTCTGCCTTCTTATATTTTTTAATTTTTTTTAAGTTTATCCATTTATCTTTTCCATGAGTGAGAGAGCTGTGGAGAAAGAGCCAGCCCTCCCAACCAGGTCCCTGATAAGTGATTTACTTCTAACTTCGGCTATGACCAGATCATGGGCAAGGGCACTTCCTGCATTCTCTGGGGGCCTCCGGACTTGAGGTGGGAGCGTTCCCATGGGGAATTGTATCACACAGTGCTAGTCCCCATTGCTAGTCTCAGTCTCTGGTTTTATAAATCACTCACTTTCAGGAATTTTCTTTTATTAGCAACACAATAGTCACCGTCTATCCCATGATTAGTTTTTTGAAAAAAAATTATTAAAATTTTTTTCTTCTTTTTTTTTAGAATTTTTTATTTAACTTTATTGATTTATTTTTATTTGACCAGAGAGGGACAGAGTGTGGTGGTGGTGGATTGAGTTTAGGGATAGTGTTAGGGTTAGGTCAGAGTTTAAGGATAGTGCTAGAAATAGGGTTAGGGTTATGCTTGGCCATGTGGGAGTCCAGCGTTCCTAACCACCACACCACCCGCCAACCCCAATACTGTTATTTTTGAACACTATTTAAAAGTTATAAAGTATTTTCACAGGGACTATTTTATTTATATTATTCAAGCACACAAATACCCAAAAAAGATGACATAGACTTTATTTAAATTTGATTTAAGCCTGAGCTCTTTCCATGTTTGTCTGCATATCTCCAGGGAAGAAACGGATTGACCCATGCAGTTTTGGTTTCTCATATTTTCTAGGAGCATTCCCCCATCTGTCTCTTGATCAACCACTTTTGTTTTTATTTATTTTAATTTTTTTTTTTTGAGAGGTTTTTGCTATAGGGCATGAGCGTTTGTGAGAAAGACAGAGAGAGACAGAGAGACAGAAAGCAAGAAAGCACTCCCCAGGGAGGCTGGAAGAAATCACTCCCCAGGGAGGATGGCAATCTCTTCTCCTCCAATCTCCTCTTGGGATCTTGGGCATGCACACATACACACTGGCATGAGTTTAAGCCACTGGGTCTGAGACTTGAATCACAGTCGACTGCGTGGAAGTCCAGCGACATAGCCATTACACATCTGCTGGTCCCTTGACCAACCATTTTTATTTTTATTTTTAAATTTTTTTTCTATTTTTTTCTTTCATTTATTTTTACATTTTTCCACAAACATTTACTTTACATAGCAAAAAATGTTAGCTCATACTCCATAGTTCTTGACAGTTTACAAATAACTTTCAAAATTTCAAAATACTGAATTTTAGAGATAATGTTCAAAATATTTCTTGACCAACCATTTTTAAATGTGTCATCCTATTCCTTCTGGTGAATGGGCCAGAGTTGCTCATCCACCTGTCATTTGAGGCCCAGAGTAGTTTATAATGTATACTGCTATGTATAAGACTATCAACCTTTGTGAAAGCAAGAGTTTCAAACCAGCTTTGGAAGTATTTCCTTAGGATGAATTGTTAGGCGTGGACTCAGGGCCCAAAGGCTAGGAACAGGTTTTCCTACTGCTGCTACTTCAGGCTGGATCAGTATGAAGGAAGATCAACCCAGCCTTTAGAGATTGTCCATGCATTCACTTCTGCTCTGAAATGGGAAAGATAACACGAAACGGTGCCAGCGAGATGACAAAGCATTCTTTGCTGAGCCAGGCAGCATTTGCTGGAAGGGGCTGGACGTTGCTTTTCCATGGGAACATTCTCAACTGCTATCCCAGTTCTCCGACTGTCGGTTTATTCAGGGTTTCCCCACCCCCGTCTCAACCGCCTTTGCAGCGAATAGAGCTAGGAACACTCGAGAATCTCCCACGAATTCCCAAGAGCAAATGCCTACAGTGGCAGAAGAACTGTTTTACTTGGTCAAGGCAGCATGGTCTGGCAGACGGAGCACCACCAGACCAGGCAGGGCCTTGCCCTCCGCTGCCAAATCAGCAGGTACACCCCTGCCTGGATGGTGTTGCTGAAATGACACAATTTTAGATACATTCCTTTGACTCTCGACAACCTACAGAGGGACCCTGGGAGAGGGCATAGGGCCATCTATATCCCAGGATGAATTGTTTTCCCAGAGCTGACTCTCAGGACAGGCCCGTTTGGAGACAAGGTAGAGTGCCTCCATGAAGACCCAGAAGCACAGACAGGAGCTCTGTGAAGGAAGAAGTGTTGTCTAGCTTTTGCTCTCTCACAAAAGCTCATCAAGTTGAGGCTTCCTTCTTGAGTTGTCCCTGGCCCCTGGCACTTCCTGGGAGGGCAATGTGCAAAGCCCCCTGAGGTTGTTTGGTGTAGACAGACACCTGGGTTGGGTGTTTCCTATTGGGTTTCAGAACTGAGCTGCAGGTTCCAGGGGAGTGGCCCGGGTCCCATTCCCGTCACACGTGTGCACGCGCCTGGCCTTCTGCTGTCCTCATGGTGATGCTGTGATTTCTGCTGCACTGTGACTCGGATACCCTGTAGGCGGAATCATTGCTGTGATTTCATCTTGAGCCCTGCTCAGGGCAGGAGGTTGTGGTTTAAAATCCTCATTCTGGGAAACCAGCAGGTGGTGCGGTGGTTAAGACACTGGGCACTCCCATGTGGCCAACCACAGTTTGAGTCCCAGACCTAGTGGCTTACTTTCTCGCTTTCTCTCTCTGTGTTTCTGTCTAGTCAAATTAAATAAAAAATAAAGGAATGAATAAATAAATAATAATAATAAAAAGAGATATTTTTAAAAAACTCACTCAGATTTTATCTTCTTTCCCTCATTCGCTCTGATTGACCCATTCTGTGTTTTCTCTTCCTCTTTTGTTTCTGAGGACTTTGCCTTCACTGTTTCCACTCTTCACTTTCCCATATCTACCTCCTGGTCCTTACTCGGGGCTTGGCACAGGAGGGCCTTTTCAGAGAGGTCTTCCTCGACCGCTCTAGTGAGAGGGATGCACCACCCTCAGGCACTTTCTATTCCATTATCAGCCTGCGAGTTCTGCTTAGCACTGTCATCTCCCAAAATGATCTTATTTATTTCTACACCCATATGTCAGCCAACTCTCTGACTAGAACACGCACTCCCTGAGAACAGCAGCAGAGGCTTTCCACTCTGCTCAGAGCTGAGAACAGTGCCGGCATATGGGGAAGTCCAGCCAAGAATCCCAGACAAGCTGCCCTCGCTCTTCATTGGGCCCTATCATTTTCCTAAGAGGGGGATTTTTATGTCTCTTTCTCTCTCTCTGTGTATTTTTTAATCTATATTATTCGTCTCTCCATATCTCTGTAGGCTAGCAGAGAGTCAGGCAGGGCTGGATGGGCCACATGCAGATTGTGGGCCCACCTAACTTGGCAGCTTCCTGGGGGTGTGACCTGGGTCACCTCCTCCTCAGGCCTATGAAAGAGCAGCCTTGGACTGTGGGGCTCCAGGCACCGAGCTAGATCCAGTAGTCAGAGGTTTGTAAGAGAGACTTCAGTTCAAAAGAAGCTTTCAGGGGAACCAGCAGTTAGCGTAATGGCTATGTTGCTGGATTCCCACATAGTCGACTGCGGTTCGCATCCCGGACCCGGTGGCTTAGAACTCACACCGGGCACGTGTGCGTGCGTGCCCAAGATCCCGAGAGGAGAATGGAGGAGAAGGGATTGTGGCATGACCATCCCTCCTGGGGGGTGATTTCTCGCTTTTTGTCTCTATGTCTCTCTCTTGTCTGCCTGGTGAGCGCACACGCCCTATAGCGAAAAACCTCTCAAAAAAAAAAAAACAAAAACAAAAACAAAAAAACTTTCAGCAGAAAGGATGGGAGACTGAACAGTAATGCCACTGCTTAGCCGGGCTAGCTCTGTGCCTTGTCCATCTGTGGCTTCCTCACCACCCTTTGAGGCCGGCCACCAGCCCTCAAGCCATTGAAGCCATCCGTCCCTGGAGCTGTTTCCCAGCACGGAGGCAGTAGATTCTGCATCATCCAGTGAATTAGACCAGATGGTCTGTGGGGGCCATTTCATCTCCCTTTTCAGGGATTTAGCTGAGAAGTTCATTTCTTTAAAAAAAATACATTTTTCTTTATTCTACATAAAGCATGTGCGAGAGAAAGAGAGAGCAAGAGAGACACCCTCCACAGGTCACTCTGTGACCTCCTTCCTCCAGTCCTCTAGCCCATAGGATCCTGGGCACTCGCACGCGTGCCTAGGCCAGGGATTCGAATTGCTGTTGTCATCTGGGATTTGACTTCTCTTGAGCAGCACATTGCTACTGCACCCCAAAGCCAGCCCAAGAGTGGTTTATTTCCAATCCACATCTGTGGACTGCAGGGCCTGCAGGGAGGAGAGGGTAACAGGCCTGAGTACGCTGTTAAGGGTGGGCCAGAGTGAAAGCTCAGTGACCCTCAATGCCAGTGTACTGGTTGGTGACCAGATCCACCCACCTGCTGTTTGCTTAGCACAGAAAGCTGGTCGTCTGAGTCTGGAATGCAGCACCAAGGAGAAATATGGGTTCCAGGCCTAGTTCTGTTGCCAAGTTATCATGTGAGCTTGAATTAGTCTTCTCTGAGCCTCGGTGTTTCTTCCTGAAAGAGTAAGTATTAGGATTAGACCTACATACTGCTTAAGGCCCTCTCTTCTAACACTCTTAGATTCTACTAGTGAGACTCAGATGTGAAAAAAAAAGTTAGACTCATGGCAAGGGCTTGTATCCAGGCTCCAGTCCTTCAGCAGATGATCTTTCTTAGCTGACAGCTTGGAAAAGAACCCAGACCCCTGACCTCTGTCATCGGCAGCTCGAATCCTCTCAGAGTGTCTGTGTTTGTTCGCAGCTCTGGCTGGGCAGATGACAGAAGCGTGTGAGCTGAGATGTCCGCCATGAGAGGCACCCTGGAAGCTGTCCCAGCAGCACCCCGACTGGTCTTCTCGTCCAGAGGGCAGGAGAGGAACTCTGCCTGCCTTTGACAGCACTGACGCCAAGACCTCCCTGCACGTGGCCGCCTCGGGCAGGCCTCTCTGTGGTGCTACACCTGGAGCAGGAAGGGAAGGTAATGACAGGAATCTTCTCATGATGCCCGTGATAATTTTCATCAGGTTACAGTTGCCTGTGCTTTCCTGAAACTCAGCTTAATCCAGCTTTGGCATAGCTGAGTAGGAAGAGCAGAGGATCCTAACACTGCATTCTGGGACCATTCTCTGTCCAGAGTCAGCCTTTTCTTTTGCCTTATAGGATTGAAAGTCTCAGAAACTCCAATAGTTGAGCGAGCATTCCTCAAGCGTCTTCTCTAACTCCAACTTGGGAACTAGGGATTACAAATGAATTTATTAACTTTTATAAGAATTATTTTAATTTAATTTTATTTATTTTAATTTGACCAGAGAGAAACAGAGAGAAAATGAGAAAGTAAGCCACTAGGTTCAGGACTCAAACTGTGCTCAGCCATGTGGGAGTGTCCAGTGCTTTAACCACCACGCCACCTGCTGGTCCTAAATTTATTAACTTTTTAATGCTCTGTGCAATATATACATCTATACAAACACAGGATATAGATTCTCAGAAAGATAGGCTTTCATGAAGAATAAATCTTTGGGACCAGCAGTTAGCGAAATGGCTACGTTGCTGGACTCCCACGTAGTCAACCATGGTTCAAGTCCCAGACCCGGTGGCTTAAACTCACACCAGGCATGTGTGCGTGTGTGCCCAAGATCTTGAGAGGAGAATGGAGAAGGGATTGTGGCATGGCCATCCCCCCCTGGGGGGTGATTCCTTGCTTTCTATCTCTCTGTGTCTCTCTGTCTTTCTGGCGAGCACACACACCCCATAGCAAAAACCTCTAAAAAAAGAATAAATCTTTTAGATCCCTGTTAAAAAGACAAATACAGGGGGACCAGCAGTTAGCGTAATGGCTATGTTGCTGGACTCCCACGTAGTCAACCATGGTTCAAGTCCCAGACCCGGTGGCTTAAAACTCATGCCAGGTGTGTGTGCATGTGTGCCCAGGATCCCAAGAGGAGAATGGAGGAGAAGGGATTGTGGTGTGGCCATCCCCCCTGGGTGGGTGATTTCTCGCTTTCTGTCTCTATGTCTCTCTCTGTCTCTCTGGCGAGCACACGCGCCCTATAGTGAAAACCTCTCAAAAAAAAAATATATATATATAAACATACTTCACTGTTTACAGAGCTCTGTGTCTCCTAGAAGGGTTTGATGACAAGTCTTTGATGTCAAGGTCTCTCAGGCCCGAGTCAGTTCTCATCATGGAGAGCGCCAGGCGTGAGGAGAAAGACCCAGTGCTGCATCCCACGTGGACTCTTTATTCCTGGCAGTGCACCCAAAGCCAATGGCACAAAACAGAGCCTGGAGCAGCACACGTGACAAAGAGCTGGGGTCTTGGCTCATAGAAAACTCAAAAGAGGACCCCTTAGAATGTGAACTGCATCTGCATCTTCTAGCCACATCACTGACAGTATAGTGTCCAGAATTGTCACCATTTAGACAGCCCTGGAGGATTAAAAGGAATGGAGTGGGCTGGATTGAAAGAGCAGGGACCAGGAATGAGAGACCTGTGGATTTAGGGGACATAGGCCAAAGGCTGCCCATCCAGCAGGGTCCTGCATTCTGGAAGGTTCCACCCCCATCCCGGCAGGCATTGGTAAAGTGCCCCAAGCCGACAATCTTCTTCAGTACTGTCTGGTCTGAAGAAGCAAACACGATTATCATCAGCATTTGTTTAACTTGTGAAGGCTGGAAAAGCCCTTTGGGTCTCTACTCTTCCCTTCTTCCACTCTGGGGAGGGGAAACCAGAAGACTCAGCTGGGGAAATGATTCACCCAGAACCATGTAATGTGAGGGCAGAACTAGGCCTGGAGACCACAGCTGTTGCTTTTCCACTCTGGGTCAGATGCGCTTCAGCCCATCCTCTGCTGCGATTTCCTCTGTCTGAGCTGATTCCCCCAGGCTTTCCTCCAAGGCCAATAATCTAGAGATGCTGCTGAGAAACTGTCATTCCTCACAGAGGAAAAAGACAGTGGTTTAATAGGGCTGTTAATCTGTTGGGGACAGCACTTCACAGTTTGCAAAATTCTTTCCTGTCATTTATGTTACCTCCCAGCAACTCCCACCTTCCTGTACCCTACGCCTGTGTACTTGCTGCGGGCCCCTGGGTGTGGCGTGCTGTGCCACACAGTGACCGTGTGTGCGGTGGTTAGGGCATGGCCTCCAGTGCTAAGAGCATGAGATGGAAGCCTGTTCTGCCAGTAGAAGTTTGTGATCTTAGGCAGCTTAACAGAGGTGTGCCCCAGTTTCCTCATCCATGAGATGAGAACAATAATAATAGTCAATACCTCATAGGAGTCTTTTACTTAATATTATTTATTATTATTATTTTTTAAATTTTGCTATAGGGTGCTCACCAGAGAATGACGGTGGAGAGAGAGAGAGAAAGTGAGAAAGGAAGCCGCCAAGTCTGGGACTCGAACTGCATCAGTCTGCCATCTGGGAGTCCAGCGCCTTAACCACCATACCACGTGGGTGCCCTACCTTGTAGGATTCTTGTGTGAGAGTTAAATGATCAATCTGTGCTTGTAACAGTACTTAGCACACTGTGAGGGCTTAACAAGTACCGGCTACCGTACTGTACTGTCCTGCCACTTACTATTATTTCAGCCTCTGTTCCATGACCCTGAAGCCTTTCCCCTCCTTATTTCTGCTACTACATCAAGATTCAGTTCACATTTCCCTCCTCTAGCAAGCCTTCTCTGATGGTTTCCCTTCAGCAGAGTCAGATTTTCTCTTAAGTTACTGCACTTATTTAAATGCATTATATTTGTCCATGTTCTGGCCTCCCTGACTAAGCTGTGATCTTCATTCCCATACTTATCGCCAGCACCAACCATAGGTCAGGGTAGATATATGTACTTAATGTTGTCGAATGAATGAATGAATGAATGAGTGGTCCTGAGTGGCCCCATTGATTCCTAAATCCAGGAGTTATTCTTTTTTTTTTTTTTTGTTATGGGGCACATGCACTTGCTGGAGAGATAGAACTAGACAGACAGAAAGAAAGAAGTCACCCCCCAGGGGGATGGCCATGCTACAATCAATTCTCTTCCCTTTTCCTCTTGGGATTTTGGGTACGCATACATGTGCCCGGTGTGAGTTTAGGCCACCGAGTCTGGGACTTGAACTGTGATTGACTACATAGGAGTCCAATGATGTAACCATTATGCCATCTACTGGTCCCCCAGGAGACATTCTTAATTTCTGTCTTTCCCTCACCTCACACCTAATCCAATAGTGAGTCTTGACAATTCCACTTCTAAAACCGATCCTGAAGCTGCCTCTGGTCAGTCAGGCCACACTTCTCACACCTGGGCTGCTCACCTTATCACTTTCCCTGTGCTTCAGCCCCAGCTGCCCTAGATTCACCCATCCTCCTCTTGCACAAAACTTCTCTTTGTGGCCAGCAGGTGGCATGGTGGTTAAGGCACTGGACTCCCATGTGGCCGACCACGGTTCAAGTCCCAGACCCAGCAGCTTGAAACACACTGGACACATGTGCATGCATGATTAAACTCGTGAGAGGAAAATGGAGGAGACAGGATCGTGGCATGGCCATTCCTCCTGGGGGAGTGATTTCTCACTTTCTCTCCCTCTCTCTCTGTCTCTCTGGTGCGCACACACACCCAATGGAACAACTCTAACAAAAAACTCTCCCTTGACTTCTTATTGTTCTTAGAATAAAAGCCAACCTCCTTCCATGGTTCCAGAGCTCTGCATTGCCTAGCTTGTACTGCTTTCTCCTTTACTTAGTGTGCTTTGCTAGTCTGGTTTCCTTCTGGTCCTTTCCCACCTCAAAAAGTCTTGCACAAGGCTGCACCTTCTACTTTCTGCAAAGCTGGGTCCTTCTTTTGTTTTCAGGATGACTGTTACATCCTCAGAGAGTGTCCCTGACCACCCCGAGGGAATATCTCCCAGTTAATTGCATCACAGCACCCTTTGTGTCTCTTTGTAGCATTTGCCATAATCTGTAAATATCTTGATTACCCGTTTGTTTGTTCACTGATACTCTCCCTCACTCTGCTGCGAGTACCAGGAGTGCAAGGTCTTTTTCGCTGTGGTGGTTGTCTTGTTCACTAGGCTGTCTCTAGATCGGTGCTTAATACATTTTTGCTGAAAACGAACGAATGAATAAATGAATGACTGAATCATTCTAGTAACACAGTAGGTAGATCAGATGTTATATGTTCATCTCAGAGATGACAGAACTGCAGCGTAGAGAGGTTGTTTCTTGCCCTGGGTAACCTAGGCTGGGAGTATCATGGATTTTTCCTGTCAAATCAGCTCACGTTGAAAGGAGATAGGATTGGGCTGGGAACCCAGCTTGACTGATTCACTAATTCCCCACATGGGATCGGATGGCAGAGTAGCCAATGTTCCCACCTCTTAAAGGGGCAGTGCTGCCAGTACGTGGCTAAGGATTCCACCCAATTCCAAATTCCACACTGCACCTGAGGCTTTGCACACACGTAGTGAACACTCAGCAATCTTTAGAAGAGTGCACTAATTCTTTCCAAAAGGAACTCAGACCAGGCCTGAGAGGAGACTTGATCTCCCAGGACTCTCTTCAGAGGCTGCTCTCATTTGGGCCTGGAATGGGGAAAACGTTTCTTGTTCCATTACGCTGATGTGACCTCATTTGGAAGATGTCATTCCCGAGGTCCCTACTGCTGCTTCAGAGCAGACCCTGATTACTCTCATTGAAAACATGGCCTTGGCCGTCACTGGTAAGCCGGCAGCAGGGTACCATGTCTGTGCCTTTAGAAACCAGATGGTGGGAGGGCTATGGCTGTCTACCTCGTAAATGCCAGGCTCCTCCTTGGGCCTCAGCCTCCTCCTCTGCAAAGAACCATTTGGGTCTGACAGGGGCCTGGCAGTCAGAGGGTTGCATCTGACCCAGGCCTGTCACTGATTTGCAGTGTGGAATCTCATCAAGGCTCTTTCCTTCCATGGGTCTTGATTCATCATCTGTCCAAGGACAGGCTTGCTCTTTCTGTAGCCTTCCAGGGAAATGTTTGCTTCTCTAGCCCTGGATTTCCTTATCATCCCGTCCTCAGAAGTAAGCATGTCATCAACATGGGCACCTCAAAATAGTTCAGCAAAGGGTATTTTAGTCCAAAGGCCCAAGGTTTTCTCGGGGCCCCTAAGGAAGGAAGAGGAGCCATGTGCCCACTCCTGCTAAGCACACTCAAATCCTAGACACTACCCTCTCATGAGTACACACTCCAAGGAAGGAGGCTCTTCAACAGGACGGAGGTCTAGGGGTTTGGGAATATCATTCCTCTAAGAGTCTAGAAGTTTGGGGCTGGTAGGTGGCATGGTGCTTAAGACACTGGACTCCCACATGGCCAACTGTAGTTTGAGTCCTGAACCTGGTGGCTTGCTTTCTCACTTTCTGTCTCTCTGTCTGTCTGTCTGTCTTTCTGGTCAATTAAAAATAGTAATAATGACTATGATAATAAATACAATTAAATAAGTAATTTTTTTTTTTTGGAGAGATTTTCACTATAGGGTGTGTGCGCTCACCAGACAGAGACAGAGAGACAGAAAGTGAGAAATCACCCCCCCCAGGGGGGATGGTCACACCACAAACCCTTCTCCATTCTCCTCTCGGGATCTTGGGCACGCATGCACATGCGCCCAGCGTGAGTTTTAAGCCACCAGGTCCGGGACGTGAACCATGGTCAACTACGTGGGAGTCCAGCGACATAGCCATTACGCTAACTGCTGGTTCCCAATAAGTAATTCTTTTTTAAAAAGAAGTCTAGAAGGTTCAAGTGTTAAACCCCAAGGACAGTTTAACCTGCTGGCCTGACCCATTATGTGAAAAGACAAGGGCTAGAAGATCAGGTCTGTCCCAGTGTCTTTTGAGGGTTCATCATGGGGCTGGCTCAGCCCTTTATATTCGTTGTTTTCTTTCACTTTGTGCCCTTTGAGTAAATGTCATGATCCACATTCTATAGAGGAGGGAACTGAGACTCAGAGACAGAGAGGGAACGTGAGCAATCACTCCACCAGGGGGAATGGCCATGCTGCAATCCCTTCTCCACTCTCCTCTCACAATCTTGGTCATGCGTGCTCTTGCACCCAGTGTGAGTTTCAAGCCGCCGGGTCTGGGACTTGAACTGTGGTCGCCCATGTGGGAGTCCAGCACCCCAAACACTACACCACCTGCCAGCCCTTTTGTCTAGGATTCTACAGGTGGAAAGGCCAGCATGACCCCAGCACTCCGCTGCTCCCCCACTGTCTCTCCTGATAATCAGAGGAATACAGAATCATCAAAGTTGAGAAAGTTCATTAAGCAGTTGTCGAAATCATTCTGGGAATGAGGCCCAAATAAATAACTACAAATCTTAGTGCTTTGTGTATGAGCCTGGTGACCCTGTGCAAGTCATTCGACTCCTTTGAGTGACAGTATGCGGTCTTGTCAAGGGGGTAGTCTCCCCTTCTGCTTCACAGTGTGTGAGGCGTCCAACACTGATGCCTGGCACTGAAGGGCTCAGTAAAGGGCTTAGTCTCTGTTGTTATTATCCTTATTGTTACGACTGCCACCTTCTCTCCAGGGCTGTTCAAAGCTCGAATGAGGTAACTGCTGGGAAAGCTGTGTGTACTGTGCACCTGTCAGTAGTCCCTTTTGTTACAATTATAGCAACGGAAGGGAAAGAGCTATTTGTGAAGCTCCGACCCCATTCCTCCCCAAATATTTCAAATTCTTTGCTCTGCAGCCAAGTCTGATGACGAGTGAGGGATTGACTTGGTGCCCACAGTGAATGACGTCCTTCAGTAGATCTCCAAGAACTGCAGCAAATGCTTCTCTGGGCTTATTTTAGCATCAGCAGGAGTTTGAAGCAGGATTTCACCATTCAGAGTCCCCATTTGGAGAGAATGCTTTGCAATCAATGTGAACTTATAAATGAGGTCTTCCTTGCCCTCCTCATCTTAAGAAAAGATACCATATTAATTCTAAGCAAAGCAAGCCAGACTATCAAAGAGAGGTATGTATCAGTGTCTTTCAAGTGTTCATGGGGCTGGCTCAGTCACTTTATATACGCTGTACGTCCTCAATACATACCAAATGTCTGTGCTCTATGGCAGAAACTGGAAGACTGGAAGGTATAAAACCATGGAGAGCAACTGGATCCTAGAGTCAGTGTGGGAGGAGGGTGGGAAAGGTGGGAGGATGGAAGAGAGGGAGTTGAGGGAAAAAAAGAAGCAAAACATTTAAGGGACACAAAAATGGAAAATTATCTGTTGATAATGTGCATGGTAATATCTTTTACTGGACTTCATATACAGTATTCATGCTGGGAAATAAATTATATATATATATAGATAGATAGATATAGATATATGTATAAAAAGTAAGTTGCAAAAAAAAAAAAGAAAGAAAGAAAGGAAATACCAGATACCACAGGGGCAGATCACAGATGTGGTCTCTGTCTAGAGTCCAAGAAACAAATGAGTTCTACTGTTGGTTTATTACTGATTTTGACAGTAATATGTGCTCATTATGAAAACATTTGGAAAATGCAGAAAAGCATGAAAGAGAAAAATGTTAAATACTCATAGTGCAACCACTCAGAACAATGTTAACATTTAGGTGTATTTCCTTCTGGCTTTTTATTCTAGGCATATATAATCATCTTACATAATTGGGATCATATAAGACAGGTAGTCTTATAAACTATTTTATTCGCAATTCTGTACTGTAAGAATTTCCTTCATGAATATAATTTTTATTGGTATATAGTATTCCAAAACAGAAACATCACTGAGCACAAAGTATTTCTTAACCAATCCCTCAACTTTTTTTTTTGAACTATGTATTTAATTTTATTTACCATTGCTACATATGTTTTTAATTTGCTACAGGACACACACACTCACCAGAGACAGACAAAAACAGAGAAAGAGGGAGGGAAAGTAAGAAAGTAAGTCACCAGGTCTGGGACTTGAACCACGGCGGGCCATGTGGGGTCTGGTGCCTTAACCACCACACCACTTACTGCTCCCCCATTATTAACTGTTTAGATTTTTCTAATTTTCACTATTATGAATAACAATCTGATGATCATTTTTGAACATAAGTATTTACATTTGATTACTTGTTTTCCTTAGATTCTTAAAAGTAGAATAAAAGTTCAAAGTGTATAAATACTTTTAAAGCTTCTTGGCAAGATTGTATCACTTTACATTCCATCAACAGTGAGAGACACTCCCTCATCAGTAACAAGTATTACCAGATTTTTAAAATTGTTGCCAAATCAATAGATTAGGAAAATGGCAACTCATTGTCTCCATTTGCAATTCTTTGGTTACTTAAATTGCATATGCAGTATTTCTTGTTTTCCAGCCATGTATATTTCCCTTTTTGTGGGTGTCTGTTAGTGTCCTTTGCAGGGCAGACTTTGTTAATAGTGGCCCCCATAATCCTGCAGTTGTCTATAGAAGAGATCAAGCCTTGCTTTTATCTACATCTGATGGGAGGCCAGGCTCCGGCAGGATTAGAAATAGACCATGTCAGCATTGCTGTTTCAATGAAATCAGAAAGGGGAAAGTTCCTGTTTATTGGAACCTGGGAAATGAAGGTGCTTTGCTGGGCCACATCTATCATGCTATGCCTTCCTTTCTTTTCTTAATCCCAAAGCTTCTCTTTTCTTAAATCTGCTGGTAGAAGGAGTAAATTTGGTGCCTATGTGTCCTTTCTTTCTGTATGTGTTCATTGACCTCCTACTAAGTGCAAGGTATAATAGCCACATTAATGAACTGGAGAACAGAGGACAGTCTGGACTTGGGAGTCAGGCAGCTCTTGGGCACATCTTTTAACCTTTTAGAGGCTCAGTTTCTTCTTTTCAGCAAAGGTGATAGCCCTGTCTTTGAGGAGTAAACGTGTTACAAATGCAGAACTCCCAGAACAGTACCTGCCACTTCAGATGACTTCAT
The DNA here is from genome assembly GCF_000334495.1 of Tupaia belangeri chinensis. Taxonomy (NCBI): domain Eukaryota; kingdom Metazoa; phylum Chordata; class Mammalia; order Scandentia; family Tupaiidae; genus Tupaia; species Tupaia belangeri. Next base: position 405,668 of record NW_006159963.1, on the reverse strand, counting down.
TTAGCTCAACAAACAATTCCTGAGCTACTTGGTGTATTTGACATTGTGCGAGGTGCTGAGTATACAAAAAAGGAATCAGACTGGATCCTTTACAGTGTCCTGGTCGCCTAGGAGAAGGGCCAGTTGCTCACGGGCTCAGATAAGGCCCGCTCTGTTGTTCTGTGGCCCCTCATTAAGCCCTTGGCTTCTGGTGTCATGGGTGGTTACAGTGCATTTTAGAGACCTGGCCTTTAGCTGCAGTTCTAGGGCAACAGGAAAAATGCTAGTCAGCGTTCTGTTATACAGTGTCGCAGCTAGAATTTTTCTTTTTTCTTCTTAATATTGTATCATAAGCATTTTCTCTTTATATTTAAGGATGCCAACTGGAGCCAGCCAGTCTTAGTTTGATTTCTGGCTCTATTACTAAGTGACCTTGGGCAGCTTGCTTAACTTCTCTGTGCCCTAATTTCCTTTTCTGTAAATGTGGGTAATAATATGCTGTACTCATATGGAACTTGTATGTTGAAATCCTAATCCCCATTGTCATGGTATTTGAAGGGGGAGCCTTTGGGGGATGATTGGGTCATGAGTCTTTATAAATGGGATTATAGTCATTATAAAAGAGACCCCAGGAGATCCCTTGCCTTTTCCATCATGTGAAGAAACAATGAGAAGATGCCATCTACCAACAAGGAAGCAGGCCCTTAGTGGCACTGACCCTGCTGGTGTGTTGATCTTGGACTTGCAGCCACCAGAACTGTGAGAAATACATGTCTGTGGTTTATAAGCCACCTAATCTGTATTACTTTGCTTTTGTTGTTTTGTTTTTGTTTTTCATGAGAGATTTTTGCTATAGGGTATGTGTGCTTGCTGGAGAGACAGAGAGAGAGAGAGAGAGACAGAAAGCGTAAAATCCCCCCCCCCCCCATGGGATATGGCCATGCTGCAATCACTTCTCCTCCACATTCTCCTCTTGGGATTTTAGGCATGCGTGCACATGTACCTGGTGTGAGTCTGAATCTCCTGGGTCTGGGACTCAAACTGTGGTTGGCCATGTGGAAGTCCAGCGATGTAAACATTATGCCATCTGCTGATCCCTGTGTTACTTCGTTTTAGCAGCTCAAAGACAAGATTTATAATGCCCACTTCCTAGAGATTTTAGGATTAAATGAAATAATTTGTGTGTAGTTGTTAGCACAAATCTAGTATAGCATGAGAGCTCAATTATTGAATGTTTTTATTACAATTATTGTATTTATTATTATTACTTTTTAATTTGAGCAGAGAAAGAGAAAGAAAGTGAGAAAGCATACTGCCAGGCCTGGGACTTGAACTGCATTCATTCATGTGAGAGTCCAATGCCTTAATCATCACTGTGCTTACTGATCCCCAATTTATTGACTAATGCTATATGAGCCCTATATGAGCCACCCTTTCAGTGACTTTTTATTATTAATTGAATATATAATAACACAGAGTTTAATGTTGAACACTGAAGGTGTTGTCAATATTTTAAAAGAATTCTTTGATTTTATTATTATTTTAAAATTTTTGCTATAGGGCACATGTGCTCACTAGAGAGAGTCAGAGCAAGCGACGGTGATGGAAAGTGAGAAAGCAAGCTGCTAGGTCCAGGACTCAAACTGTGGGTCTGTCATGTAGGATTCCAGTGCCTTCATCACCACGCCACCTACTGGCCCCAAAGTGTTGCCAATTTTTAAATGCAAAGTAAAACATAATTCCTGAGGAATAAAAGTTCATCTCATGGTTTATAAAGGTGGTGAAACAAATTTAAGAATGAAATGTTGAATGAAATAACATGAATACACTTAAATTATCTTTCAGAAAAATTTAGTGTTTTCTCCACATGGTACGGGCGTAGAAACCCTGGCACAGGTGATCTTTGCTGGAGGCAGGGGGCTGACCTGAATCATTTCTGGAAGGTCTTCCAGTCCTTTGCTCTGTGATTCTCCTGGCAAAGAAACTGCATCAGCCTTTCTCCTACAACTGCCAGAGAAGCTCTGCTACAGCACAGCTCTGGGCCAGCCCAGCATTGTTCTGCTATCATGTGGGGCAACTGTCAGGCCATGTCACCTGACGGGGAAGTTGTAGGACAGAGGCTCTGGTCCTTCAGCCAAGACTCAGCATGCCATGGGATGACTGACACAGGAACCTACACAGAGAATGTGCCAGGCTCTATCAACACCTTCTCTTCAGTCCTTATCTAGGGAGTCAGAGCTTAGTGGCCCCATTTTGTAGATGAGGAAACCGAGTCCTCGAGGCCTCACAGCTGGCAGTCATGGCCCAGGTCAGTCTGACTGCAAAGATACAAATTCTCGCCATGGACACCGCAGGATCTCTTTTCAGTCTGATTCAGCGTAGCCACGCGTGTTGCCCCGACTAGGCACAGAGAGCAGAGGGAACAGCCCGAGAGAAGACACAGACGCGTCAACCACAAGTTCTGGCACTGGGGCTGCTCCACGCTGGTGAGAAGTGCTGAGACTGATGGGGGGTTCAGCTCACCCATTTATATATATTTCTCCAAGCCATCCTTAATCCTTTCAGGAAGCCACGGAGGAGAGGCAGCTTGATAGATCAGGGCTGTAATCAATGAATAAACAAAGGCCACCGGGAAGGAGAGATTAATTCCCGCTCAGAAATCCAGGAAAATCCCTTACAGGATTTGGGTCGGGGCTGGAAGGGCCAGGAGGAATCAGCAATTGAATGTAGGAAAGGGGTATGACCTGTCCACCCACTCTCCGAAGAAAAGGAAAAACAGAACCTGGTTAGTGCCTGCTAAATACTGGACTTGAAACCAGAACGCTCATGCGGAACGCTCACGCACACCCCTCTCATTTTGCCCCTCATACACAGGCAGGCCTGTCAAGATACACCACAGACCACCACCCATGTAAAACACAGAAATACACCTAAAACACACCAGTACACACGCAGGTTATTAAGACACGTAACATGGCAACGGATACCAGCTCCCATACCCGTAACCTCCCCCAGATATTTTCAATACTCACACAGACTCACATAGATATGCTCTCATACACAAGCACACACATGTCCTCGCCCACCACTCAAGCAGGTGAATAAATGCATGCTCTCATTAACACACGCAGGTTCACACACACATAGCCTGCCCATCTGGCTGGAGGCCAGAGACTAATGGGAAGCCGTGCACAAAGGCGAGCATCACGTAGGGAAGGCCGGGCCAGCTTGCAGTGGGCCTGGATTAAGCCCCGTCAGATGACAACCCTCCCTGCCTGGCTCCCCCCTGGAAGCTGCTGAGCCGAGGCTGCAGCGCCTGACCTAGCTTTGGATTTGGAGCGGTTGGTGCGAGGTTGCGCGCCCGAATTCCGGCTTCAACCACGGTTTAGTGTCAGCCGGGGTCAAACTCGGCCATCAGCCCCACCTCTACCCTCCGCAAAAGGCAGGAGGCTCTGGGGACACCTGGACGGCCGACTTTGAAGGGGCTGCCTTTTACCCCTGGGCTTTCCTGACCGTGCGCGGAGTAGCCGGCGTCGATGAAGGTTTACAACAGTGGGCCAGGCTCTGGGTTAAGCCGTCCCCACAGCTCTGTGGGACTGGGCGGGGGTGGCCTCTCCCTCTCGTGTGACGGTGAGAGGACTGCGCTCTCCTTACAAAACCATTCAGCAGGTTCATGCAGCAGGAGACAGGAGCCCAGGTTCTCCCCTTTGGGTCCTAGCTTCCAAGTTTCTAGGGTCAAGGGCACAGGCGAGTCCATCTGCCTAATGCAGGATCCTTGCACCAGCTCGTGGGGGTGTCACTAGGCCACGCCCCCCACGCAGGCACAGCTCCGACCACAGCTGGTGCCTGGAGAGGACGTGGGTTTCGGTTCAGTGAGCCCTCAACACAGGGCCTCAGTTTTCCCATCTCTGAGATGGGAATGGCAGTGCAGATCTCGCAGGGCCGAGCCAGGTACTCTCCCGCAGCGGACGGGATGCTGAGCTCCACGTCCTCGCTGCAGCCACCCTCGCCCATCGCGGGGCTCCAGCCCAGTCCCCGCCCGAGCCCCGGTGCGGCGCCAGCGCCCCATTGTTCAGGAGGGCGGGGACACTCCCGAGAGCTGGTTCCCGCCGGGGTCGCGGTGGCAGCCCAGAGGAATAGACGACTTGGCCCGGCATCTGCCTCACGGGGCGCGTCCTTTTGTCTGTTCTACGGCGCCCGGTGCCCGAGGACCGCTCCCCGCTCCTTGGGCAGACAAAGCCGCGGCCGCCGGGAGCCGGGCAGGCTAGAGCAGGGATCGCGCCACCCTCCTCCCGCCTTACGCACCGCCCCCTCCCCTCGGCGCCCTCTGATTGGCCCGCAGGGCTACAAAGAGGCCGGGAAGCGGGCGGGTCACGTGGGCCGACGCGGACTCCCATTGGCCGGGGCTGGCTGTCAGTCGAGGAGGGCGGGCTGTCCGGGCACGGCCTGGGCGCTCGCGCGGCG
>NW_006159963.1:375761-384346 GCF_000334495.1 Tupaia belangeri chinensis | reverse complement strand
CTGTAGCGACCACCGCGCCGGCGCCCACCACTCCTCGGACCCCGACCCCGGTCCTCCCCAGCAGCAGCCGCGCCCCGCCCACCTCACCTGCCACCGCGGCTCCCCAGCAGCAGCAGCGCCCCGCCCACCTCACCTGCCACCGAGGCCCCCTCTCCTACGCCCCCAGGTGAGTCCCAGCCCCTCCTCGCTTGCAGGACTCTGCCCAGCGTCTGCCCATCCGTACCCGGCCCCGGGCCTCGAAGGTCGGGCTCCTGGCTGGAATTGCTTGTTTCTTGCCCCAAAGGCTCCCCAAATTTCGGCTCTCGGGGGTGGGGGGGTGGGTGGGTCCAAGCTCCATCTGGCCCCATTCGCCCTTCCCCAATCTGGAAAGTCTTTTGTCCCTCCTGGGCTGTGCTCCCTGGAAAGGGGGCGTCTGCGGTGTGGACAGCATCACATCTTGCAAACACGGCTTTCTGGCCTTTGTCAGAGACCCAGAATGGGCGCAAACTTTTGGTTGGGTTCGCTCACCCAGCCTCCTCGTCTGGGTTCTAAGTTCGAAAGCCAGCATAGGACCTCTTTCAGTGAGTCAGAAGCTGAGTACGAGGGATTCCTCTCCAAGCTCCAGTTCCCTTGTTTATTTCTTCTTGTTTATGTAAATATCAGGTGTGTGTGTGCGTGAGAGAGAGACAGGTGGAAGAGCTATTGAGGATTTTGCTTATAAACAGTAGTACAGGTAACTTGAGGCTAATAAAAGTAAAAAAAAAAAAAAAAGGCACTGTGATCTGTGTTTTCCCTGCAAATAAGTGGATTCAGTAGGTCATTTGGGACAGGTGTGTATCTAGGTTGAGTACATTTATAAATTAGGTTAAATTCTTTCCTTGCACTGTTTTTTTTTCTTCTTCTTCAATTACAAGGTCGCTATGTTTGGACAAATATGTAATTTAAGTAGGGATGCCCGTTTTTGTCACTTTAAGCTAGAATGTTCAATTTTGCCAATGCTGATTAATGCCAATTTTTGTTTGAGTCTGGGCATAAAACCAGGCTCTTCTTCCTACTGGTTGAAGTCTTCAAGTGAAGTTACAACTCCTATTCTTTCCCCCTTTATCTAAAATGGGCCTGAAACTAAACATATAAAACTTACCTTGTCAAGATGTTGGAAAAGAGTTTCTGAGTTCTTTTGCCTTGCATAGGTGTGGAGATTCGTGGAAACCATTTGTCTAGCTGGATCTGTGACCTAATTCTTAGGCTCACTGATTTACGGTGGAGTCAGGTATAGACTTGGGACTGTAATTGAGTTTGCAGACTTTTCCCACTTAGTTATGAGCCTTAATACAGTCTTGAATCTTGCATCAAAAGTTGGCAATGATATAAGTAGGAATGCAGATTAATCACTCATAAAAAGCCAAGATTGTATCTCTTCCAGTTTCAAGGAATGTATTGACTAGCTGGGTTTTACCTGTAACCCTTGCTGGAGTTCATATAGAGAGACTGGCATATTGTGAGCGACAGGAAGCATAGGAGTTGAGAGGGTGGATTCCAAAGTCCATTCTCAGGTTAGAATTCTGTCTCTGCTCCTTGTTAGCTGTAAGCTTGGGCCGGGCACTTAACCTCTCTGGCTTTAGTTTCTTCAACTGTGAGATGAAGATGTTAATGGTACCTACTACACAGAATTGCTGTGAAAATGGGGTAAGTAAGTACAGTGCTTACAACAAGTCCTGGTCCAGAATGAGCACTGCGTGGTGTGAGTCCTGCTACGAGCAGGCTTTATGTATTTATTTTTCTTTAATAAAAAGCATTTGAGAAACCTAGGAGGGACTTGTACTGCTTTTTGGTAAAGTACAATACTTAGAAAAAGGATGAATTAGATTCTCCAGAATTTCAAGCACATAGTATTTATATAGCCAGGTCACTCTCTTTGATTAGTATCTGATAAATAAGTCTCTGTGTAATTCATGTTATTTTACTTTTATTATTTTTGTATCATTATTCTTAAACCACAAAGATAACCCTTTACTGGCCCAAAATACGAACAACTAGAAGTGTACAAAGGAAAAAGTGGAAGTCTTCTTTGCTGCCTGCGAGATCTAGTCAATCCCTAGAGGTTACTACTCTTAGTAGTTGGATCTCTTTTCAAACATTTTTTTTTCCTGAGTATATATTAACATAATCTCACAGAGTATTTTTAAATAGCTTTTTAAAAAAATCAACATGGAATAATCCCATACATGTTGTTTTGAAACTTGCTATATTCCCCCTAACTGTGGTATCCTGTACTTTTTTCATGTCAATACCTAGTGTCTACCTTTTTCTTTTGAAAAGTTGCATTTCCCATTGTAAGAATGTATCCATTCATTTAACTAAACCTTATTATAGACACTTAGATTATTTCTGGGATTTACTTCCAAAAGCACAGAGAACAATGTGTAATTGTTAAAGTCCATCCTGTATTTATTATAATCTCTAATACTTTGGAATTTCTTAGAATTCCAATCAATTTCAAGTGAAGTAAAGTTGTGCTGATTAACATTTGCCCCCTGAAAGGTTGTTCAAGGCTTTTAATCACTCCCATGGGCTAGCATCTGTTTATAGGTTTGTGGTGGTCTGCGAGTGACATAAGTTCTATGGGGTCGTCGGAAAATTCATAACGTATTTGCTCTGTTTTCCTGTGCAAAGATGCATCATGACTTTCCCAACGACCCAATAGAAGGATGTCCAATTTCAGTAACCCTCCTGTGTTTTAAGTATTCTGCAGTGTGTGCTCTTCTGTGAGTCACTCTAGTTTGCTCATGTCTAATTCTCAGCAACTGAACCGGGTTTGTGTGCCTACTGATAGGCAGTTTTAGCTTTATGGTGAAATAGTCAAGTACCTTTTATCTGATCAAGGACATCAGGCTGTTTCAAACAGTGAACATATCTCTTTGGCAGAAGGAAAACTTGTCATTGAGCTTGAGAAAGCTAATTTGGTTTGCAGAGTTGGCATTTGGGAAGGTGGTTGTGCAGGATTTTTCACTTCAGTGTTCAGGTAAGGACTGAGTGCCGTCGAGAATATATTATTTGATTACATAGGTCTTATAGCTGCTTTTGGAGTTAATAATTTCTTTCATGGGGTTCTAGCTGAGAACCCTTGCCTGCGCCTCAATTAGGGCCTCTTTTTGTTTACAGGGACACTGATCCGCAAACTGAAACTAATTGCCCAGCAAGAAGGCACTTTCCTCCCGCAAACTAGGCAAAACATTTGGTTTGGTTGGCTGGTTAGTGCATTTTAAAGAAAGATGCTATGATTCTAGAGAATAATAATCATCGTTAGTAAGACACTGAGATAATAACGGATGTTTGATTTTTAAACTATAGACCTTTAGAGCTAAATCGGACCTTAGAAGCTACTGTTTCCTAATGTGGCCCTACAACAGCAGAAATATGTCCGTAGGCTTAGCTGAAATATTTTTCCTTGCAGTTAACAGTGAGTAGCTTGGTTCTGCCCTTTGGGGCCATGCAGAACAAGCCTGCTTTCTTTGTGCCATGACAGTTGTTTGGGGACTTGGGGACAATAACCATGCTTCCTCTGAGTCTGGGCTAAATATCTTCAACTCCTCCAACTGGTCTTGATATGGCCTGGTTTCAAATTCTCTCACTATCCTGGTCACTTCTCTTTGGGCTTTTTCTGTCTTTTTTGTGTTTCTCCCAAATCATGGGATAGAGGTGAACATAAATATTTAAAATGTGCTCTAAGGAGCTTGTAGCAGAGGGCAGTTACCTCGTTCTTTCTGGATGTGATACTGCTGTTGATGTAGTAGTCCCTAATCACAGCAGTGTTTTTGGCAGCCACGTTGTGTTGTTGACTCACTGAGTAGCTAAACTTTTAAAAATTTTCTACTTTTTACTATGTGTTACATGAGCCTGCATTCTGGAGTTAGAAATTCTTGTCATTTTCTAAAGTATAACCTGAGATGTTTATTAAACGTACACAATAGTGCTAGATTGAAATCATCCTTTGAGATCCCAAGTCTGGTAGTGTACTCCACCCAGTTTTTTCACATTTACCTACGGGGTGTTCCTACAGACAGAGTCTAAGGACAAGTTAGGGCAGGTTATTCTTACTTCATAGGGGAGAATAAATTTATGGATGAAAAAATAGTTCAGAAGACAAGGGAGACTTTCTCAAGAATCTCTTTCAGCTCTAAAGTTCTGTGATGAATTGGTATACATCATTCAAGGAACATTTATGTCCCCCAAGGAGAATTAATTACTTATTTGTGACTTACGTTATGAAATAGATTTTGTTTAATTAAACCCTAGAAGTTAGTGTTTAAAAACTCTACTACGACATGTAAATAAAATTCACCCATGGATTAAATTGAAACAAACGTTCTGGGACTATAGGGTCACCCTATCTGTCCCAGAAAATGTTTTCTCTGTCCTGACATCTCTACTAATGGGTTCAGGGTCTTATTTATTTGTAATTCTTTAAGAAGATACTATTGGGAACCAGCAGTTAGCGTAATGGCTATGTCGCTGGACTCCCATGTAGTTGACCGCGGTTCGCGACCCGGACCCGGTGGCTTAAAACTCACGCCGGGTGCGTGTGCGTGCGTGCCCAAGATCCCGAGAGGAGAATGAAGGAGAAGGGATTGTGGCGTGACTATTCCCCCTGGGGGGGTTATTCCTCGCTTTCTGTCTCTATGTCTCTGTCTGTCTGGTGAGCGCACGCGCCCTATAGCGAAAAACCTCTCAAAAAAAAAAAAAAAGAAGATACTATTATTTTAAGGAAATTGACACTGTTCACGATCCAAAGGTAATATAGAGCCATAGTCTTTTATCCAAAACCTGTGGGGCTCTGGTAGGCCCCACAGCCTAGTGGTTAAGGGAGTCAGATCCCACATGGCCAACTGTGCAGTTTGGGTCCCTGTCCCAGCACTTGAAAAACAAACCAGGTGTGTGTGTGTGCATGCCCCAAATCCCAGCCCAAATGGAGAAATGGAGAAGAGATTGTGGCATGACCCCACCCCTGACTGTGGGGGTGAGGGCTGGTGGTGGTGGTGGTGTTCTCCTTTGCCTCCTGGCTCTGTGTGTCTGTCTTTCTCTGGCCAGTGCACACTCATTCTGGCAATTAAAAAAAAATCGATGAAGCTGGATGTCTTTAAGAATTTAGACTTTTTCAGATTTCAAGAAGTTAATAAATACATCCCAGTGAGGCTGAGACAGCATCCTGTAATTATGCACATTAAAATATTTGCAGCAAAATGCATGTATATTCATACTAAGTGGGATAAGTAAAAATGATAAGTAGCCTTGCATCTATTCAGGTCAGGTTTTAGTGCCAGATGTCCTCGAGGCAGGTCAGGTATTTGCCACCAATGGTTCCAGGAAAATGTGAGGTTTGGGAGCTTCTGATGTTAAGTACCGGGTTTGAGGTATAGTGGACTACTGTAAGAGTAATTGCAAACATACTTAGTATGTTCCTGGTACTAAGTGCCTTGAATATATTAACTCATTTAGTCTTTGGAACAGTTAGGTCCTACTGAGTTAAGTGCTGTTAATTATCTTCATTTTATTGGCAAGGAAACTGAGGCCCAGAAAGAAGTCTAGCTATAGTAGAAACCAGATTCAAATCTATTCATTCTGGCTCCAGAATCTGTATTACTGGCATTTAAAGACATAGTTATCTAGAAGAGAAGGATAGGAACTATTTTGCTTAATATAATAGCCCTTGGATATTAACCTGAGAAAATGTCTGGGTTTTGGCATTTACTCCCTTTGCTCTATGGTATGTTATTCATTATTCCTTCTGCTTGAATTTGAATTTTTTGTTTTGTAATGTTTTACAACTGTGATTTTAAATGATAGTTCTTACTCTTCCTTGATCTTGATTAGGTTTTAAGCTGGTCCAATGGAGAAATCCATTTTTTTTCCTTTTTAGGGCTTTTTTTTTTTTTTTTTAGGTCCAGGCCCAGGGACGTCTAAATTTACTATATCTTATTCCTGGCCCTAGGTTCTTAGCTTTCTGTAGAAATTCCTTAGTTTGATTAGTTCCTCGGGCAGCCTAGTTAAACTGCAGAACATTAGTTCCAAATCTTCTGAATTAAATCCCCAGGAAGCCTTCTGGCTAGTTGAAAATTTACACATTGAAATAATCTTACTAGGTCTTTTTATCTTGATTTTTTAAAAGACCCATAAAATTAAAGTGTGCATTACTTTTCATCTCAGTGTTTCTAAACAAGTATAAACTTCTAGACATCCTGGCACCCTTATAAAAAGAATGGGAGAAAAGTATCATAGTGCCATTTTTACTGATGGTTAAATTATGGGTCAGGAGATTATTGCTCGAGGGTACTTAATAGATCAGAAGAGAATAGAAATATAAGCTCTTGTTCAGCTGAAAGACAGAGTTAGATGATGTCTTTAGTTATAAATAGCTTTAATACATGCGTTTTGCCTTGAACTTGATTTTTGTTTAGGTGTCATATAAAAATCTTTATTACTAATTTTTTTTGGGGGGGGAGAGATTTTCACTATAGGGCGCGTGCGTTAGCCAGCCAGACAGAGAGAGACATAGAGACAGAAGGAGAGAAGTCACCCCCCAGGGGGGATGGCCAGGCCACAATCCCTTCTCCTCCATTCTCCTCTCGCGATCGTGGACACGCACGCACACGTGCCTGGAGTGAGTTTTAAGTCACCCAGTCCTGGACGCGAACCGCGGTCGACTACGTGGGAGTCCAGTGACATAGCCATTACGCTAACTGCTGGTCCCAACTAATTTTAACATTGTGTAATAGGCAGCTCTTCTGGAATCATTTAGTCTTTTTTCAAATATACATTTTGGTTTATCTGTTTCTCTCTAGAATTACCCGAACTGCACTGGTAACTTTAAAGGTTTTCTTTTTTTTTTTTCTTTTTCTTTTAATTGTGCCAAAAAGATAACGTCTGGATACATATGTTTTGAATCACAGTAAAGGCTTACTCAAAATAATGATCTTTTTAGCTGTATCTAAGTACATGTGATAGATCTGTGTCGAAATAATCTCTAGTAATGCCACTGTTTCAGAAATAATTATTATTGTCAGAGGAAATCTTCCGTAGTACTTTTCTGTCATTAAAAAAAATAAATAAATAAAACTTTGATTCATTTTGTTTGCTTCTCCCCTACCCCCAATTTAAACTACTTTGTATTTCTTCTCATTCTTCTCTCTTACTCTTAGCCCCATCCATTCTTTCCATGATCTTTAAGGAACCAAATTACCCTCTCTATTTAACAATTTACCACTTTGTCCTCCTTCAGTGCCTCCTCAAAGCCTAATTCTTCCAAGAAGTCTTTCTAGATGAACAAAAAGTCCTTGAAGATGTCCTGGTATCAGGGTGCACGGGGTTGAACACTTTGCACTAAGAACAAAACCTCTCTTTCTCTGTGACTTTGACTTCTTTCCTTTTGATTTGTCTTTAGTCTATTTCATGTAGATTGTTATGTCCACTTGTAAGAAAGTGTCATCATTTATACAATATTCAAGACATAGTATTAATTTTCTCTTCTTGGAAAAGAAAATGCAGAAAAGATTTTCTTTTTGTCCTGAGGTTTTCTTTATTGTTCTGCCTTTTTTTTTTCTCCTCCTGAGAAGTAATAAAAAAACAAAACAAAACAAAAAACTGTCATAATAGGCATTACCTGCCTCTTAAAAAAAATCAAGTACTTTGAATAAGTAGCAAATTTCTTTTTCTATTTAGGAATAATATGAGCTGTTTGTAGGTGGATTTGGGATGCATACCAATATAAAAGGTTTAATTTGGTTGAGAAACAAATGTTTGATCTTTTGAATGACTGAATTTCCCCTGTAGAAATCTAATTAAAGTTAATAGTGAACAGAGTGCTTCTAATAATTAACAAATGTGCAGGGCATTATGGTTTACAAAGTCTTCTTAGAATCTTCAAGACTCTGGCATCTATTTATATTTTGTTGATTTCAGGGTATTATATAAGTGAAAAAGGGCTTAGCTTCTGTCTTCTGTTGGTATTTTTATTGGCAAATATCGGCCAGACCTTTACAAGTTTTTGGTAGGTTTGGCATTTGATAATTTGTCTTTCAGACCTTTGTCTTTCACACCTATTTTGTTGAGTGTAAATTGGGGTTGGTTTAGTCCTCCATATTTTAATGATGGAAAATGGAATTTGGAGAATTGCTTTGTATTTTCTTTCCTAAGCAGTAAGTAAGACCGAAAGTTCTGGAAAGGGCCCAGCAGTAATTGAAGGTAAATGGTGATGGAGGTAACAAGGCGAACTACAGAGCCTGATTGGGAGGGCTCAGAGAAATTTCATTTCTTCATTTTGAAATATTGTTTACTCCTTTCCTAGAGTACAAATCTGTTCGGGATTATCTTAACCTACTATTTTAGTTGTATTACTTCAAATCAGTGTGTTAGTAGGAAAAAGTACTCTCTCACCTGTCACTTCCAATCTGATATTCAACAATTTGGCAGGAAACGTAACTCATATTAACTGAACACATATTATTATCTGTCTCATTATCTGTCAGGATTTCTTGTTTCACATGCATCATGTCATTTAATTCTTTTTTAAAAGAATATATATATTCACAATGTGAATATATATATATATA
>NW_006159963.1:372971-375744 GCF_000334495.1 Tupaia belangeri chinensis | reverse complement strand
ATATATTCAAGATTTTATTCATGAGGGTTTGATGAAGGGGGTGTGTGGGACATTTATAGCATCGGGCATCAGAGTGTGCCAGTTTCTGTCTGAATTGGAAATAAGTCCCTCTGTTAGGCATCCTAGCAGGAGGACCTTCAATTTCTTCCTTCTGTCCTTTCTTCCTTTCATTCTCTGGTTCCCTCCCTCTCCTCCCTCCAATCCCTCATTTCTCTGGCCAGAGGTCACATGTGCTTGCCAGAGAGAAAGAGAGGAAGAAAGCACCCACCAGTGGGGCTTGGTCACACCACAATCCCTTTTCCTCCACTTCTCTATCTTGGAGGGATTTGGGACTTGCACACACATGCACCTGTCATGTTTTTCATGCAGCAGGTGCTGGGAGTCCAACTGTGGTTGGCCGCTTGGGATTCCACTCTCTTAGCCATTAGGCTGTGGGGGCAGCCTGCACCATCAGTGCCTAACTGGGCAAGAGTGAGGTTATTCCTGGTTCCTGAAACATGTCTGACTGTTGTAGGTACTCAGTGATTGCTCAGTGAAGAGCAGAGTCAGAGTGAAGGGAAGCGATGGGCTTAATTTCATGTAATTCTTAGTGCAGCGGTTAAACATTATTATCCTTACCTTCAGGATGGCAAATACTGATACTTGGGAAGTTAGTTTGCCCAAACTATGTGGTTTGCAAATTCCGTGAGAATAGGAACTTCTACTTGTTTTGTTCAGAGGTATACCCCCACGGTCTGGCCCACAGCAGATTCTCAGTAAACATTTAGTGATTGAATGAGTTAAGAATACGAAAAAGATGTGCAGTATGTTCTTGAGGAAAATAATCTCGATCTTTGCTTTAGTTTAGAAAGGAACTTTCCTCCTTTTACCTTCACTCATTGGAATGACATGAGGAATATATGAGAACTTCCTTAGGGTAAGTGGAGCTCTTTGAGATCTAGTTTGCTGCACTAATTGTTCACTTCTTGATGCATAACTTTTATTTTTCTTCACTAAAGGAAGAACAATAGACACATGAACATTTGATGACTTTTTTTTTCTTTTTTCCTTTTTTGGAGAGGTTTTTGCTATAGGGCACGTGCACTCGCCAGAAAGAGAGAGAGAGACAGAAAGCAAGAAATCACTCTCCAGGGGGGATGGCCACGCCGCAATCCCTTCTCCTCCATTCTCCTCTCGGGATCTTGGGCACGCATGCACATGCATCCGGTGTGAGTTTAAGCCACCAGGTCTGGGACGTGAACCACAGTCGACTACATGGAAGTTCAGCGACATAGCCATTGCGCTAACTGCTGGTCCCAACATTTGATGACTTTTGTAGACAGAGTCGTTAAATTTAAAAAGCTGAGAATTTGTAAGTGGGACCTTGAGTTTTTGTATTAGCTCTAAAATAATCTTGGGCAAGTAATTTTATCTATAAAATTAACTAGGTTTGTGGTTTTTGAACTGTATTATTTGGTGACCTGGAGTTCCTCAGATGTGTTTGGGAGCCAGTAAATGGCAAGACGTCTACTTCTGAACCCTTCATCCCCAGTCCTCAGTTCTCATCCTCTACTCCACATTAACACCTATGCTTTAATCAGCTCTGTTCCCATTTAGTTTCTATATTGGATTTTTTTTCTTTCAGTAAAGATTTTTGAGGCACAGCCTCAGTGGTAAAGGTGGTAGTGTACTAATCTGCAGTACTGAAAGCCACATGGCTAACCATGGGTTTAGCTCTGGAGTTATCTCAACCATGCTGGGCAAGTGAGCACCTAGAAACCCAAGATTCTGATTTAGCTGGATTGTGGCATGATGAAACAGTCAACGGTGCTTCTCTCTCTCTCTCTCTTTCTCATGAAAGATATTTTGAAAAAGAAAAAGCATTCTGGCCCCATAACCTAGTTGTTAAGGGAACCAGATCCCATAAAGCCAACCACAGTTGTAATCTCATCCCTCATGACTTGAAAGACATGCTGGCGGGCCAAAAGGTGGCATGGTGGTTAAGGTGCTGGATTCTTACCACAGTTCAAATCTCACACTCAGCAGCTTGAAAATCACAACAAATAGGGACCAGCAGATGGTGTAATGTTACGTCGCTGGACTACCATGTAGCCAGCTGACTGCAGTTTGAGTCACGCCAGGTGCATGTGTGAGTGTGCCCAAAATCCTGAGGGGAGACTGAAGGAGAAGAGATTGCAGTGTGGCCATCCCCCTTGGGGAGTGATTTCTCGCTTTCTGTCTCTCTTTCTCTGTCTCTCCACAAAGTGCACATGCCCCATAGCAAAAAAAATCTTTATCTTAAAAAAAAAAAAAAGAAAGAAAGAAAGAAAAAGAAAATCACAACAAATAAATAGATAAAAACAATTTTTTTTAAAGAAAATGCTGGTTCATGTGTGTGCATGTCCCAAACATCAACAGAATGGAGAAATGAAGGAGAGAAGAGATTGTGGTGTTACCATGCACCATAGGGATTGGGGGATGACTTCTTCTCTGTCTGTCTCTTTGGCTCTCCTTTGGGAGTACATGCCCCTTCAGTAATTAAAAAAAAAAAAGGGGGGGGGGAATTAAAAAGAGAAAGAATCAAGGTTGTGAAAAGCTTGGTTAGTTTTTACTTATATGTGATCAAGTTAGATAATATAATATTACCTAGGACCTCTTAGCTATAATTTCCGTCATTGACTCAACAAGTTTGATCTGCATTAAAGATATTTGCTTAGGGGCCAGCAGGTGGCATAGTGGTTAAGATGCTGGAATTCCCACATGGCTGACCATGGTTCGAGTCCTGGACCTGGTG
>NW_006159963.1:362329-364593 GCF_000334495.1 Tupaia belangeri chinensis | reverse complement strand
TGATAAAAATATATATACTTGATATGTATATATATATATATATATATATATATATATTCAAGATTTTATTCATGAGGGTTTGATGAAGGGGGTGTGTGGGACATTTATAGCATCGGGCATCAGAGTGTGCCAGTTTCTGTCTGAATTGGAAATAAGTCCCTCTGTTAGGCATCCTAGCAGGAGGACCTTCAATTTCTTCCTTCTGTCCTTTCTTCCTTTCATTCTCTGGTTCCCTCCCTCTCCTCCCTCCAATCCCTCATTTCTCTGGCCAGAGGTCACATGTGCTTGCCAGAGAGAAAGAGAGGAAGAAAGCACCCACCAGTGGGGCTTGGTCACACCACAATCCCTTTTCCTCCACTTCTCTATCTTGGAGGGATTTGGGACTTGCACACACATGCACCTGTCATGTTTTTCATGCAGCAGGTGCTGGGAGTCCAACTGTGGTTGGCCGCTTGGGATTCCACTCTCTTAGCCATTAGGCTGTGGGGGCAGCCTGCACCATCAGTGCCTAACTGGGCAAGAGTGAGGTTATTCCTGGTTCCTGAAACATGTCTGACTGTTGTAGGTACTCAGTGATTGCTCAGTGAAGAGCAGAGTCAGAGTGAAGGGAAGCGATGGGCTTAATTTCATGTAATTCTTAGTGCAGCGGTTAAACATTATTATCCTTACCTTCAGGATGGCAAATACTGATACTTGGGAAGTTAGTTTGCCCAAACTATGTGGTTTGCAAATTCCGTGAGAATAGGAACTTCTACTTGTTTTGTTCAGAGGTATACCCCCACGGTCTGGCCCACAGCAGATTCTCAGTAAACATTTAGTGATTGAATGAGTTAAGAATACGAAAAAGATGTGCAGTATGTTCTTGAGGAAAATAATCTCGATCTTTGCTTTAGTTTAGAAAGGAACTTTCCTCCTTTTACCTTCACTCATTGGAATGACATGAGGAATATATGAGAACTTCCTTAGGGTAAGTGGAGCTCTTTGAGATCTAGTTTGCTGCACTAATTGTTCACTTCTTGATGCATAACTTTTATTTTTCTTCACTAAAGGAAGAACAATAGACACATGAACATTTGATGACTTTTTTTTTCTTTTTTCCTTTTTTGGAGAGGTTTTTGCTATAGGGCACGTGCACTCGCCAGAAAGAGAGAGAGAGACAGAAAGCAAGAAATCACTCTCCAGGGGGGATGGCCACGCCGCAATCCCTTCTCCTCCATTCTCCTCTCGGGATCTTGGGCACGCATGCACATGCATCCGGTGTGAGTTTAAGCCACCAGGTCTGGGACGTGAACCACAGTCGACTACATGGAAGTTCAGCGACATAGCCATTGCGCTAACTGCTGGTCCCAACATTTGATGACTTTTGTAGACAGAGTCGTTAAATTTAAAAAGCTGAGAATTTGTAAGTGGGACCTTGAGTTTTTGTATTAGCTCTAAAATAATCTTGGGCAAGTAATTTTATCTATAAAATTAACTAGGTTTGTGGTTTTTGAACTGTATTATTTGGTGACCTGGAGTTCCTCAGATGTGTTTGGGAGCCAGTAAATGGCAAGACGTCTACTTCTGAACCCTTCATCCCCAGTCCTCAGTTCTCATCCTCTACTCCACATTAACACCTATGCTTTAATCAGCTCTGTTCCCATTTAGTTTCTATATTGGATTTTTTTTCTTTCAGTAAAGATTTTTGAGGCACAGCCTCAGTGGTAAAGGTGGTAGTGTACTAATCTGCAGTACTGAAAGCCACATGGCTAACCATGGGTTTAGCTCTGGAGTTATCTCAACCATGCTGGGCAAGTGAGCACCTAGAAACCCAAGATTCTGATTTAGCTGGATTGTGGCATGATGAAACAGTCAACGGTGCTTCTCTCTCTCTCTCTCTTTCTCATGAAAGATATTTTGAAAAAGAAAAAGCATTCTGGCCCCATAACCTAGTTGTTAAGGGAACCAGATCCCATAAAGCCAACCACAGTTGTAATCTCATCCCTCATGACTTGAAAGACATGCTGGCGGGCCAAAAGGTGGCTTGGTGGTTAAGGTGCTGGATTCTTACCACAGTTCAAATCTCACACCCAGCAGCTTGAAAATCACAACAAATAGGGACCAGCAGATGGTGTAATGTTACGTCGCTGGACTACCATGTAGACAGCTGACTGCAGTTTGAGTCACGCCAGGTGCATGTGTGAGTGTGCCCAAAATCCTGAGGGGAGACTGAAGGAGAAGAGATTGCAGTGTGGCCATCCCCCTTGGGGAGTGATTTCTCGCTT
>NW_006159963.1:279385-362211 GCF_000334495.1 Tupaia belangeri chinensis | reverse complement strand
CTTTATCTTAAAAAAAAAAAAAAGAAAGAAAGAAAGAAAAAGAAAATCACAACAAATAAATAGATAAAAACAATTTTTTTAAAGAAAATGCTGGTTCATGTGTGTGCATGTCCCAAACATCAACAGAATGGAGAAATGAAGGAGAGAAGAGATTGTGGTGTTACCATGCACCATAGGGATTGGGGGATGACTTCTTCTCTGTCTGTCTCTTTGGCTCTCCTTTGGGAGTACATGCCCCTTCAGTAATTAAAAAAAAAAAAGGGGGGGGGGAATTAAAAAGAGAAAGAATCAAGGTTGTGAAAAGCTTGGTTAGTTTTTACTTATATGTGATCAAGTTAGATAATATAATATTACCTAGGACCTCTTAGCTATAATTTCCGTCATTGACTCAACAAGTTTGATCTGCATTAAAGATATTTGCTTAGGGGCCAGCAGGTGGCATAGTGGTTAAGATGCTGGAATTCCCACATGGCTGACCATGGTTCGAGTCCTGGACCTGGTGACTTGCTTTCTCACTCTCCCTCTCTTTCTCTCTCTCTGTCTCTGGCAAAATTCATGTAAAAAAAAATAATAACAATAATAAATAAATAATTTTTTTTTAAAAAAAGATATTTGCTTAGTCTTAGTGAGTTGTGGTCCCCCCCCCCTTTTTTTTAATCGTCAGAGAGCATTTGTTCTCACTAGAGGGAGAGAGAGGGGAAAAGGGAAACCGTAACCCCTAATGGGGCATAGTTGTGCTGCACTCCTTTCTTCTCTGTTTCTCCATCCTACTGGAAGTTAGGGTATGCACACACATGTGCCTGATGTGTTTTTCAAGCCACAGGGCCCATGATTTGAACCTTGGTCAGCCATGTGGGATCTTATTTCTTTAACTACTAGTCTATGGGGCCAGCCCAATTGTGATTCTTAAGAAATGAAGATTACTGAACGTCGAAATCAGGAAAAGAGACTGTTCTGAGGCCCGACAAATCTTAAATAGGGTGGGGTGACATATTGAAGATTTCTTCAGGAGAGGCTGTAAGCATAGAGCTGGTTCTTTTTCAGACTCATTCTGTTTGGGGAATTTAAAGCATGACCTTAAAAATTAATTAAAATAGGCTATTGAAATAGATCTTGTTTAAATTGTGCAAAATTTGAATTCATGGCATTGTTTACAGTCTTCAGTAGTAGAAGATCTCGATATCTTCCTTTAAAGACAGAGAGCCCCTAAAATTTTGGTTTCAGTCTGTCCATATGTTTTGCAATTAGATCAGATGGGATTGCTTTTATATTGGTAATAGAGCAGCTGTTCTGTGTACTACCTTGCCAGGGAGACAGCCAAGCTCTATGGGAAGGGGAAATTTATTCATTTGGGAAAAGAAATGTATTCTGCCTAGTTACAGAGTAAACAGCAAAGAATAGAATGTTTTCAGCCTGGCTGGGGAATGTTAAATAACCTTTACTTAGTAAATTTTAGATTCTTTAGATAACTGATCTTGAAAACTTGTTTCAGTGTTGTGCAGTTTCTAGAAATTGGCATATGACTAGGGATCCTATTCTATTTTATTTCATTTACTTTTATTTATTTATTTATTTTTATTTTTATTTATTTGCAGTTTTGCTTTAGGATGCATGCACTCGCAGGAGAGACAGAGACAGTGAGAGGGAAAGTGAAAAATCACTCCCCAGGGGAGATAGCCACACAGTCATCTGTTCTCCTCCGTTCTCCTCCCGGGATCTTGCGCACACATGCACGCATGCCCAGTATGATTTTCAAGCCACCGGTTCCTGGACTCACACCACGATTGACTGTGTGGGAGTCTAGCGATGTAACCGCTATGCCATCTGCTGGCCCCTTATTATTTCTTTTTAAAAAGTCTAATGTTTTAACTTGATGTATATGAGCAGAAAGAAGAGGTTAGCAGTAGTATTGTTAACTGTAAAGAGAAAATCATATTCCCTAGGTCCTTTTAATTTTTTAAATGGTCTTTAAAGGTGAAGGTTCTTTAAAAATATTCTAGGAAAAGCTCAGGTGTTATCCACTCTGAAGGAAATTGGATGAAATGAATAGCGTTTTTACTTCTCTTGAGTCCTATCAATCACTTAGAGATATACAGTGGTAGTTTGGGAAGAGTTACTGGAAATAGAGGGGGAAAATAAAGGTTGCTTAGCTTTCCAACATGCTTATCCTACTTTATTTATGTATTGAGGCTTGATTAGAAGAAGACATGAGTTTTTTCTTATTGTAGATTTCTTGTTTGACTTTTCTTCGTGATAATCCTACAGTGGGTTTTGATTTCAGCTCTCTATGAACAGCTTCATTGGTATAGCCCACCATCTATGGAGGCTGTGGTTAATGAATAGTTATAATATGTACCAAAACACAAAGCATCCCAGCGTCAGGTATTATTATACTGAGTTGTTGGTATATTGCCTGCAAAACTATCCTGTTCAACTGGTTTTTGTTTTTTATGAAGTTAGTTTTTTGCTTCAACTTGTCCACAGAGGCAGGGCTGAATGGTCTAGCTACTTAGTAGAATGGCTGTCAGAAGAACCAAATCCCAATCCCAGTCTTTCTTTCCATTCACTTTGCGAATTCTCGAAGATTTTTTTTTTGAAAAGTAACACATGTGAATTACTTTGGGCTTTTCTCAAGCAAAGGTTTATAGAATTCAAGCTGCTCTCTAGTATTTTTTTTTTCCAGATTACATGGTTTATATTAGTTTATAGCGGAACAAGATAGCTTTGATTAGACACAACAAAGAAATAAACACATGCATTTACATGTGGCTTCTTTATACAACTATACTTTTATGTTATTTTATAGTTAATATATTTGTATAAGTTATAGGTAATTACATTATAGTATTTCCCAAAGGTTTGGAATCCTTTGGTATTATTTTTCTTCCCTTACTGCCTTGAGGAAATAAAATAATCTTTACTCCATATTAAACTCATAGTTGTGCTTTGTAAATTTTCTTATATTATTTTTGATCTGTTTAGAATAGATTCTACTTCATTTTTTAATGGCTGTAGAAATAACATATGTTCATTTTAGGAAATGTAAAGAAGTGTAAAGATAAAAATGAACCCAGAGATAGCTAAAGATAGCATTTTAGTGGTAACTACAGAATTTTTACATCAATATTTATTTTATTCCCGGATGTTTGTTTGAAATTGCTCTTTAACATAAAACATTTCAAACATTCTAACATTTTGAAATGTGACAACTTTCAACTGAAGTTGAAAATAGTACT
The DNA here is from genome assembly GCF_000334495.1 of Tupaia belangeri chinensis. NCBI lineage: Eukaryota > Metazoa > Chordata > Mammalia > Scandentia > Tupaiidae > Tupaia > Tupaia belangeri. The sequence continues at coordinate 358,975 of NW_006159963.1, read as the reverse complement.
TTAGGGGGCCAGCAGGTGGTGTGGTGGTTAAGGTGCTTGGATTCTCACATGGCCAATTGTGGTTCGAGTCCCAGACCTGGCAGCTTGCATTCTCTTTCTCTCTCTCTCTCTGGTGAGCATGCATACCTTATGGCAAATTAAAATAATAATAATAATAATAAATAGAATTAAATAAATGATTTTTAAGAAAAAGAAAATAGTACTTCGGTACTACTACTATAATTTAAATTTTCAAACTTTGAGTGCTTATTATGTTCAACTACCATATTAGGTTCTTCCTAATAGTTATAGGGGGAAAAATGATCTCATAAAACTTTTTATTACTGACTGGGTTTAGTATTTTATGACTGCATCTATTGCTCCATTTCTCACAGCAATAAATGAGATCATCTATTTGTTAGAACAACATAAATGTGAATTGAATTTACCATGTTTTTTAAATACGATATGAAGCAAATTAAAATGGGAAAAAAATCCACCCCTTTTACATTATCTGTCATGCCATATCGGTAGCATGTGAATCTGTTGTGAACAGTGATCTGAAGCTTCTTTTGATGCTTCAGTTGAAACTTGGTCCTCTTTGGCAGAACCAAACCAGTGGTTATTTTTCTTGTGTCTGCTCTAGCACACTATGATTTTCCTTGGGTTTAAGTGGCCTGAAAGCCCAGAGCAATCTGGAACCAAGCCAGGTGTTGGTATTTTCAATCCTGTGGTGAGAAAAGACAAGGTGCCCATCTGCCTGGCTCAGACATTGCCAAAGGCCTAGGTGCCGTGCTAAAGAATATGCCAAAAGGATGACTCTGGCCTTCAGGAAACTGATATCTGCTTCACACAATGATCTAGTCTCTGAATTTTGAACTTTGAAATCAAAGCAATAATGGACCATCGCATTATTAAGAGAGAACTAAATTAAATTATTGCGGGTAAAACATGTAATTCAGCAGTACTTAATAATCGGCACATAGGGACCAGCAGTTAGCGTAATGGCTATGTCGCTGGACTCCCACGTAGTCGACCGTGGTTCGAGTCCCAGACCCAGTGGCTTAAACTCACGCCAGGCGCGTGTGCGTGCGTGCCCAAGATCCCGAGAGGAGAATGGAGGAGAAGGGATTGCGGCGTGGCCATCCCCCCTGGAGGGTGATTTCTCGCTTTCTATCTCTCTGTCTGTCTGGCAAGCGCACGTGCCCTATAGCAAAAACCTCTCCAAAAAAAAATAGTAATAATAATCGGCACATAGATGAATAATCAGCACATAGTAAACCCTCAAAGTCAGCTCTCATTATTATTAATATAATTTTTATTCCAATTTCATACTGTTTAAAAAGCAGCAAAGAGAGCTTTGTTAATTCTAGATTAATCAATTTACCTGCTTTTTTAACACAGTCTGTAGACTAGTAACACATTGGTGGTCAGGAAAGGATGTGTATTGTCATAGATCAGTGCTCTCTAGTAGGGAGTTCTAAGACAAGTATGTTTGAGGTAAAGACAAATGTGCTTGAGGAAAAGGTTACTTCTTATCCTTCCAGAATGGCCCAGATCAAGCCAGAAGTACCCTGTGCTATGTTGCTAGATAAAGGCCTAGGTGCTGTGCTTAAGAATATGACAGAGAGTGGCTCTGGCCCTCCAGAAATTGGTACCTACCTTATGTAAAGATCTCTAGTCTCTGAACAGCAGTAATAGTACTGCTCAGAACTGGACTGAAGTAATAACTGGACATTATTTTCAAAAAGCCAAGGAAAAATAGGATTCCAGGGAATCCCTGAAACAGCCTTTGTCCAGTTCTAGTAGGTATATGTTCCTCTGAGATCTTCGGTAGCTATCAGGCCCTAGCCACAACGACCTAATAAAGTGAAAATAAAATTGGGCCTATAAAAAGATATGAGAATGGAACATATCAGTAACATGCTGAAAATTTTTTTTTTAGAGGTTTTTGCTATAGGGCGCATGCGCTCGCCAGACAGAGAGAGACAGAGAGACAGAAAGCGAGAAATCACCCCCCCAAGCGGGGATGGCCACGCTGCAATCCCTTCTCCTCCATTCTCCTCTCGGGATCTTGAGCATGCACGCACATGCACCCGGCTGAGTTTTAAGCCACCGGGTTCAGGACTCGAACTGCGATTGACTACGTGGGAGTCCAGCGACATAGCCATTATGCCAACTGCTGGTCCCACACGCTGAAATTTTTTAAAGCACGCCAAATACAACATACACATTTGAATGCATGTTACATAATCTCCCTGGGCTTCAATACAATCCTCTGTAAGATGAGTATAATAGAACCTACGTAATAGGGTCCTTGAGTATTAGACCTAGAATTCAAACCCGGCTGTCTGACTCAAAAGTCTGTGTCTTTTCCCCCACTTTGACTAAACTGTAGCACTGCCAAAGCAGATGGGAGTGGCTGAAACTTAAGTAAAGCACTCAGAAGTTACAGAGCACATTTTGGGTTCTGTTTGTGTCACCTCCCCTAACTCTTCAGCAAACTCATACATTGTCTCTCTCAGCACTGGTCCTGAGTTGTACACAGTGACCCAGGTTTGCTACTATGAAAATCAAAAGCAGATCGAAGAAAGCTTCTCTAAGGTAGATAAGGGTGTGGAGCAGGGGTGGGGAGAGGAGGTAGTGGTAGAGATGAACTGAGGGGAAAGAGGCAGAAACACATGGTAAATGGAAAGCAGAAGTGAAGAGTAACTATGAGATGTGTATTTGGTGCCAGGATTGGTGCTAACAGAGACAATGTCATGCCTATTAGCATTTGGCACGTAATACTACACACACTGAAATGGTCATATTGATTGTTCTTGGCTGGGCAATAAAATCTTTCATCTTTAACTCAATATAGACTATATCAAGATGCTGATACATAATAATATGTTTTAGAAAAAAAAAAAAAAGGAAAAGTGATATTTGACAACATTAAAGCCATAGAAGAATATCAATCTTTCAAATGTGATTCTTTCGTCACTCACCTCAGGATTCATTCCTCCTCCCCATTTCTCCTCACTCAAAAGTTAGTTACCAGTCAGATCAAACAAAGGAGCAGCTACCATTTGAAATATAGATCCAGCCTTACCTGATCTGCCTGTAAAACACATTGATAGATGACATGCAAAATTTTGGAGGAATTTTACTTATTAGAATGAAATAGCTTCAGTTTGTATGGTATCTATATTCAGCAATAATAATTACATCCTGCATATACACAGTACAGTAGTCAAGTTGAACTATAAACATAGAGAATACATATACAATGCAAAACCTAGTTATGTCATTTTCCTAGCTGATAGTTTAATATAGGCATAGTATTTGTATTTCAATATAATTCTCCTACTAATCACTATTAAGTGGCCCCACCAACAATGCTCAGCTTCTTTAATGTGACTTAAAACTTGTCTATGTAGACCAGCAGATGACATAATAGTTACGTTGCTAGAGTCCCATGTAGTCAACTGTGGTTCAAGTCTGGGATCTGGTATCTTAAAACTCATGCTAGGCATGTGTGCGTGTGTGCCCAAAATCCTGAGAGGAGAAGGGATTGTGGAATGGCCATCCCTCCTGGGAGATGATTTCTTGCTTTCTGTCTCTGTCTCTCTGGTGAACACACGTGTGCCATATAGCAAAAATCTCTCTAAAAACAAATAGACAAACGCTTGTCTATGACCTCTTTCTGTCCTCTTTTCCTTACCCCTTCTGCTTTAAACTCCAACAGAATCAAATCGTTCATATTTTCCCCATATACTATGTTTATCATCCTTATTAGTAACAAAAAAAAAATCATCTGTGTAGTTCTTACTCTTTGTCACCTAGTAAGAGCTTTACATAGATTAACATGATCTCATTAATTCTCAAAACAACCTAATAAAGTTCCTAACTAAGCAGGAATTGAGGTTTTGAGAGATGACATACGCTGAGCAAGATTTATAGCTAGTGAAATGTACAACCTTGATTCAAATTCAGATGTGTCTAGTCTCAGAGTCCCTCCTCTTAATCAGTAAGCTAAATGTACTTTCCTTATTTTGCTTTTTCTGTCCCTTCTGCCTGGAATGCCCTTCTCTCCAGTTCAAGTAGAAGTCTTGATTTTAAGCAACAGAAATAAGTGCTTATTAATTTAATCAGAAATGGGATTTATTCAAAGGATATTGAGAACCAGATGGTAGTGCAGTACTGATGCAAGCTGGCCCATGAAGGAAGGTCTTGGGTTCATGTCCTGAGACCTCTCTATACTTGAGGGGTGTGCTTGTAAATGCCTGTGATCTGAACTGGCTGAGGCTCAGGGTGAATTGTGGTGTGAAGACCCTGCTGGGGAGGAGACAGTCTCTCTCTCACGGAAGAAATAAATTAACTACTTAAAAAAATTATTGAAGAGCTCACAGAACCTGCAGGGAAATCAAATTCAGGCCATGGGTCTAGGGGTAAAACCCATTAATGGGCATCAAATTTGCCAGTTACATTACTGCTGAGCGTTAGATTCTATGGTTTGTATTATCAACACTGCTAACCCTGGATGCTGGATACAAGAGCAAATATTACTACCAGTTGTTATACTGCATCTATTTCCCCTCTGCCACCAGGGAGAGGGCAATTATACTCATTCCTTTGACTCATTCGTTTGTAATTCCAAGCCAGATGAGGGTGTATCTGATTGTTGGAACTTTAGTCATTTGCCCATGTCCTGGCTTTGGGGAAGGCCAAGAAAACAATAATATGACATCACAAACTTCTGGAGTGTTAAAGCATAAAATAATGGAGAATGCCCCCAAATAGGAAGAGATTCTGAGGTAATGGGAAATCATATCCTTACTAGGCTGCCAAAGAGAATGACAGATATCTACCGCACCTCTTTCCTTGGCTACTTGACCAACTTACACATATTTGTCCTTGAAAAACATCTCTGCAGCCTCCTGCTATTGTTCCTTATACCTTCTAACATTACTGGGCTTTTTTTTTTTTTTCCTTGTAGCACACTTGTGCTTGCTAGAGAAAGAGAAAGGGAAGGTGAGGAATAATTCCCAGGAGGGATGCCCATACCACAATCCCTTCTTTATTTTCCACTTGGGATTTCAGTCATGCACACACATGTGCCCCGTGTGATTTTCAAGCCACTGGGTTTAGGACTGGAACCGTGCAGTAGGCCATGTGAAATCTAGCTGCCTTAACTTTCATAGCACTTCCTGGCCCACTGTACATATTTTTTGATTACTTGCTTTCTAAGGACTTTTATTTTAAGTATTACTCATTTATGTAAGTTACTCCTCTATAGTTGTGCTCTCAATTAGACTATAGGCCATGTCTTTTTATTTAATTTCCTTAATAAGAAAAGGAGACAGAGTGACATGCAGACAACACAGACTTCCAAAAGTGCCCTGTCACACTGTAGTCCTCCTCCAGGTCTTCTAGCCAGCCAGTATTGACAGGTGCAACTTGGTGTGTAAAGGCCTGCCTAGGATCTGAACCTTGGGCCTTCTCATACGGCTCCAGTATTGTGCAGTGGTGCTTTACCTACCACCTGCATTACTGCAGCTGGGCCTATGCTACGCCTTACTGATATTTTCATTCCCTATCATTTACCTGAGATAGTGTTCAGCATGTAGTAAATAATAAATAATTGAACTACACTGAAGCATACAACTTTCCCACCTACCAACACTAGAATGGAAGTTGTGTAAAGGCAGAGATTTTTGTCTCTCTCACTCTTTTTCTTTAAATCACTGTATGCCCAGCACCTAGAATAATTTTTAGCATGTAGTAGGTCTTCAGTAAATATTGAATAAGTGAATTCTCTCAAACAGTAAAATATTTATCTCTGGGAATGGTACTGTCAGAAAGACCTTTGAATGTAAATGGCAAATTCAAAGAACTATGTCATCATTTTCAACTAGGCCACAAACATTAGTAGGACAGAAACTGTCTTACTCATCTTTGGTTACCTCTTGCTCCTCTCTAGAAGCAATAACCAGAAAAGGACAAATTGGAATTCTTTCCAGACCTATCACCACAGTCACTAGCCGCAAAAATGGCCTGAAGTGCCATAGCTACACAACGAGAAGCCCTGTTTTTGGTCCTCTCTTGTATTATCAGTTATATCCGGAGATTGTATCTGTTCAGGGAAGAAAAGGCTATTGGGCAAACTGTCTTGTATACCTGTGTTTTCCAAAGTATAACCTAGGGCACTAGCATCTCACTTTGAAGAAGGGGAGGCTCATAATTGTGAAATGACTTGTACGAGGGCAGTGGAATAGCTGAGCTGTACTGTAGACCAGAGTTCTGTGGCCTTTAGAAGTTAGCGTTTTGGTGGAAACAAAAGCACAATTCAGTCAAGCTGAAAGAGAGCTTTTGTTTAAGTGAACTTAAAAATCATTATTATTAATGATTGCTATCATCTCTGGAGCAAGACTACCTATATTTGAATTCTTTTCTTTACCACTTACTGTGTGGCCTTGGGCTATGCCTTAGTTTCTTCATCTGTAAAATGAGCAAAATAATAGTATGTATCTCACAAGGTTATTATAAGGATTAAATAATCACATAATTAAAGCACTTAAAGCGCCTGGCATAAGTTGGCCTTCTAAATGCTTAATTTTGAAAGATTATCATATTTATGGGGCCAGCACGTGGCATGGTGGCTAAGGCACTGGACTTCCACATGACTGACTATAGTTTCAGTGCTAGCCCCAGCAGCTTGAAAATCACGCCAGGCACATGTGCATATGTGCCCAAAGTTCTGAGAGGCGAATGGAGGAGAAGGAATTGCAGCATTGCGAGTCCCCAGGGTGTGATTTCTCACTTCCCCTCACTCTGTATCTCTCTCTCTCCTCTTCTATAAGTATATGTGCCCTAAGACAAAAACATTTTAAGAAGTCGTATTTTAAATATCTGTCTACCTTTATCACATCCAACCCTTTCAATTCTTCACTACCCATAGTATTTTCGATTCTGATATATAATAACTTAAATTTTTTTTTTTTTTTTTTTTTGCCAAAAATCATGTCTCCACTGGAGATAGACGAGAGAGAGGAGAGGAAATGAGAAAGCATCCCCACCATGGGAGATGGTCATGCTGAAATTCCTTCTCCTCCACTTCTCCTCCTTTCAGGATTTTGGGCATGCATGCACAAGCTCCCAGTGTGTTTCTTCAGACCACCAGATCCAGGGCTCAGACTGCTCAGTTGGTCACGTGGGATTCAGCCACCTTAACCACCAGGCCGTAGATGGCTGCAAGTGCTACCTACCATTTCTATAAACGAGGAACTTGAGTCTAAGATGAGGTTAAGTTATTTACCCAGTAGTCACATGACTGGGAAGTGCTGGTAAGCTGGAATTCAAACCCAAATATATCTTATTTTTAACTCTTATATCATGGCAAAATAACATATTAAAAGTAGATAGACTTTTATGTGTTCTAGTGTACTCTTCTAACCACTAGCAATTTCAACACAGCTTTTTCTCCCTTATACCTTTGCTTCCCTTTTCTGTCCATAACGCAGGTGTGTTTACTGCCCTCTTCATTTTTGTCTTGATTCTTTATAGTCGAAAGTATGTACTTTACCTCAAAGAATAAAGCGTATCCTCACATACTACTCTGCCCATTTTAATTTTGATTTCATTTGTGTTATTCACCCAACTGATCTGTACAGTGTGGATTGGTTTCTAGAGAAGACATGGATATCTGTTACAGGTCAGATAAGTAACTTGTACATTAGTCAGGATAGTGTTTAAGGGCAAATAACACATCTAAACACTAAGGTATAAAAGATGAAACACAGGTTGGCCAAAAATACAGTAGAGACAATGGCAAATAATGGTACTGAATTGCTGTAAAACTTTACAATGTAGTAATGTACTTTTCCGTGTTTTTAATCATTTTTTAACTTGTGCATGAAACTTCGGAAAAATTCTAAATGGTCTTTAGACTTTTGTTGCTCCTAAAAGAGAAGTTAAATGTATCGTTTTAGAGAACTCTTTTTCTAGCATTTGGCATTTCTTGTTAATAGCAGGCCTTTTAAGTATTCATCAGAAAGTAGAGATTTCTCTTTGCTCTATTCCTTTCAGTTGATAATCTCGTGTAATAAAGTACCTACTTAGAAATACACTTAAGTCAGCGACTGAGTAGATCTCAGACTAAAGCCACAAGTGTCACGATGCTTTACCTTCCATTTCCTTATGGCATAACCAATCTGCAATGGTTGCCTCCCTCTGCTCTTTTTTTTGTTAACCAGACACCATTTCAGATCCTCTTTTCTCTGAGTTTATTTTTTTCTTGCCATGTTCAAATTGGCCTTCAACTATGCTTCACTAAGATGGTTCAGCTTGACTTTGCATTAATTTTTCCTTGAGTAATAGGAAAAGAGATCTACTTTTGCCAATAAATTTGTATTGAGCTTTCCATAGGAACAAAATAAGGTTCTTTTACTTTATTCATCAATCTTTGTTAACTACCCACCATGCACCTGGTGCTGGGCTATGCAGATGTTCAAAGAGAGACAGGACATAGTGGAAGATATAGAAAGAGCACAGAATGGGGGATGAGCAGTTAGCGTAATGGCTATGTTGTTGGACTCCCATGTAGTTGACTGCGGTTTGAGTCCTGGACCCGGTGGCTTAAACTCATGCCGGGTGCATGTGCGTGCGTGCCCAAGATCCCGAGAGGAGAATGGAGGAGAAGGGATTGCAGCATGACCATCCCCTCTGGGGGGTGATTTTTCGCTTTCTGTCTCTCTGTCTCTCTGTTTTTCTGGCGAGCGCACACACCCTATAGCAAAAACCTCTCAACACCCCCCTTTTACCAAAAAAAAAAACCTCTCAACCCCCCCCCCCCAAAAAAAAAAAAAAAAAAACAGAAAGAAAGAAAAGAAAAAGAAAGAAAGAAAGAGCACAGAGTGGTAGGTTCCATCCCAGGAATATGCACAGGTAGGTACTGTAGGAGCAAAGAGGGAGTCCTCATCTGAACATTTAGCAGGTAAAGGAGGATGTTAGGGAAGGTTTTCTTTTCTTTTTAATAAGGTTTTTGCTGTAGGGCACTTGTACTCACCAGAGAGAGAAGAGGGAGAAAGTGAGAAGGAAAGTGAGAAATCACCCTTCATGGATTGCTGTAATTCAATCCCTTCTCCACCATTCTCCTCCTGGGACTTTGGGTATACACACACACATGTCTGGTGTGACTTTTTGTCTTCAAGTCTGGGATTCAAACTGTGGTCGGCCTTAACTGTGGGAATCTGGTGCCTTAACTACAGCACCACCTGCTGGCCCCAGGGACTGCTTTCTGGTGGCAGTTTTTTCTTTTTTCTTATTTTTTAATTTTAAATTTATTTCTTAACATTCATTCACTGCACATCATTACAGTATACAAAATGAGATTTTCCAACCAGTATACACTGTATATTGGCTCAGTCAAGGATATTACCACCTGACTGGTAGAAGTTTTTTCTAAGCTGAAGCTTGAAAACAAATAGGAATTACCCAGGTGGTGGATGAAGAAGGCACTTCAGAAGAAGGAAGTTGCTATGTGAAAAAGTACAGAGGTAAGAGAATCCGTGCATGGCCTGTTTAGGGAACTGAAGTCCTGAGTGGCTCCAGTGGAGGAGGAAAGGATATGTGAGGGTGGGATAGGGAATGGTGAGATTAAGGATAGATGCTGGGTCATTGTCAAATCATGAAGTGCTCTCCATGCTGTGCTCAGAGGTTTATTCTGAAAGCCACAAAGAAGTATGAACCAGGAAGTCACGTGGCAAGGTTTATGTTTTGGAAAGATCAGTGTGGCACTGCCGTGTACTTATGAAAGTATAAATGATCCCCAGCATAGATAATTAGAGGCCACTCTCTGTCTTTTTAAACCTTTCCAGCATTAATTTTGAATTAAAGGGTTTATGTGCATAGATAGTATAATAATAGAGGGGGACATGAATTAGTGTTCTATCTGCTTTTATTAAGCAACATTTGAAACCAATTTTGCTTGTTGGTATAACATATAGACTTAGATGACTAAATTTAGGACCTGAAAAATCAAGCTAACAATGGGTGCTGAAAGCACAGGGAAGGAATTTACTAACGTTAATTGTTAAAATAGTCATTAGAATAGCAACTTATTTGTTTTCCATATATTTAGGGAACTTTTGATAAAATGCACTTAATCCTACTTTATGTAAATTATAATCTTGGTGAGGAGCTTTGGTTAGCATGAATATTTGAAATCTGACTTTCTTAAGGGATCAATGACCTTGTTATCATGTACAAAAATCTAAGAAAATATACCTATGAGAATACCATAATGACATTTTAAAACTTTTTTATGGGGGCCAGTAGGTGGCATGGAGGTTAACACACTAGGTCTCATGTGGCTGACTGCATAGTTTGAGTCTTGAATTGGTGGCTTGAAAATCAAGTCAGGTGCGTGTGTATATACCTAAGATCCTGAGAGGAGAATGGAGGAGGAGGGATTGTGGCATGGCCAACTGCTCTGGAGGGTGGTTTCTTTCTCTCTCTCTTTCTTGGGTGAGCACATGCGCCCTATAGCAGAAACTAGAGAAAGAAAAATATATATACATACATAGAAAAATTTGGGAACCAGCAGTTAGCGTAATGGCTATGTCGCTGGACTCCCGCGTAGTCGACCGCGGTTCGCGTCTCGGACCCGGTGGCTTAAAACTCACGCCGGGCGTGTGTGCGTGCGTGCCCAAGATCCCGAGAGGAGAATGGAGGAGAAGGGATTGCGCCCTTCTTGTGCTTGTCATTCATCTGGATAACCATCAGCCATAGTTAATCCTGTCTCAGTCACACCCCCATCCATTTACCTTTCTCCTTACCTGTATTATTTTGAAAATACATACCAGACATGATATCATTTAATCTATGAATATTTCAGAATATATTTTTGAAAGGTAAGACTTCTATTTTTTTAAAGAATTATTTTATTCAACTTTATTTTATTTATTTAAATTTGACCAGAAAGGGACAGAGTGAGAGGCAGAGAGAGAAAGAGGGAAAGTGAGAAAGCAAGCCTCCAGGTCTGGGACTTGAACTGCGTTCGGCCATATGGGAGTTCAGTGCCCTTAACCACCATGCCACCTGCCAGCCCCAATAAGACTTCTATTTTAAATCATGTCTTAATAAAACAATAATTCTTGATGTTAAATATGAGGGGACTGTAAACATTTGTACAATAGAAAAGTGGAATTGAGTATGAGTTCATTTGACGCAAAAGTTTTTGAAATGCATACATAGTTTTCATAATATGTATCTTTTTAAAAGAGAATTATTTCATTTAACTTTATTTTTTAATTTGACCACAGAGGGATAAAATGAGAGAGAGAAAGACAGAGAAAGTAGGAAAGCAAGCCACCAGGTGTGGGACTCGAACCATGATTGGCCATGTGGGAGTTCAGCACCCTTAACCACCATACCATCTGCTGGCCCATAATATGTATCTTTCATAAACTTTTTGAAGGTCTCTCACAGTCAAAAAGACACTTGATGATTAGAGGAAAGGATTGTTTTTTTAAAAAATTTTATCATTATTATTATTTTTAATTTGACCAGAGAGAGAGAAAAAGTGAGAAAGCAAGCCACCAGGTCTGGGACTCAAACGGCAGTCAGTCATAAGGGAGTCCGGAGCCTTAACCGTCATGCTACTCATTGGTCCCTAAGAATTCTTTAAAAAAAAAAAAAATCTAAAGATGTGATTTTGAATATATACAACAGTTAACAAAGTAGGGTAATGACGTTTTATGTACCTATCATCCACTTAGCCATAACCCCATGGCCAATCCTGCCTCGTTCATACCTCATCCGTTTTGGGGGAGAAGTAATAAAAATTGGTGGCTTTTTTGTTGTTAAGATATTTAGCAATGCCAGAAACAATGCCATAATATAGACCAACTGTGGATAAAAACTAGCAACATAAGAATTGTTTGACTTGTTTGGGTAGGGTAGGGTAGAAATTATTATTTAGTTTTTACATGTGAGGAAAATGTGACGTAAAGAAGTGAGTTGTTGGGACCAGCAGTTAACGTAATGCCTATGTCGCTGGACTCCCATGTAGTCGACCGCGGTTCGCGTGCGTGCCCAAGATCCCAAGAGGAGAACAGAGGGGAAGGGATTGCGGTGTGGCCATCCCCCTTGAGGAGTGATTTCTCGCTTTCTGTCTCTGTCTCTCTCTGTCTGGCGAGCGCACCGCCCTATAGCAAAAACCTCTCCAAAAAAAAAAAAAAAAGAAGTGATTTGTTGATGGTCATAGAAGCTGCAGACAATGTGTGCTGCAATTTCTCATTTGAACAGTGCTTGTTCCATAGTATTTATTGAATTCAAGAAACTTACTCTTTATTTTTCTTTTAAAATGTCTATGGCCCACCTTATTTTTACAGCAAGGGCTTTCTTATCTTTGATCATCTAATTATCTTTTGTTATGTTAAGACTTAAAGTATTTTCCTCCTCCTCTGTTCGAGCCTAATTTTTAGCTGGTGGGATGACTTCAGGGCTAATACTGAGGAAATTTTGGTCTCCAGCAGAGGTTCCGTTGCCACTGTGAAAACAACGCAGGCAAAACGGTCTATTGATAGTGGAACTTTTCATTATAAAAAGTTCTTTTCAAATTCCAGGATATTGGTTGCTTGGTCACTGAAGAGTCTGTACTACTATTCACTAGCACCCTGGGTGTCTGAGCAAACCTGGTTAGGAATGTACTGCTCATTTTGAACAAGAAGAAAAGAAGTGAGAAGCAGCTTCAAACATTGCATCACGCAAGGCAAACGTTCTACATGTGATATCTGGTTGATTAAGAAAAAAATTAGTCTTTTAGACTTAAACCCTGACATAAACATAGCTCTCATTTTGAACAGTGTCATCTTTGATGACAGCCACACATCTTCTAACGTACACACACGGACTCCAGAGGGCACTGATGACAGCTCATTGCTTTCCTGGTTTCCAGGGTGAGTAAAGTCGTTTAGTGTGTCAGATCTGTTGTTGTCAACCAAATATCCCCATATACCTACCTTCTTTATTCCCATGCTTTCATTTTAAGCTCACAAACCTCATCATGTTCCCAAAGTTTTATATACTGTCCACTTGACAGTTAGCAGAATTGATAGTGCTGATGAAGTATGATTTTGACAGTGGTTCAGTTATATATCTGGACTGTTCCTTCCCCTGGGCTTTCCAAATGAGGGAGCCCAGCATGCACTCCCACTGGAAAATATCTGAGTGGGCAGAGCCATTCGCCACATTGCCCTCATTGTCTGCCTTTGTTTACTCAGCTGAAAAGCAGTACTTGCCTCTCACACAGCCAGGCATGAATCTCAAGGTCTCCGAAGCTGTTAAAATGGGTAGAAAAATTATTTTGTGAAAGGAAAGGATGACGATTGATATCAGATATTGACATAATGTGTAAGTGAAGGTGCTCTGTTAGGGGAGAGCCCAGTGACTTTAGATAGCTATAAAGTACATTCCTGGTAATATTTTTATGGGTTTGTTTTATTAGGATCTTTGATTTTATATAATTTCTCTACTATCCGGGAAAGAGATACTGATGATTCACTGGCAAATATGATTTGCTGGTACTATAATTAAAAATAAATAGGTTTTGGGAACCAGCAGTTAGCGTAATGGCTATGTCGCTGGACTCCCACGTAGTCAACCATGGTTTGCGCCCCGGACCTGGTGGCTTAAAACTCACGCTGGGTGCGTGTGCATGCGTGCCCAAGATCCCGAGAGGAGAATGGAGGAGAAGGGATTGCGGCATGACCATCCCCTCTGGGGGGTGATTTCTCGCTTTCTGTCTCTATGTCTCTCTCTGTCTGTCTGGTGAGTGCACACGCCCTATAGCAAAAACCTCTCCAATCAATCAATCAATCAATCAATAAATAGGTGATGAAGTATGATTTTGACAGTGGTTCAGTTATATATCTGGACTGTTCCTTCCCCTGGGCTTTCCAAATGAGGGAGCCCAGCATGCACTCCCACTGGAAAATATCTGAGTGGGCAGAGCCATTCGCCACATTGCCCTCATTGTCTGCCTTTGTTTACTCAGCTGAAAAGCAGTACTTGCCTCTCACACAGCCAGGCATGAATCTCAAGGTCTCCGAAGCTGTTAAAATGGGTAGAAAAATTATTTTGTGAAAGGAAAGGATGACGATTGATATCAGATATTGACATAATGTGTAAGTGAAGGTGCTCTGTTAGGGGAGAGCCCAGTGACTTTAGATAGCTATAAAGTACATTCCTGGTAATATTTTTATGGGTTTGTTTTATTAGGATCTTTGATTTTATATAATTTCTCTACTATCCGGGAAAGAGATACTGATGATTCACTGGCAAATATGATTTGCTGGTACTATAATTAAAAATAAATAGGTTTTGGGAACCAGCAGTTAGCGTAATGGCTATGTCGCTGGACTCCCACGTAGTCAACCATGGTTTGCGCCCCGGACCTGGTGGCTTAAAACTCACGCTGGGTGCGTGTGCATGCGTGCCCAAGATCCCGAGAGGAGAATGGAGGAGAAGGGATTGCGGCATGACCATCCCCTCTGGGGGGTGATTTCTCGCTTTCTGTCTCTATGTCTCTCTCTGTCTGTCTGGTGAGTGCACACGCCCTATAGCAAAAACCTCTCCAATCAATCAATCAATCAATCAATAAATAGGTTTTTAGGATAGGAACATACTACCCAGCACGGGTAACGATCAGTTTCCTGAGGTCATAATACCATGCACATGCTCTTGGCATTTACTTTTCTGGCTATTTTCATCTTTCAACTGGATTATTTTAGCAGACTGCTGGAAAGTATCTTTGCCTTCATTCTTAGTCTATCTTCACACTGCAGCCAGTCATGTTTCTATAATGTGGATCTGATCTTATTCTCTCTGGCTAACATTCTCCCAAGGCTACCCCATTGCTCTTAGGAAAGCCCTTCTCCTCCCTCCTGTCCTATACCCCAGCCACCGTGGACTCTGCTCAGTTCTCTGGCATGTTCTCTCTGGCATTTTCTCTGCCCGGGCCTATGTCATTACACATGCTGCCCCTTTGCCTTTGGGACACTTTCCCCCTCTACTCTAAGCTCAGCTGGAGCTCCTTCTTTTTTGTGTCCCAGCTTAGACAGTTCTTCCTCTGGAAAGTCTGAATTAGGTGTTTGTCCATAAGCAAATACACCTACCATGTGTTCCTTAACATTGTGTGCATATTTGCGTTTTAGTACTTATCACAGCATATTTATTGCTCCTTTGCGTTTCTCTCTGCTGTAAGGCCGTAAGCTGTATGAAGGCAGGGATTATGTCTGTCCTCGTTACTGTATCTCCAGAAGTTACTGTCTTTATTTCCGGCATGAACTCAGTACTTTCTTGAATGACTGGATTAATTACATGTACTTTGCCAAGAATCTTTCTCTAGCAACCTCAGGCGAGAATTATGATTCTTTGTTTTCATGCTCTTCATATTTTCTGTCTTCTATTCAGATTTATTCATTTGGTTAGCCAATAGAACATTGCTTTGAATGTTTGAAACCTCACCATCTTCCCAGAGTACATGTGAGGAACCTGTGAAAGGAAAACTGCGATACTTACTGTATGTTTTCCCTTTTTGTATCCTGTCTAAAATTGCATTCCCAGAGCACACGTACGGTCTCTCCTCAACTCTTGTCTCCCTTTCCTGCATTGCTTTTCCTCCTTAGCATCTACCTACCTTCTAACATGCTAAATAGTAAACTCGTTTAAGTTACTTTGTGTTTTACCCCTTCTGAGAGGTAAAGTTCACAAGGGCATAAATTTTGGTCTATTCTGTTTACTGCTTTATTCCTGGCACCTAAAATAATTTTTGGTGCATAAAGGATTTTACATATATATATATATATATATATTGCATGTGTGTGTGTTGAGGAGAGGAGCAGATGCATTCAGAGATAAGTGATGTGTAAATCTACATAAGGCAGATAGATAACTATAACACAAAGTTGGGTATAATAGCATTTAATATGAGAAATCCCAACCAATGGGGAGAACTTATTTCTCGTTCAAAAACAATTACAGGCTCAGCCAGGATTCGAAACGCACTAGGACATGTGGGAGTCCAGCGACATAACCATTATGCCATCTGCTGGTCCCACTTTTCAGCCTTTTCTTGTCATAGGGAGTATACTGAATTGCAGTACTGGCGCCACAAGGGCAGTCATGGGTTTGGACCCTGTTACTCTGAAGATGCTCCAGGTGCATTCAGTCCGACAGCCTGGTGAGCTATAGGGCTGGGGAAAGGAGTTCTCTGCATGATGAGACCCTGTTGAGGTGCTTTCTCTTGTTCTTACTTGTATGTACCTTGTCTCCTGAACAAAGTAAATAAACTTTAAAAAGAAAAAAAGAAATATATTGCCTTTTGACTCTCTGAGTAGCACCATGGCAGTTGGCAAGAATAAGTGCCTTATGAAAGGTGGCAAAAGGGAGCCAAGAAGAAAGTAGGTTGATCCATTTTTCTAAGAAAAGATTGTTATGACGTGAAAGCACCTGCTATGTTCAACATAAGAAATATTGGGAAAACACTAGTTACCAAGACTCAAGGAACCAAAATTATGTCTGACGGCCTTAAGGGCCATGTGTTTGAAGTGAGCCTTGCAGATTTGCAAAATGACAAAGTCACATTTAGGAAATTCAAGCTAATTACTGAAGACGATCAGGGCAAAAACTTCCTGACTAACTTCCATGGCATAGATCTCACCCGTGACAAAATGTGTTCCATGGTCAAAAGATGGCAGACCATGATCGAAGCTCAGGCTGATGTCAAGACTACTGATGGTTATTTGCTTCGTCTCTCCTATGTTGGGTTTACTAAAAAACACAACAATCAAATACGGAAGACCTCTTATTCCCAGGATCAGCAGGTCTGCCAAATCCGAAAGATGATGATGGAAATCATGACCCGGGAGGTGCAGACAAATGACTTGAAAAAAATGGTCAATAAACTGATTCCAGACAGCATTGGAAAAGACATAGAAAAGGCCTGCCAATCCATCTACCCTGGTACTCCATGATGTCTCCATCAGAAAAGTGAAAATGCTGAAGACACTCAAGTTTGAATTGGGAAAACTCATGGAGCTTCATGGTGAAGGTAGTAGCTCTGGAAAAACCATTGGGAATGAGACGGGCACCAAAGTTGAACGAGCTGATAGAGATGAACCACCAGTCCAAGACTCTGTTTAAAGTTCAGACTTTTAATAGTGACAAATAAAAAGTCCTGTTTGTGACAAAAAGAATATATCAAGGTTTCAGAAAAGTGTAGAAAGTAATACAGTGAATGTTCTCTGAATATCTACCTTTCAGCTCTTTTCTTTTCTTTTTAGAGATTTTTGCTATAGGGCCTGTGCACTCACTGGAGAGAGAGAGAAACAGAGAGTGAGAAATCACCCCCCCCCCAAGGGGTATGGTTACACTGCAACCCTTTTTCCTTCATTCTCTCAGGATTTTGGGTACAAATGCACATGCATCTGGCATGAGTTTTAAGCCTACGGGTCTGGGACTCGAACCGCAGTAGGCCATGTGGGAGTCCAGTGGCATAACTGTTACGCCATCTGCTGGTCCTGGCTTTCAGCCTTTTCTTCCACATTTACTTTGGATGTGTTTTTCATTTTGAAATAAACTATTAATTGGATATGATTAAAGTCTGAGTTTGTCATTTATCCTGTTTTTCTCTTTTTCTACTCAGATGTAACTACTATCCTTAATTTGGTCCCATTCATTTAAAAATGTTTACACACATACATGCACACACACATGCACACACACACACAGTGTTCTTTCATATTTGATATCTTGCATTATGACATTTTACCATGAATTTTTTTTACTGTTCCTTTTTTTGAGATTTATATATATTGTTTTGTGTAATCCTTCTTTGTCTAAATTGCTATATAGTTCCCCACTATATTATAATCTATTTTCTTGTCGATAGTCATTTGAGCTGATTCCAGGTTTTTGCTATTTCAAATAGTGCCGCAGTGAACAACCTTGCAGATGGCACCGTCTTCGCATGTGAGAAGGTTTCTCTATAGCAGTTTTTCTCAGTGTGTGTGTGTGTATGAATCACCTGGGCATCTTGTGAGAATGCTGATTCTGATTAAGTCAGTCTTGGTGGAACTAATAATCTGCATTCTCACACGTTTCCCAGCTGATGCAGATTGATGGACCACACTTGGAGTTACAAGGCGTTGCCAGCTTGTAAGATAGTAGTGTTACCTTTCTAGATATTGCCACTTGGGACTCTGAAGAGGTCACAGAAATGTATATTTCCACTAGAGTATAGGAGAGACGTGGTTATTCTGGGAGTAGCGTCTTTTAGATGGCAAATTTGGCCTATAACCACTTTCTCCATGAAATTAGATAGATTTTTTTTTTTCTGAAGAGAAAACATTTAAACACAAAGCAAAATTACTTCACTGGATAGTTAGCTTAATTTCAGCATCTTAGGAGTTGATCTAAATTAAATAAATACATTTTAATAAGACTGTTTTATAAAAAATGTTACCTGATTCTTTTCTGTTTAAATATTTTATTTACCATTGTCATCCTAGACAGGGCTTTGGCTATAGATTAAACCATCCGAGACAGCTGAAGGGGAAAGGTACTTGTGCACCCAGCCCTACCCTGTATTGTTTTGTTTAATCCCCACAGTAACAGCTGAGAAATGACAGCTAAGCGTAAGAGCCAGTATTTGGATTGTTCTGCGTGGCATCCGAGTTTATGTGGGAAGTCCCTTTACTACTCTTAGCTTCAGTTATCTGCAAAAAGAGGGTAGTGATGTTGTAGATAATCAGATCCTTAA
This sequence comes from Tupaia belangeri chinensis, assembly GCF_000334495.1. Lineage (NCBI taxonomy): Eukaryota > Metazoa > Chordata > Mammalia > Scandentia > Tupaiidae > Tupaia > Tupaia belangeri. Next base: position 340,188 of record NW_006159963.1, on the reverse strand, counting down.
ATTCTGGCATTTAAAGTTCCCTAGCTTATGTGACAAGAAATATATACACACATAATATATATGTGATAGCCCCCGATCAACTTTAAAAATTATGATTGAAAAAACACACAGACGATTTCCAATTTTAACCACTTCTAAGGGTATAATTCATATATATTAAATATGTTCATGTTGTGAAGCAATCTCCAGAACTTTTACATCTTGTAAAATTGGAATTCTGTGTCTGTTAAACAGCCACTTCCTTTTCTCCCTCCTGCCACAATCCTTAGTAACCACCATTCCACTTTCTGCTTTTGTGAATTCGATTGCTTCCGATACCTCATGTAAGTGGAAATCTATAGTATTTGTGTTTTTATAACTTGCATATTTCACTTAACATAATAACTTCAATGTTCATCTATGTTGTAGCCTGAGATAGGTTTTCCTTTCTTTTTTTTTTTTTAAAGAGAGATTTATGCTACAGGGCCTTGCCAGAGAGAGACAGAGAGACAGAAAGTGATATATCACACCCACAAGGGGCATGGTCATGCACAATCTCTTCTTTCCACTCTCCTCTTGGGATTTTGGGCATGCATGCACATGTGCCTGGCATGAGCTTTAAACCTCTGGGTCTGGGACTCGAACCATGGTCAGCCATGTGGGAGTCCAGCAACATAACCATCATGGCATCTGTTGGTCCCTCTTTTCAAGGCTAAGTAATATTCCACTGTATGTATGTGCCACATTGCACTTATCCATCATTCAGCAATGGCCATTTTCTTTTGTGTATGTGTAATGGCTATTGTGAATGTGGTTGTACAAACATCTTTTTCAAACCCTGCTTTCATTTACTTTGGATATATGCCCATAAGTGGGATTCCTGGATTATATGGTAGTTTTACATTTTCGAGGAACTGTCATACTGTTTTCCATGATGGTGCACCATTTTACAATTCCACTAAGACTGTGGTGGTAGCATTTAGTGGTAATGAAAGTAGTGAATGGGATGTGTGAAATTAGAAGATAAGTAGGAAAAATTGACAAATTATGCTATTATGGAGGTGAATTTCACTTAGCCAGAGTATATTTTCCTCAGGTATTTTAGCTAATGTTGCCTGTTTCTCCAAAGCCATTACTTCAGGAGTAGAGGAGGAGCCAAATTATTTCTTTTTGGTTTATTTTTGACTGTTGGTCCCTGAGAATTTCTGAAATTGTTAACCCCCAGTAGTGCCTTTGTAATGATTCGGGGAAATTCGAGGACTGTGTTTGGTAATTTTTTTCTTTTAAGAAGTGCCCAAGAGTATGATATGTGGTGTGAAAGATTGTGACTAGCAGGTTTGGAGTATCCAGGAAACAGAATGCAAGTCCCTATGTTTTGTTCACAACCTTGAACAAGATCTTTTATGCCTTTGCACTTCCAAATTCTCATTTTTTAAAAAATGAAGCCTTCTGGGACCAGACAGATGGCATAATGGTTATGTCACCGGACTCCCATGTAGTCAACCGTGGTTCGAGATTTGGACCCGGCAGTTTAAAACTCACGCCAGGTGCATGTACATGCATGCCCAAAATCCTGAGAGGAGACTGGAGTAGAGGGATTATGGTGTGGCCATCCCCTGGGGAGTGATTTCTCGCTTTCTGTCTGTCTCTCTGGTGAGCACACATGCCCTATAGCAAAAGTCTCTTTCTCTAAAAAGAAAAGAAAAAATAAATGAAAAGGAACCTTTCAATCTGTGTTTTAGTTTTGTAACCTCTCTCTCTCTCTCTCTCTCTCTTTTTGAGGCTCTTAGTGTATGCATTTGTGTGTTGGCAGGGAGGTGGTTGGGTTCCCCTAGTACAGTGTGCAAGAGAAGTGTGCAATGGAATTAGAAGTGACGTTTCTTCTCCATTGTGCCCTTCTTTTTGAGCATGAAGTGTTACCCAAATGCTTAGTCATGATGATAAAGCAAAGAACTTCACAGCTTGGAACAGTGTTTATACTGTGTAAGTGTTTGATAATAGTGAAGTGTGGCAGGAGAGTAGGAAGAATTTGTCAACAAGTTTTGAGGATTAAGAGGATTAGATAAGGAACATAAAGTAAAATAGACCCCTTCTAGTTCCAAAACAAAAAGGGCCTTTTTAAAAAATGTCTTTTGGAATGACTCAAAGCTCAGCTATTTTACTTATCTCTTAACTTCAAATCTGTTACACTTCTAGCACTGCAGACATGCAGGCAGGTGTGTTTTCTACTTTGCAGTGTTATTTATTCATAAAGCAGGCAGATTTAATTTCATTGCATAATATATAGACAGACCCTACTTATTGTGCTAAGCCTATCTGAATGTGTGAAGAAGCAATCTTTCCCAATGACTAACCAAATTCAGGTTCTCCTGTTAGATTGCAACAGTAATTTACCAATGAATCTATTGCATCTAGTCCTTCTCAATTCTTCCTTCACACTGATGTTAAAGATAATCTAATCCCAGCTGTATTCCTTATGACTGTCTGACCTTGGGAAAATTAATTTCTCTGTGCTTCTGTTTCCTTATTTTATCCTCTCTGTGGTAAGGATTACACCTGCCTTGTAGATTACTTATAAGTTTTTAATAAGCTAGTGTATGTAAAGTGCATAAAACAGTGTTTGACATATAATAAGGAAATAAGTAAAGCAATAATAATAACAGAGGTGGTTCCTATTGTCATTATTATTGTTTCTGTTGTTATTTTTTAAAAGAATTACTTTATTTAATTTTATTCATTATCATTTTTTTTTTAAATTGATGTTGATCAGAGAGACACAGAAAGAGAGAAGGAAAGTGAGAAAGCAAGCTGCCAGATCCGGGACCCGAACCATGGCCAGCCATGTGGGACTCCAGCCACCCCAAGCACTGCACCACCTGCTGGCTCTCTGTTGTTTATTTATTTTTTTTGCTTCTGAAGCCCCACTGTGACCACATCATTACTCTGCTCAAGAATTTTTTATATTTCTCCTTTGCTTGTAGCAAACTTTTTAGGTGCATTAAATCAGTTTTGAAGCTAGCCCAAAAGCATATATTCCTGAGTACCCCCATCAGAGGCCTAGGATGGGACCCAGGAATCAGTTCTTTGCCATGCTCCCCAGGGGTATTGAAGCTGGTAAGCCTAGAGCCTTCTTGGGAGAATCACACACATAGGAGCAAACCCACACTCCGTAGACGGGAATCTGAGGCCCCAGTGTACCTTTTCGATGTGCGTTCTCCTCCCAGTCTTCCCTCTCAATCTTGCTGCAACAACAGTGAGGTTGCTCACTCTTCCTCATGTACCCCTGGCATTTCCCCAAGGTAGTATGACATAACTTTGTGATAAAATATTTATTCCCAGTATTCCACAAACTATCTATTTAATAATACATTTAAGAATTGTTTGGGGGTGAATGCAAAACTGTAGTATGTGCAACCAACCCTCCTATTTTTGAAAATTAGGAAACAATTTGTAGGTTATATCACTGGGCACTTTAGGATAGAATTTTTATTTAATTTGCCAGAGAGTTCGTGCCCTCACTGGAAAGAGACAGAAACAGAGAAAGAGAGGGAGAGAGAACCCCTCCCCCATTGGAGAATGGTCATGCTACCATCCCTTCTCCATTTCTCCCTCCTTTTTGGGATTTTGGGCATGTATGTACATGCATTCAGCATGTTTTCTAAGCCCCTTGGTTTGCGGCTCAAACTGTGTGCTTGACCGTGTGGGATCCATATACACTTAACCCCTAGGCTACATGTTGTCTGAGAATAGCATTTTAATTTTTAAAATGATTTTATTTATCTACTTATTTTAATTTGACCAGAGAGGGACACAGTGAGAGAGAGAGAAGGGGAAAGTGAGAAAGTAAACTGCCAGGTCCAAGACTCGAACCACCGTCAGTTATATGAGAGTCCAGCACCCTTAACTACCACGCCACCTGCCGGCCTCGAGGGCAGCATCTTAAATTGATCAGTCTCTTGCTCTCTCTTTATGCTGCTTTTCTCCAAATGAATTTACAGGCAATACAAAAACAGATAGTTCTAGCCTTGAAGTTACTCCGCTAGTCTTTGTAAACAGAGACACTAATGCAAATAGACTCCCAACCTCAGACCCAATTGGCAGTACCTGAAACTGACGTTCGTTTTCAGTGTTTTCTGTTACGTGTACCAGGTCCCACGCTGGCTAAAGGTTGGGGCTAGAGTGGGGGAGGGTGTCTCTGTGTTGGGACCCTGTTGGGGGTGTTGTCTCTTTCTGTCTTTATCTTTCTTTCATTCCTGGAAGACATAAATAAGTAAACTTTTAAAAAGTTTTTTTTTTTTTTTAAGAGTTTTTAAGATAAGCAGTTGTGGGAAGCACTATAATCTATTTTACACAAGCAATTGAAGAAACCCAGAATCATATTCATTGTTAGACAGATAACATATGACCTTCAATAGAATATCTCATACCATGTAACTGAAAATAGTAGTCTTATTCTGGGACCAGGAGTTGGCATGATTGCTATGTCGCTGGACTCCCATGTAGTCGACCACAGTTTGAGTCTCAGACCTGGTGGCTTAAACTCACGCCAGGCCCGTGTGCGTACGTACCGAAGATCCCAAGAGGAGAATGGAGGAGAAGGGATTGCAGTGTGGCCACCTCACCTAGGGGGTGATTTCTTGCTTATTTTCTCTGTCTCTATCTCTGTCTGTCTTTCTGGCAAGTGCGCACACCCTGTAGCAAAAACCTCTCTAAAAAATATAGTAATCTTAATAAAATCGTAGAGAAAACCCAATGGAAATAGTAAGAGAGTTCATTAAAAATGGCTATGTATATATTACACAAAATTGAAGTTGATAATTGTCACTAATACTAATTAGAAAATATAATGGAAAAAAAGATTACAGTTTTAACCACTACAACTACCATCACCACTAATGATAAAAAACGTAGGAGCAGGGCCGGCAGGTGGTAAGGGTTGAGGGCCAACACATGGTATGCTGGTTAGGTGGTGGACTCCCATATGGCCAACCACAGTTTGAGTCCCAGGCCTGGCACTTGCCTTCTAACTTTCTCTCTTTCTGTTTCTCTCTGGTCAAATTCAAAATTAATTAATTAATTCTTTAAAAAAGAAAAAAGTTTAAGGGCAATCTCAACAAGAAGTGTATGATACTCATATACAGGTTGAGTATTCTTTACATGAAATGCTTGGGACCAGAAAGTGTTTTAGATTTTATATTATTTTCAGGTTTTTGAATATTTGCATATACATAATGAGAAATCTTGAAGTTGGGTCCCAAGTCTTAATGCCACATTATGTTTCATATATACTTTATACACATAGCCTGAAAGTAAAAGAATTATTTATTTAATCTTATTTATTTATTTATCTTAATTTGACCAGAGAAAGACAGACACAGAGAGAAGGAAAGCAGGAAAGCAACCCACCAGGTCCAGGACTCGAACTATAGTCAGCCATGTGGGAATGTCCAGCACCTTAATTACCACACCACTTGCTGGCCCCAGCCTGAAAGTAATTTTATGCAGTAGTCTATATTTCCATGTTTTGACTGACCCATCATATGAGGTTAGATATAAAATTTTCCATTTGGTGGCATCATGTCAGCACTCAAAAAGTTACAAATTTTGGAACATTTTAGATTTTATGTTTTCATATTAGGGATTTCTCTCTCTCTTTTTTTTTTTTTTAAGAAATTTTTGCTATAGGGCACATGCGTTTACCAGAGACAGAAAGCAAGAAATCACCCCGGGGTGGGGGGATGGCCACACTGTAATTCCTTCTCCTCTCGGGATCTTGGGCACACACGCACACGTACCCGGCAGGAGTTTTAAGCTGCCAGGTCCGAAATTCGAATTGCAGTCTCCTATGTGGAAGCCCAACAACGTAACCATTACGCTGTTCACTGCTTCCCAGGTTAGGGATTCTTAACCTATCTACATAATTTTACAACTATACAGTTTTACTGAGTAACATAAAAGAAGACCATAAATAGAGAATAGTGCTTATAGATGAGAAAATTAAATATTGTAAAGCTGCCAGTTCTTGGTATGTTAATTTTTATAAATGGAAATACCGAAAAATTACAGTAGGATTCTGGGGGTTGCTGAAAGGGATCGTGACAATGAAGTTTAGATGGAAGCATAACTATGAACAACTTAAAGAAAATGTGAGAAAAGTAATATATTGGAAACATTATAAGGCTGTACTTATTAAACTTATTTTACTGACACAGTAATAAACTGATCAATTTAATAAGTCAGGAGTTGATTCTGATTTATAAAAATAAATCAATAAATGATATAAAAAATACCACAGTTTATTTGACCTTTCTTGGTTGAAAGACATTTGAGTTATTTCCAACTTTTGGTGATTATGAATAAAACTGTATAAATATTCTGTTACACTTAGAGAAAAACAGAAAATATAGATAGTATATCTTTCACAAGCTCCTCCTGATGTTAACATTTTGTACAATGATGTTGTTATTATTGAGACCAGAAATTCACATTGATAGTAATACTATTTTCTAATTTACAGATCTTATTTGAATTTTGCCATTTTCTCTTAGTGTCCTTAGATTGATAAGCCAGTCCAGGATCTCACATTGTATTTAGCTGATACCTTTCCTTAAATCAGGGATAGTTCTATCTGGGGTAGTCTTTGTCTTTTATGACTTTGATCCTTTTGAACAGCACTGGCCAATTATTTGGTAGAATATTCTTAGTTTTGGGTTTGTCTGATGTTTTTGTCGTGATGAGTTGGGGTTATGTACTTTTGGCAAGAATACCACAGAAATGCGCTTGTCACTTCTCGGTATATCATGTCAGGGGGTACATGCTGAAAACTTTTTGCTAGTGATTTAATTTTTAAAAAATTAAAAGTTGGGGGCTGGCTCCATGGCACAATGGTAATGTGTTGTGCAAGAGAATCTGGGTCCCCCATGGCCACTATGGTTCAAATCTCTGCCTTGACCCGGGCATGTGTGCAAATGCCCAAGATTCAATGGGCTGGAGGACTGGAGGAAGATCACAACATGACTGGATCCCATGGAGGGTGCTCATCTCTCTCTCTCTCCTTCAGTCTTACATTCATGCACACAAACTCTACCACGAATTTTTAAAATTAATTTTTAAATTTATGTGTGTGTGTGTATGTGTGTGTGTTTTTAGAGGTTTTTGTTTTGGGTGCATGCGCTTACTGGAGAGAGAGAGAGAGACAGTGAGAGGGAAGGTGAGAAATCACTCCCCAGAGGGGATGGCCACACCACAATCCCATCTCTTTCATTCTTCTCCAAGGATCTTGGGCATGCACACACATGTGCCCGGTGTGATTTTCAAGCCACCAGGTCTGGGACTTGGACCTTGGTTGGTCATGTGGGAATCCAGCAATGCAACCGCTACGCCATCTGCTGGAGCCTTTTATTTTTATTTTTTAGCCAACGTCCCTCTGCATTGCAGTACTCCTGCCTCAGCCTTCCATCTGGGACTACAGATGCTTTCCACACGCCCAACTATTTCTTTGACAAGTCTTGCCTGGTTCAGCCTCGATCTCACTATCCTCCTGCCTGGGCCTTCTAATTTCACTGTTCCTGGCCTTAAGGTTGGGCCAAGAATTGGACTGGGTCTCCCATGTACACCTAGCCTGTAGAGCACAGCATCTTGGACATTGTGACTGAGCCTAGTGATTTAATTTAGATCATTTGACTGAGGGGATGTCTGCCAGGTTTATCTGCTACAAAGTTAATATTTTTCCTTTGGTAATTACAAAGTATCTTAGAAGATACTTTGAAACTATGTATATATCTTATTTCTCATTGTACTCATACTAAGTAATTTTATTTACAGTCTTGTTCTTAACAGTTATTATTGTGGTGTTCCCCTGATGACAGTTTTCTATTTTCATCATTCCTTCTACATTTATTCATTGGAATTTTACTTTAAGGAAAAACTTTCCCTTCTACCCACTTATTTATTTTACTTATGTCAGTGTTAACTCATGGATATTTAGTTGTTTTTAAGCTATTATCTCTTTATATATGTTCTGTTGGTGAGCTACCTCAAATTCTTTATGGAAAAAAAGCAGAAAAATGAGTAAATAAAATATATTAAGGATGGAGCTAGATGGTGATGATGGTTACACAACACTGAATGTATTTAATGTCACTTGTATGCTACAGTGGTAAATTTTTTTTTTTTAGAAAGAGATTTTTGGAATAGGGCACGTGTGCTTGCCAGAGAGACAGGGAGAAACAGAAAGCAAGAAATCACCCTTCAGGGGGTTGGCCACATTGCATTCCCTTCTCCTCCCTTCTTCTCTCGTGATCTTGGGCATTCACTCACACATGCCCAGTTTGAGTTTTAAGGTGCTGAGTCTGGAACTCAAACTGCAGTCAGCTAAGCGGGAGTCCAGCGAGGTAACCATTCCACTATCTGCTGGTCCCTACAATGGTAAATCTTACATATGTTTTATCATACTTTAAAGGAAAACTAAATAAAGAAAAGACCTATTGGGTTGGTCCTGTGGCCTATGGATTGAGGGAGCTGGATCCCGCATGGCCAATCATGTAGCTTGAATCCTGGCCCTGTGGCTTGAAAAGCATACCATGTGCATGTTGTGCATGCCTGGTCTCAACAGAATGGAGAAGGGATTGCAATGTGACCAAGCTGGGGGTGGGGTGTGTATGTGTGTGTGTAGGGGGGTGCTTTCTTCCTGTCCTCTCTTTATCTCCCTCTGGTGAGTGTCCACACCCTCTGGCAAATTAAAAACTAAAACAAAATAGTCATGCTAAGGAATCAAGGAACAAGTAACTGATTCAGGAAAAAGTTCCTGAATGGTAAGAATGGAAGCAAATAGACAAGACTTGACTATAGTAAAATGCTCAGTAAGTGCTTATGGAAGTGTCTGAGCCATGGACACCAAGAGAGGAACGATTTTCGAAAAGGTAGGAGGTTTCAGTATGTCAAATGCTATGAAAAGGTAAAGAAGATTACAGCCATGGGAACCAGCAGTTAGCGTAATGGCTATGTCACTGGACTCCCACGTAGTTGGCCGCGGTTCGCGTCCCGGACCCGGTTGCTTGAAACTCACGCCGGGCGTGTGTGCGTGTGTGCCCAGGATCCCGAGAGGAGAATGTAGGAGAGGGGATTGCGGCGTGACCATCCCCGCTGGGGGATGATTTCTCGCTTTCTGTCTCTCTGTCTCTCTGTCTGTCTGGCGAGCGCAGAGCGCCCCACCCTTATGGGAAAAACCCCTAAAAAAAAAAAAAAAAAAAAAAAAAGATTACAGCCTGAGACGGCTATTTGAATCAGTAACATTTGAGAGAGCATTTTAATAGAGTTATGGAAAGATCACAGAGCATTAAGGAGAGATCATGAGGTGTCTTTTTGTTTGACACATGTTATTTAGAACATAAGTGAGGACCAGCAGATGGTGTAATGGTTACGTTGCTGGACTCTCACGTGGCTGACCACAGTTTGAGTCCTGAGCCCGGTGGCTTGAAACTCATGCCAGGTATATGTGCATGTGTGCCCAGAATCCCAAGAAGAGGCTGGAAGAGAAGAAATTGCAGTGTGGTCATCCCTTCTGGGGAGTGAGTTCTTGCTTTCTGTCTCTCCGGCAGTGCACATGCCCAGTAGCAAAAATCTCTCTCTTAAAAAAAAAAATAAATAAAAATAAAGGAAAAAAGAAAGGAAGATAAATGGTAGCAAAATGGAGCAGAAAATTAAGCAGAATAAAATTGTAAGATGCCCAGTGCATGTTTAGAGGTAGATCCTGTAGAAGTGGAAGACTGAAGTGTGGGGTGGGCAGAGTAGCACCCTGGAAACGATGTAATCAACAGCTCAGTTGGGAGACTATTCATCCTGAAGGAGCTGGTTAACCAGAAACTGGAGGGCAGGTTAGATAGAAGGGCAAAGGGACGAAGAGAGTGTCAGTTGCCATGAAGTTGGAAATGAGTCATTTGCTAGTGGTAGGGTGGAATGGAAAACTTAAAGAGAATGGTCAATGCAGGCAATGATAGGGAAACAATATCTAAACAATAAGATAAATCCAGATTTTGGAGCAGTTCTAGGAATTTAGCAAATGCAAAACCTTTTGTCATTTTTTTAGTTTGTCAAAGGGCACATGCGCTTGCCAGAAAGACACAGAGGGGAAGGGAGAGGGAGAAAGAACCCTCCAGGGGGCGTGGTACTTTCACTTGTACTTCCCAGTGGCTGCAATCGCTTCTCTTCCATTTCTCCATCCTTTTGGGATTTGGGGCACACATGTACACACCCAGTATTTTATTTTTTATTTAAAAAATTTTTAAAAGGTTTTTGCTATAGGGTGTGAACACTCGCCAGAGAGAGGAAAAAAAAGAGGGAAAGTGATAAATCACCCCATGGGGGGATGGCCATGCTGCAGTCCCTTTCCTCCAGTCTCCTCTTGGGATTTTGGGTATGCACACATGCCCAGAGCATCTTAAAGTTGTCAGTCTGGAACCTGTACCATGGAGTCAGCCATATGGGATCCAGTGCTTTAACCACCATGCCACCTGTTGGCCCTAACTTCCCCCTGTATTTTAGAGCAGTTATTTTATATCTCATTTCTGATACCAATTTATGAAAACAATTTTTAAATGCTCAGTGAAGTGGGGCATCCGGGAGATAATATAGTAAATATCCTGTTCAGGTAGAAAGCATCTTCACATTTTTATTTTACTTCAAAACACTATATTTCCTGTCATTTTATGTATCTTGAGACTACAGAAATAGATGTGTACAGATTTAGAACAAATTTAAAATTATACTTAGGGATAAATCTAATCAAAGAAGTTACAGAACTCCATAAGGAAAACTATGAGAAGATAAAAAAGAAATTGAAAATGACACAAGGAAGTGAAAGGATATTCTATGTTCCTGGATTGGAAGAATTAATATAATCAAAATGGCAATTCTACCCAAATTAATCTACATATTTAATGCAATGTCGATCAAAGTACCAGACACATTCTTCACAGATCTAGAAAAGATTAGTTTGTCTGGAATCATAAAAGACCCCGTATTGCCAAAGCAACTCTGCACAAGAAGAGTGAGGTGGGCAGCATCTCACTCCCTGACCCAAAAATATACTACAAAGCTGTGGTAATCCAAACAGCATGGCACTGGCACAGAAGCAGACATGTGGACCAATGGAACAGAATAGAGTCCCCCAAAATAAATTCCCAAACATACACTCAACTGATTTTTGACAAGGGGTACTAGTCTATCTAGTGGGAAAAAGAAAAGCTCTTCAACAAATGGTGCTGGAAAAACTGGGTTTCCACTTGCAGAAAGATGAATCTGAACCCCTACCTCTCACCTCTGACAAAAATCAAGTTAAGGTGGATCAAAGATCTAAATCTAAGACCTCAAACTATAAAACTGCTCCTGGAAAACACCAGGGAAACTCTAGGAGACATTGGGGTAGGGAGAGACTTAAATAAAGACTCCCAAAGCACAGTCAATAACCCCCAAAATAGACAAGTGGGAATACATCAGACTAAGAAGTTTCTGCATGGCAAAAGACACAGTAATTAGTGTAAATCAACAGCCCTGAGAATAGGAAAATATTTTTGTAAACTATGTGTCAGATAAGGGACTGATAACCAGAATTCACAAGGAACTCAAGCAGCTGTTCTGAAAAAAGACCATCAATCTTATTAAAAGATGGAAGAATGAGTTGAAAAACCCACTCTCTAAAGATAACATAGAACAGCTAAAAGGCATATGAAAAAACACTCAACATCCCTCATTGTAAGGGAGATGCAGATCAAAACAACGAGATACCATCTAACCCCAATCAGAATGACTAAGATTAAAAAAACAAAAAATGATAAGTGCTGGCGTAGGTGTGGTGAAAGGGGAACTCTCTTACACTGCTGGTGGGAATGTAAATTGGTCCAGCCACTGTGGAGAACAATTTGGAGATTCCTCAAAAATCTACAAATAGAACTACTATATGATCCAGCAATCCCACTCCTTGATATCTACCCAAAGGACAGAAGGATACTTAATTGGAAAATTACTGGCACATCGATGTTTATTGCAGTACTATTCACGATTGCTAAATCATGGAAACAACCCAAATGCCCATGAACAGATAAATGGATAGAAAACTTGTGGCACATATACTCAATGGAATACTATTCAGCCATAAAAACAAACAAACAAAAACAAAAACAAAACCCTGGCTTTTGACAGGAAGTGGATGAATATGGAAGATTTACTGCTGAGTGAAACAAGCCAGGCTATGAAGGAGAGGCAATGTATGTCCCCACTTAATATATACCGAGTGTCCGCACTCTATGACTGAAACTGATTGACTAAAGGATATAGAAACACGGTATATAGATGTAAATACCAGATATAGTGTGTGTGAAAAAGGATCTGAGGAAGGACATTTAGAAGAAAAATAGACAAAGCATTAATGGGACAAAGAAATGTGATATTATTTGTTGAAGATATTTTATAGTTTTATCAACTGTGCTAGGGAGAAATGTTCACCTTGAAATATTCACTTTGTAAGCTAAATAATGGGATTGAATGTATAAAAGAAAATTTAAATTTTTAAAAAGCTAGAAATTGGAAACTTAAAAAAAAAAGAATTATTGGGTCATTGGAAAACTCAGGCCAAGCTTTATACATGGTGGAAGAGAGAGTCTGGGTCTCTCTCTCTCTCTGCATGGATATTACAGTGAAAAAATTGTTTTGTGTTAGTTTTTATTATAATAGCTGTGAACCTCTTCACACTTGTTTATTTGACCTGTGTTAAGCTACTGTTACCTAGTCTGTTGTTTTCCTATGTTAGTAGATAATTTGGTTTTAAAATACCTGGGACTTGAGAATAGATAGCTTGTTAAAATGTTTTCCCTAGTAACTTTTGCTGAAGGGTAAAGCATTAAATATTCTTATCTTTATTTTTAAGTTAAAATTTTGTTTAGAGATAGGAAGAGAAAATGAATGGGATAGAATGCTATACAGGTTGACATGATGCCTAAAATAAAGAGCTAGCCAGACTGTAGAAATACTTTGTATTTTGTAACATTCACTTTGAGTAAATGCTTTTCCACTATTAATAAATGTATATCCTACCTAAAAAAAAAAAAACCCAAAAAACAAAAAACACATTTTTTGCATAGAAAAACATAGAAAGTAGCCGACAGGTGTTATGGCAGTTGGGGCTGGACTCGTAGACGACAGGTGTTATGGCAGTTGGGGCTGGACTCTCGCATGGCTAACTGTGATTCAAGTCCCAGAATGGGCAGCATGCTTTCTCTCTTTACCTTTCCAAATTAAAAGAAATAGTAATAACAAATACAAATAAATAATTCTTAAAAAAATACATCCTAACTTTTCTGATGATACAATGTATCTTCTTAGTGAAGTTTATCATTATGTAGTGATTAGACTTCTTTTCCCCTAATAATGCTGGCTTTTTCCTCTTAAATATCTGTTTTGTATCAATATAACTTTGTTAGTTTTCTTTTGGTCAATATTTATATACTTTATCTTTTTTATCCAGTTATTTATTTTTTTGGAGAGGTTTTTGCTATGGGGTGTGTGCACTCGCCATAAAGACAGAGAGAGACAGAGAGATAGAAAGGGAGAAATCACCCCCTATGGGGGATGACCATGCCGCAATCCCTTCTCCTCCATTCTCCTCTTGGGATCTTGGGCACTCACACACACATGCCCGGCATGAGTTTAAGACACGGGGTCCAGGACTCGAACCATGGTCAACTACATGGGAGTCCAGCGACATAGTTATTATACCAACTGCTGGTCCCATCTATCCAGTTATTTTCAACCTCTCTAATTTTGGGCTTTTTGCAGCCAGTTGATAGCTGGATTTTGTGGGTTTTAATTCAGTCTGAAGATCTTTGTGTTTTAAATTCACCAGCTCTAATTTTATTTCATAAAATGAAGACAAGTTTGAATAGATTTTAGTAGCTCTAAGATAAGATTTGCCTTCAATGAACAATTTTATTTTAGTTTTTAAAAGAATTATTTTATTTACTCATTGATTGATTTCATATGAGTTTTGCCAGAGAAAGAGAGAGTGAGAGAGGGAGAGTTAGAAAGCAAGCTGCCAGATCTGGGACTCAAACCGAGGTAGCCCATGTGGGAATTCCAGCACCTTAACCACCACTCCATCTGCTCACCCTCAACAAACAATTTTAAATCTATGGATTTTTCCTTAACAATAAACAATTTTAAATCTATGGATTTTTCCTTAAAATAGAGTATATACATGAAAAATTTTCAAGTGGAATTGCTTTCTGATTTATTTATTAGTATTACTACACACACCAATTTCTTAATTATAAAACAAATTTTTATATATCAAAAACCATGTATGTGGGAGCCAACAGGTGGTTGAAGTGGTTAAGGCACTGGACTTCCACATGACCAACCACAGTTCAAATCCCGAATCTGATGGCTTGGTAGTCATACACCTGCCCAAAATCTTGGGAGAAGAGTGGAGGAGAGGGGAGTGGGGCGTGACAATCTCTCTTGGCTGGTGATTACTCACTTTCCTTCTCTCTGTCTGTCTCGTATGAGTGCACGCACCCTGTAGCAAAACCCGAAAAAAGTGAAAAAAAAAAGTGTTTGTGTCCATAAGTAATTTGATTTTTTTTTTTGCAATACAGAAAAGACAATAATCATTCACATTTTTTACATTGGAACACTGTAACTCAACAGTGACACTCACTGAGGATCACAAAGGTAGTTAATTAGCAGCAAAATCTGATTTTAAGGTGTTCTGGATCTGTTTGGTGGGTTTTCTACTCATTTCCATAGGCAGAAGCCTCTCGTTGTAAAAAGATATGGACTTTGTAGTTGCTCAGCTTGGTTTCCAGCTCCTTCTTCAGCACTGGTTAGTTGTGTGGTTATTTCATCTCTAAGACTTAGATTCCTCCCTGAAGGTCCTAGATCCCAGGATTGGAGTAAAGACTAAAGGATGTTATACGCACGTGGTTTCTTGAGTGATGTCTGATACCGGTGTTGTACATGCTCAATAACCGGTAATAGCGTTTTTGTTATTATTAGTAGTAAAAGAAGCGGTTGTAACCTTTCCCAGAACTTGTCATCTTGTCTCGTTAATTAGATAAATTGTCTTTGAATTGCGGAAAACTGGCAGTGATCCAGGGGCATGCGCTAATAGCATGGCTCTTAAATGTGAGACAGAAAAACGTCCATAAAACCTGGATTATTCTGTTACTCCATTTTTTTTTTTTTTTGTTAACATATGTCTACCATACAGTGAAAGAAAGGTTTTGCTATAGTAAAGTGTGATTGGGGATTTTAATGGATACATTTTTATTTCAAAAACAAAGCTGAAAGCTCTCTCTCTTTTTAGTAGTGACTTTAAAATTTTCCACATTTCTGCAAAGTCTGGTTTAACTCAAGAAACTCATCGGCTTTAATATTAAGTTTCCCAGTTTTTCAAAAAGATTTGTGACCCTACCTTGGCTTAACATAAATGTAAAATGTAATTTGAGTATCAGTGTTAGACTAGGGCAAGACTCTATAAAAATAAAAAATTCTGGGTTGATAATTCTTTTTACCTAGAATGAGGCCTTTCTGAGATTCTTTTTCTCTCAACTTACAAAAATGAAAGATGGTATTAATAAAAAGTACATTTTGAAATACACCGTACACTTAAGAAATCAGGCCTGTAGTCAACATAATAGAGTTTGTTGGTTTTCTTAGAATCATTCAATGTACAGGCAGAGGTTTGCATTAAATATTCTACTCTTGATTCCCTCTCTCTCTTTTTTATTTATTTATTTTTTGAGCCTTTTTCTATAGCATATTTGCTTTCACCAGAGAGACAAAGAAAGACAAAGAGACAGAAAGTGAGAAATCACCCCCCAAGGGGGATGGCCATGCCACAGTCCCTTTTCCTCCATTTTCCTCTTGGGATTTTTGGGTACACATGCACATGCACCCAGCATGCGTTTCAAGCCACTGGGTTTGGGATTCAAACCGCTGTCGACCATGTAGATGTTCAGCGCCTTAACCACTATGCCACCAGCTGGCCCCAGTTAAGTAGCATTTTAAATCCTAAAGTGCTCCATAATTTCTTATGCAATAGTCAGCTATAGCATTAATCCCTTTCTTCTAAATTGTAATATTTATTTTGAAAAGACTGAGTCATGAGAGTGGTCTGCCGTTGACGTTAGTGCTACAGTCTAACTAAAGTAGTTGTTCCTGGCACACCGCAGCATCCCCCCAGTAAAATTTAAGACTCTAATTTAAGAAAACCTCATTGCTTTTTTAAAAAGGTATATTTATTTTATTTGTTATTTTAAAATTTGCTATAGGGCACACATGCTCACCAGAGAGAGACAGAGAGAAGGAAAGGGAGAAAGCAGTCTACCAGGTCCAGGACTTGAACTGTGGTTGGCCATATGGGAGTCTAGCACCTTAACCACCACACCACCTGCTGCCCCCCTCCCCCATTGCTTTAAAAAAAAAAGATTTAGTTTGTTTTCAAATTTATATTCAGCAAAATTTACTCATTTAATGTTCAGTTCTATTACTTTTGACAAATGCATAATAAAGATGCAGAACGGTTTTCTTATCCTACTCCCTCAAAATTCCCTTGTGCTGCAACTTTGTAAGAGCCGCCCCCCACCCCACCAGCTCCTGGCAAAACTTCAGTTTTGTTCTCCACTCCTATAGCTTTGCCTTTTCTAGAATATCAGGTAATGGAATGATATAATATATAGCTTTTTGGGTCTGATTTTGTTCAATTAGCATAAAGAGCATTTGAGATTCATCCATGGTCTTGCATGTCATTAACTTATTCCTCTGTATTGTTGAGTTGTATTCCATTGTGGCTATAACACAGTCTATCCATTTACCAACTGAAGGACATTCGGGTAGTTTCCAAGTGTTGGTGATTATGAATATATTAACAGCTCTTATCAATATTTGTGTAGAAATTTTTTATGTGAATGTAAGTTTTCATTGTTTTGGATAAGTACTAGGAGCAGAATTGCTGGATTATATGGTAAAGTTATATTTATGTTTATAAGAAACTGTCCAACTATTTTCTAAAGTGTCTGTACTATCTATGAAGGGGCTTCAAAAAATCTTATGGAAAAAGATTATGAAAAAACTATGCATGGATTTAACAATTTTTTGGTATCAAATAAACTTGTATTTTAGTTGTCCTTTTTTTCTGTGAACTTTAAAGTCCCCTTGTATTTTGTATTTAAGTCAGTAATTTTTGAAAGTTCTAGTTGCTCTGCATCTTCTCCAGCAATCATGTTATCAAGTGTTTTATCCATTCTATTGTAATAGATGGTTGCTCATTGCCTTTTCACATAGTTTGCTTTTTTGATTTCCATTCAGTTGATGTTGTAGTGTTTACACTGTGTGTGTGTGTAGGAACAGAACTTCTATCTACTTTTGCTAGTCAGACTGTGGTCCCAATTCACTTTCTGATAACTCTGATATCTCTTTTGCACTTAGAACTTGAGCGGCCAGGACTGTGGTAAGTAGTAATTATCAGAGCTCTAGATGTATGTTCACTAAGTGATCACACTCTTCTGAGAAAGATTCTAAAGTTTAATAGGTGTGTCCAGATATTAAAAATAGTATTTACTGTTATATTGGGTGCCTACTTTGCATTGTATCCATTGTATCATGTAATGTTCAAATATTGGACCATAATAGAGAAAAAAAGAAAGAGGGGAAGAAGATAGAGTTATAGGAGGTTATTCCATGGGAAGTTGGGAAGATATTTGATTCTTTGTTCTTAGAATTCAATGCAGGAAATGATAATGATTGTTCTATGTGATGGGTTTTGACATGACCCATGTCATATGGCTTCCATTTTTAAATCTCCCAAAGTGTTTCATATCCTAAAATCACCTTATTTGATGTAATAAACCAGAGAAATTCAACTTCTCTTTAACTCTATCAGGGGTCTTCAAAAGCTCATGGAAAGTATATAATATGAAAAAACTCAATTTATAAGCTAACAAATTATCTCGATATAAGTTAATGAATATCTTGATATAAGTTAATGAATGCTCACAGTATTTTACATTTATTACAGTTGCCCATACTACACATTTAACTAGGTTAATTTTATTTGAGGTTGATTACTGGGATAGAGCTCTTAGGTTAATCCAATTCTTTAAAAAAAAAAAAATACTATCGAGGCCAGCTTAAGGGAATTGAATCCCACATGGCTGACTATGGTTCAAATTCTGAACCTGTTGACTTGAAAAACACAGTAGGCGTGTGTGTGCCCAGAATCCTGTAAGGAGAAATGGAAGAGAAGAGACTGCAGCATGGCCATGCCTCATGAGGAGTGTCTTCTTCCTCTCCCTCTTGCCCTCTTCTTTGTCTCTTTGGCAGGTATATGTGCCCACTGGCAATGAAAAAAAAAAAAAAACTGTTAATCCAATTCATTGGGAACATTGATTCTGCTTCAGATGGAAATATGTTAGTAAGGAAGTAATAGAATAAAATTCATAGCCTTTATGATAGATTTTTTTTTAATGTTCTCATTTTTCTTAAAGCTAGTTCTGCCCACACCCACATAATTTAGTTTAACTTGTGATAAAATTGGTCCAGCAGGAGGAGTTGGATATATGTTGTATTTTCGCCAGATTTCAGAAGAAAAATGTTATTTCAAGTGTTCTGGTCATTTTTGGTACAGTGAAGGTCTTGCCATGTAGTTGTTGTTGGCAGGTTTATAGACCGTTGAACACGTCTTTGTGACTTACAGAAACCACAACACGCATACCCAGAAAGTTGGCATCATGTGAAAACATGTAAATCTATCAAAGAAACATCATGCTGTGCAGCCTAATAAATATAAGGATCTTGATTTTTTTTTTTTTTTTTAATTTACTGTAGGGCATACACACTCACCAGAGAGACAGAGAGGCCACATTTCTCAAGTGGCCAGTCTGGGAGTTGAACCATGCAGTTGGCCACATGGGATCTAGCCACCTCAACCACGATGCTACAGGCTGGCCCCAGGAATCTTGATTTTGATGAGAAAGTGATTCATTTCCTAAGCCTGGGGCTGGAGAAATCTGAACTTTCCTTTGGGTTTTGTAGCTAATTCACTACCCATGGTTGAAATATTCACTAAATAAGTACATTATCCACCAGTATATATTCATTCATTACATTTACAAATTAGAGGAGGTCTGATGAACATGGAAATAAACTGACACAAAAGGTTTTGAACCGTGTTGAAGGTATAGAGCTGACCAAGTGGGAATTTCTGGTGGAATCCTTTGTTTTGACTTGTATGGATAAATTACTTGTGATTACATAAAGAGTTTTGAAATTTAGTTTCCTTTTCCAGAATAGAAAAGCAAACCTCTTTATAAATTTTTATGTAAGACTCTGGATTTGCAGTTTTCTAGTAACTTTTTGGAAATTTCAAAAAATAACATTAAAGGTTTTTTTTTTTTTTTTTTTTTTTTTTTTTTTTTTTTTTTTTTTTTTTTACCAAGCTAAATATTTGTCAGTATAACACGATTTTATATAGTGCTTTACCTACTCAGAAGCATAATTTGTACTGTCGATCTCTGTGGGCTCTTTAAGCCTAGGTTCATAACTATTTTGGAACAGGGCTTATTAGAATATATGCAGAGTTTTATTTTATATTGAAGGGCTTTGCTTGCTTGTTTGTTTGTTTTAGTTTATTCATTTTCTTTTTTAAAAAAATATTATTTATTTAATTTTATTTATTATTTTTCCATTCAGCAAGAGGGAAAGTGAGAAAGCAAGCTGCCAGATCTAAGACCTGAACCATGGTTGACAATGTGGGAGTCCAGTGCTTTAACCTCCATGCCAAATGCTGGCCCCCGTATTCATTTTCTTTAGGAGAGAGATAAAGAAAGAAAGAAGCGCCCTCAATGGGGTCTTGTCATGCCCCAGCCACCTTCCCCTAGCCTTCTGGCTTGTCAGGATCTTGGGCACATTTGCTTATGCCCAGCATTTTTTTTTAAGAGAGATTTTTGCTATAGGGTATGTGTGCTTGCTAGAGAGATAGAGACAGAAAGCGAGAAATCACCGTCCTGGGGGGATGGCCATGCTGCAATCCCTTCTCTTCCATTTGCCACTCAGGATTTTGGGCATACATGCTCACTCTCCCAGTGGGATTTTAAACCACCAGGTTGGGGACTTTAACCATGGTTGACTACGTGGGAGTCCAGCGATGCAACCATAATGCCATCTGCTGGTCCTGTGACTAGCATGTTTTGAGTCTAGCTGACTGGGGATTCTAACTGGCTGTTGGCCATGTGACCTCCAGCACTGCAGTTTGGTATATTACCACTGTTGCACAGAGAATGGGTCTGCAGTTGATTTTAACCACGTGTTTTTTGTTTGTTTGTTAAATAATTATTTTACTTAACTTTATTTATTTTTAATTTGACCAGAGAGGGACAGAGAGAGAGAGGAAGAGAGAGAGAGAGAGAGAGAGAGAGAGAGGAAGTAAAAAAGCAAACCCCCAGGTCTGGACTGGAACTGTAGTCGGCCAAGTGGGAGTTCAGTGCCCTTAACCACCATGCCACCTGCCAGCCCCAGTTTTTAACCACATGTTTTTATACATGCTTATAAAGTCCTATGTTGATACTGTGTCATACTATGTTAAAACTATTTCCTTTTCTTAATATGAATAGAAACAGTAGCAAAAACCAAATGCTGCCTGACCTTTATAGAGTGTTATCCTTAGAAGGCCAGAACTAAGGGCTTCTAAGTATTTTCATTCTAAGAACTGTTTGAAATGTACTTAAAGAAAATGTTCATTTTCTAATTGAGATTGGCTTTTACTCACTGATAAGAATAAATCTGTAAACATTTTCCTCTGGATTTATCATTCCCCATTTTCCTGCCTTAAAGCTTCAATTCGCCATTGATTTCCTCCTGGACAGAACATACTAGCTTACAATTCTAACGGTAGCACAAGTTGGAATCTTACAAGCAGTTCTTGTGTGACCTCATATAGGTCACCAGAGTTAATCTTCTGAGCCTTAGGCTTTTGGTGCTGAACAGTGGGATTATTTATTATTTAACATGTTGTCATCACCAGCATGTACTCTCAGTGCCATGTTGATAAGTTTGCCTTTGGAGACTTTCAATCCAGAAAACTTAATAATATACAACTACACAAACACATTGGGGTATAAGGTAAGAGGTATAGGACATAAAGAGTACTGGAAAGGAAATGGAAAATGTTGACTTTATAATTCTGAACTGTATATAATTTTATATACCCTATTGTATTTACTTTCCAATTAAGTATATTTAACAGCATAGAAAGTAAAATTCATCTAGAGTTAGTTTCACCTATCCTTACAAAGTTGTCATTGAATACTTCTAAGAAAAAGAAAATAGAGTTCATTTTATTAAGAAGATGTTAATTGATAACGTCTCTCCTTTTTTCCTTTTCCAGAGTATGTATGTAACTGCTCTGCGGTTGGAAGTCTGGATGTGAATCGCTGCAATCAGACCACAGGGCAGTGCGAGTGTCACCCAGGTTACCAGGGGCTTCACTGCGAAACGTGCAGGGAAGGCTTTTACTGGAATCGCACGTCTGGTCTCTGTCTGCCATGTGACTGTGTTCCCCACGGAGCCCTCATTGTACTCTGTGACAGGTAAGCTGCAGAGGGTAGAGAAGTTCTTTCTATTTTAGCAAGAAAGAAAAAAAAAGTGACTCCATTTTTCAAGAATCAAACTGATTTAAATAAAGGAAGAGAAGGTCATAGATTAACAAAGTATTTTTATACTTTTTTTTTAAAAGGTTTTTGCCATCCAGCATGTGTGCTCACAAGTGAGAGACAGAGGGAGGGAATGTGAGAGACGGAGGGAGGGAATGTGAGAAATCACCCCCAGGGGGATGGCCACACTGCAATCCCTTCTCCATTTTCCTCCTGGGATTTTGGGAATGCATGCACACATGCCTGGTGTGATTTTTCAAGCCACCAGGTCTGGGACTCAAGCCACGGTAGGCCATGTGGAGTCCAGTGCCTTAACTGCTATGCCTCCTGGTGGTTTTTACACTTTTATTCTCATTTTTCTTTATGTTATATTTAATAGATTTAAATCTGGGTCACTGTTTTGCTCTATGATGGTATCTCTAAACTTTTTGAAAAAAAAATTGAGAAAGGAATCTTCTTTCTGAAAGGGCTAATATTCAGGTATTTTCAGTGGAAATGTTCTTGTTACTAGCTATACCTTTGGAGTTTGAGGAAAATGTGTAATTTGGTTTGTTATTTTTTTCTTTATATCAATTATAGATCAATCCTTCTCTCTCAAAAGAAATAAAATAAACTCGAAAGTAAATAAATATGTTAGTGTTGATGTGCCCATGGGTGTCCATGATCCTGCTGGCTGGAAGGCTGGAGGATTGTGGTAAGGTGAGACCTTACTACAGGGCCTCTCTTTTTTTTCTCTCATGAAAGAAAGAAAGAAAAGAAACTTTTTAAAAAATTCTAGATTTATTTTTTTGGACATTTAAAGCTAAAACTTAGTAATATCCCACTTTCTTTAGCTAATGGTCCATAGGCTGGTTTTGCAGAATTTACCAGTATATTTTTGAGACCAAAACTAGATTAAACAAGAATTATCTGGAAATTGTCTTTAAAATATTTATTTGGAGGCCACATGATCTAGTAGAACAATGCTCTATTATCTGAGGATTTGCTTTCTACTACACTAAAAGTAATGATTCTCTGACTTTGTATGAAGCACTTAGCTTTTTGCAGACCCCAACTCAAAGAAACTGGAGACCACATTGTGGAATGAAGAGACCACAGACTTGGAATCCATGTCACCAGGGTGTGAATCCAAGGTCTGCTGTCTCCTAGAAGTGGTGTTCCTGGGGCAGGTCATTCATTTTACTGAGCCTCAAAATTGTGGGGAAGGTTAAATGAATCAGTATGTGAAATGCCTAGCACACATCACTCAATTAGTCCTGGCGGCTGGTAGGTAACATGGCAGTTAGAGGCACTGGACTCCCACATGGCCAACTACAGTTTGCGTTCTGGACCTGGTGGCTTGCTTTCTCCCCCTTTCTCTCTCTCTGTCTCTCCTTGGTCAAGTTCAAAAATAATGATAATGATAAAAATTAAATAAAATAATTCTTTAAAAAAATAAGTCCTGGTTTTTGATTGTCCGCACTCTATGGCCCAAACTAAATGACTAGAGGATATAGAAACATAGTAAATGGTTGTGAATACCAGATACAGTGTGGGAAGAGGGAGAGTGAAGGAGTAGAGTCTGAGGAAGGACATTAAAGAGACAAACAGAGAGGCAAGGCATTTATGGGATAAAGAAATGGGTTATTATCTGTTGAGGGATAACCTTATAGTACTGTCAGCTGGACCGGTGTGAAATGTACACATGTTGGAATTTTCACTTTGCAAGCTAAGTAACATGATTGAATGTATAAAAGTAATTGAAATAATAATAATAAATAAAATAAAATGATAGCATAAAAAATAAGTCCTGGTTTGTTTTAATTTCAAAGGAATAGTGTTGTCTTAAATTAGGAAATTTTCTTAATTGCCAGAGGATGTGTGCTCTCACCAGGGAGAGACAGAGAGGGAGAAAGCACCCTAGCAGGATGTGGTCACATCACAATCCCTTCTCCATTTCTCCATCCTATTAGGATTCAGAGCATGTGTGCACATGTGCCTGGTATGTTTTTCAAATTGCCTGGGCTGGAATTCTAACCATGGCTGGCCATGTAGAATTCAGCTCCCTTAACCACTAGGCTCTGGGGCTGGCCTAGGGGATTTATTTATTTATTTATTAAGAATTTTAGATCCTTGGGACCAGCAGTTGGAATAATGGCTATGTCGCTGGACTCCCACGTAGTCGACTGTGGTTCACGTCCCGGACCCGATGGCTTAAAACTCACGCTGGGCACACGTGTGCGTGCGTGCCCAAGATCCCAAGAGGAGAATGGAGGAGAAGGGATTGCAGTGTGGCCATCCCCCCTGGGGGGTGATTTCTTACTTTCTGTCTCTTTGTCTCTCTCTGTCTGTCTCGCGAGCACACACGCCATGTAGCAAAAACCTCTCCAAAAAAAGAAAAAGAAAAGAAAAGAAAAAAGGAATTTTAGATCCTTGGCAGAAAAAATGCTTTATGCTTTTATCTTTATATTTTAGATATTTTATAAATCATATTGTATGTACATACTACTGTATAATAAGTCTATTAAAATATAGATGTGAGCTTAATAAGTTTAATTTCACTTGCAGTGATAATCAATTTTTATGATGCTTAGTATTTTTAAATAGTTATTTGTCTTGATCCTCACTCCAACTTCTTATATGCATATATAGGTTACTAGGTCACAAAGAGTGACAAAGAGGAATTCCAAATTAGGCCTTTCAATTAGAAGCCCAGTGTTTTTCCCATCATCCCACTTGGTATTTTTTAGTGAGAAAATTTGTAATTACTCTGTTCTTTGAGATTGAGAATATAGTAGTGGCTTGCCATTGATTCCTCTACTCCCCCTAAACCAGTTTTATACAAGTTACATTCAGTTTCATATTCCTTAGCATTTTAAAAGACAAGATAGGGATAAGTTTGCTCATTTCAGTCCCTCATGGAATATCTACTATTTCCTGTAGAATAAGATCCTACAAACATACTAGCTTTGATTACTTTTTGAGTGAGAAAAATGTGTTTACTTCTAGGTCAACTGCCTTATTAGAAGGAGAAAGTAAGGAAAGAATTGAGAGTTTTAGAAGCTGGAGAAGAGGAAAAACAGTAACAATTAATACTTACATACTATCTTGGTGTTTTCATAGTTTCAACAAATTATTTCTGATTCATTTTTTCCCCTGGCAACTAATACTATTAAGTTTGATGCTGAAACACTGTCCTGAAAATGGGCACCTGTACTAACGACAAAGTAGTTGGACAGCACACGGGACTAGTAATCTAAAGGTCTAGGGAAGAGATCTGCAAACTATGACTGGTGAATCAAATATAACCTATTGCTTATTTTTTTGTTTTAATTTATTTTAAGCACTTATTTACTTTCTTGTTCTGATTTTTGGGCCACTAGGTCCAGGACTTGAACTGCAGTCAGTCACGTGGGAGTCCAGCGTCTCAACCACCACGCCACCTGCCAGTCCCCTTTCTTCTTGTTTTTACGGTGCACGGCTTACCCATTTGTGTATGTGTGTGCATTGTTTAGGGCTGCTTTTGTGCGTAGTGGCAGAGCTGACTTCAACAGAGACCCTGTGGTCTTCAAACCTCTGTTTGGGCTCAGGAGATACTACTGTGTAGTGGGGGCCTCAGAAGCAAATCATCTGTCTGCCTGCCTGCCTGTCTTTTGTCCCTCATTCTCTTCTAAGGCAAGTCATATAAACTAGAATCTTCCTTTCTCAAGGTGGGTCATAGAAATCAGAACTTCTTTTCCTCAAAGCCCATCATAAAACCTAAAAATATTGTTCTAATTTTTTCCCTGCCTTTCTGTGTAAGACTTGACCGTGAAGAAATTCCGACCTGCCTTGTCTGATATTAGACCACAAACCTTCATTCCAGCGGGGTCCTACCCAATGCCTGGGTGGAAAGAATATTATACAGAGAGGCCAAGAAGCATCTAGACAGGCAGACCTTGTTAGATTTCCCCATTTGGTTTATTTCTTTAGCTCTCTTTGTGTCCAGTCACATTCCTCTATGTCTGTCCCTGCTTCATCAAATGCAAGCATAAACTCAGATAACTTCTCCTGTATTGTAAAATGACTTGGTAAGTGAGAATTGTGATAGAATGAATTTCTGCTTCTCTCTCGTTAACCTGTCTATTGTTATAGGGGTGTCAGACATGGCCTTTTATGATGGGCAGGAGGGAGATCATGCCCTTTTCTGCTCCTATGCCTAAAATACTATCTGGCCTTTTAAGAGAAAGTTAGCCAGCCCTGGTTTATACCCCGTCATGGTGGATGTTTCTAGGTAACCGTGTAACTTTAGGCAAGTTGCTTTACTTCCTGTAAGCGTGTGTTTTTTAATTCATGAAGTAGGTATAGCAACCTATGTCTTACTCTTCTCCTGAACAGAATTGTTTTGTCTTAAGGATCAAGCAAGATAGTAAGTGTTCAGAGCTTTGTAAGCAGTAATATAGTTATTATTTATGGAGCTGCAATTGTTAGTTAGACAATAAAAGATAATAATAGGAAACATTTATTGAGCATGTATCAGGGTCTTCAAAAACTTCATGGAAAATACGTGTTATGAAAAAAACTATGCATGTGTTTAAAGATTCCTCATACCAATATATGCTTATACTTTAATTCCATTTTTTCATGATGTTTTCAAAGTTCCTTTGTTCTGTGTGCCCAGGTGCTGTGGTGATGTATGTGCATTATCTCATTTAATCTTCACGAAAGCTCATCTTCATAAAAACTCCCTTGAGAAAAAATGCTATTATTTTCCTACTTTGAACAGGAGACTTCTGATGTTTAGGGTGTAACTTGCCTAAGTTTGTACACTGAAGTTGCCATTCAGTCCAATTGAACAAAGGTAATATGTAAACAGAGCTTACAGAATCTCTTTCCTGTTGAAATTTTTGCAAGTAGAAATTCTTTAAGCATTTAACACCTAGATATCCTAAAATTCAATGTGTTTGGTTACTAATTATATAAGAAAAATTTGAATTTATGTTCCCAAAACTCAATAAAGCCATATACCACATTTTAAATAAAACAATGTGTGGAAAGTCTGTGTTAAATCCTAAATATAGTTGGTAGAATGTCAGAATTACATATAGACCATTTTTTGGGGAGAGAGGTTTTTGCCTTATAGCACACATGGCTTGCCGGAAAGAGAGAGAATGATAATGAGAGGGAAAGTAAAAACCGCCCCCATCCCCCGCAGTGGGGGGGAGGATGGCTACTCTGTAATCCTTCCTCCTCCATTCTTCTCTCTTGATTTTTGGGTACTCATGCACATGGGCCCAGTGTGAGTTTCAAGTCACCTGGTCTAGGACTCAAACTGTGATCGGCCAAGTGGGAGTCCAGTGACATAACCAGTAAGCCATCTGCTGGCCCCAAGTATAGACAATTTGAAAGGTATACCAAGTGTCAACGGAGAGGATGTACAGCATGTTACTGATTATGGCTGTGTTAACAACTGTAGGAACTGCTTTTGATCAGAAAGCAATGTTTGTTTATTTTTAAAGAATTACTTATTATTATTTTTAATTCACCAGAGAGAGAGAGAGAGAGAGAAAGAGAGGAAAAATGAGAAAGCAAGTCACTAACCTAGGACTCATTTCGTGGTTGGTCGTGGGTCCAGCACCTTACTTAACCACCATGCCACCTGCTGGCCCCAGTAGCTTTCTTTTTAAAATGCGATAACACATGGTTTTATGTTATCTACATAATGTCAAACCATGTTAATTTCTCAAAATCTTTACCATATTCTTACATCTGGAAGAACCTTTCTTCTCCTGCAGCCTTTTTAAGTAGTGGCAGTTTTCTCTCCCACACTTCTCTACCTCCAGACCTGAGGTTGGAATAGACTTCTTCCTCATTGCTGCTCTCAGTACCCTCTCTTCCTTTTCCTTAAAAACAAAACAAAACAAAAATATTCTCAAGTGGACTGAGATATATTTCATGTTGGGTAAATTCTCTTTATGAGGTAAATGATGTATAGTGATTGAATGTCTAAAATAATAATTAAAAAAAGAATCCAGAGGCTGCTGGGGGGAGCGGGGAAGCATCTTTAAAGGTCCAGCACTTGTGACACAGTTAGTAGTGTACCCTACTGTATAACTGGAAGCCACATGCTGACTGCATTTTAAGTCCCTAGGCTAGTCAGCCTGAAAACACCCTGGGTGCTTGCTACCATGACCAGGATTCTTGCAGGCTAGAGGATTAGAGGATGGGATTGTGCAGTGCCCAAACTCGTGGGCGGTGCTTTTCTCTTTCTCTAGCTCTCTTATGGGTACATATACACTCTCTCATGACTTAAAAAAGAAAAAAAAAATGTCTGAAGCTCATTGCTACAGACCGTGCTGTTACACCTCCTTGCTGCCTTGCCCACTCCTGGGCACCACCCCCTTCTTTTATTGGGGGGCAGAGATTTTTGCTACAGGGCGCGTGCACTCACCAGAAAGACAGAGAGAAACAGAAAGATAGAAAGCGAGAAATCACCCCCCAGCGGGGATGGGATGGCCACACTGCAATCCCTTTTCCTCCACTCTCCTCTGGGGATCTTGGGCACGCACGCCCACGCGCCCAGCATGAGTTTAAGCCACCGGGTCTGGGACTCGAACCATGGTCAACTACATGGGAGTCCAGTGACATAGCCATTACGCTAACTACTGGTCCCATCACCCCTTATTTTTTATACCTGGCTCACTGTTATCTCTCTGACACTACAATTGTCAACATTCCAGACCACAGTTCCAATAAATTTTTCTCCATTCTCTTTCCAATTTTTTTTTTTAATTTCATGTTTTTTAATTGCCAGAGGGTACATATGTGTGCTAGAGGGAGACAGAGAGAGGAAGGGAGGGAGAAGGAGAAAGCACTCCTAATAGGGTGTGGTCACACTGTAATCCCTTGTCCATTTCTCAGTCATGTAAGGATTTGCACATGTGCCTGGTGGTTTTTTTTCTTTCTTTCTCTCTTTTTTAAAAGGATTATTTATTTACTTACTTTATTTATTCATTTATTTTAATTTGACCAGAGAGAGATACACAGAGAGAGAGGGAAAGTGAGAAAGTAAGCCAGCAGGTCTGGAACTTGAACTGTGGTCGGCCATGTGGGGCTGTCCAGCAACTTGACCACCATGCCACTTGCTGGTCCCCTTCTTTTTATTTAAGCACAGGGCCAGGATTGGAACCATACTTGTCTGTGTGGAATCTGGCTCCTTTAACCACTATGCTTTGAGGCCAGCCCAATTTTATTTCTTTTACTTGCCCTATTTTTTATTTGCCTTTAGCCCAAAGAATAGTCATATTAAAATTTTGAGATAAATTCATACATTTTTGTCTACTACACAGTAGTACATACACACACACACACACACACACACACACATATCTACATACACACACACACATATATATCTACATACACACACACACACACACACATATATATCCAATTAAAAACATTGTCTTAGGCCAGCTGTGGTGGTGCAGCAACTAATGCAAAGCTCTGCAATGCCGAAGCTATATGGGAAGGGCCTCGGTTTGCTTCCCAGTTTCTTCTCGCATGCATTGGGCATGCAAGCCCGTGATCCTGGCTGGCTGAAGCTGGGCATAAATGTTGATGGGAAGACCCCATCTCTCTTCTGCCTCTTTCTCTTTCCTGGAGAAATAAATAAATAAACTTAAGAAATTTCAAATATATTGTCTCTGGGCCAGCAGGTGGCATGGTGGTTAAGATGCTGGACTCTCATTTGGCTGACCACAGTTTGAGTCCAGACCTGGTGGCTTACTTTCTTTCTCTCTCACACACGTGCCCTATAGCAAATTTTAAAATTCTTTCAAAAATTGTCTTAAAATGTCAGCTAATTTGCCAGAACAAGCAGTGCATAACAAAAATAATTTAAAAGCCCATGCTTAAAGGCAGTCTTACAAGGAAGACATGAGTGTTCTAAACCCACACAACTTTACTAAGTACATTTCTTAGTATCAGAGAGGAAGTTGAATGGACATGAGGCTGGAAGAACAGAAACGGGAAGTTGCAGGACTGTGTACTTGGCTAGAAGTAGAAGAACAGAGATGGGAAGTTGCAGGACTGTGTACTTGGCTAGAACACATAGTGAACTATGAGGAAACACGTCTGTGGTCTGCTCTGCTGTAAGCTATGTGTGGGTAGGTTGAGGGAATAAGGAAATTGTAAGCAAGTAGTGTGGTGTGTGGTAGAAAGGAAGTGGAACCTTGAAACTGGTCAACTTGGATTCCATTCTTAGTCTAGCCACTTTCTAATTTTATGATCTTAATTAAGCTATTTAACCTTTCTGAAGCTCAGTGTTTTCATATGTAAAATGGGATTAACATATCTAATATGAAAGGTTTTTGTGAAAATTATGTTGTGTATGTGTTCATTGATTTAATGGTCTGCACATAGATTCAGCTCAGTGACTCTTTAGGAGTTGAATCCAGTTTTCTTCTCCTTCTTCTCCTACTTCTTCTTCAGAAAATAATAGAATTGGTGTTCCACAAAAGAGGAGGAGTAAACCAACCAGGCTTGGGAATGAGTAGGTATTAGGGTATTTATTTTTTGTTGTTAGGTTAAAGAAAAAATTATTCATTATAATAGAAAAAATAGCTTATTTTTTCCAGTTGCATTTCAAAAACCTATTATACCTTTTAAAACTGAACATTTGGGACCAGCAGTTAGTGTAATGGCTATGTCACTGAACTCCCATGTAGCCGACCCTGGTTCGAGTCCCAGACCCGGTGGCTTAAACTCACGCCGGGCACGTGTGCATGCCTGCCCAAGATCCTGCGAGGAGAATGGAGGAGAAGGGATTGTGGCATGGCCATCACCACAAGAGGTGGTTTCTCGCTTTCTGTCTCTCTGTCTCTCTCTGTCTTTCTGGTGAGTGCACACGCCCTATAGCGAAAACCTCTCCAAAAAAACCCCCAAAAAACAAAACCAAAACCAAAACAAAACAAAAACGAACATTCTATATTTTATAATAATAATAAGTCAAACTAGTTGAACTCCTGATAGGCACTATATATTCTTTTCCTTTCTGGTTTTTTTTTTTTTTTTTTTTTTGGTATAGGGCACATGAGCTCACCAGAGACGGGGGCTTGAGTGGGCAATCCCTTCTCTGTTTCTCCTCTTGGGATTTCGGGGATGCATGCACGCATGCATACATACCTAGCCCATCTCATCTCAGAGAGATGAGAAAGCCTTACCAGGAGAAAAAAGAACATTCAGGTGAATTTCCCAAGATTATGCAATGAAATCAAAGTCTAGTCTCCTCACACCTACTCCAATTCTGTTCTGTCTTGACCTCCTGTTTTCTTTTAAAAACTAAATAAAGATGGAAAAGTAGACTCAATTCTAGTATTCTTTGATACATTGAAAATCCATGGAACAAACAACTCGCTTTTTAAAAATTCATTTCCCTGTTCTTTATGCCCCTATATTTCAGTGGGAGTTGCCCCGTGAGGGCAGATTTTGGCTGCGGGAACCAGATGTGGGTTGAGCATGTCTTTGTGTGCATACACAAAGTCCTTTATGTACTGACAGATGGCCACCCCCTCACGTCGCTAATGGTGTTCCAACCTGTTTAACTGGAAGGAGTAATCTACAATATCTGAACTTCTTGTTTTTGTCTTTGGAACATATTTCTGATGTTTTCATTGATTTACATTTTGACATATACTTAATAAATGAGTGGACAAATCAGATAACACTTTATTTCAAAAAGCAGTATGCCTAGTCAGAGTCTGAATCTCTTAATATAGCTCTAAAGATATTGTCAGGGCTGATTTCATATGTAGGAAATTAAATATTGATTTCATGGTAGGTTAGTCTACAAGATGCATCATTTTTCATGGTCTTAGTAAGGTAACAAAGTCCCAGTCCTTTTCATAATATCTCTGGTTATGGCTATGCAGTATACTTTTTAAATATTTACTACTTTGCATATTTAATTATGGGAATGTGCCCCAGGAAAGAAGGATACCTTTTATTTATAAAGTAAAGTGATGCCAAAATAAATTTCAAGTCGATGACAAACACCTCTGAGGCTCACATTCAATTAGGATTCTGAAAATCATCTCTTGTCTAATACTCTTGTGTAATAATAGATGCTTGTGTAAACTTTTATTTATTACTTTGCCTGTAATTCTAGAAGTTCAAGAAAAAAGATATTTGATCACTAGAAACAATTGACAATTGAAGAAAACTTTGCCATTTTGCTCACTCATTATTTCATTTAATGAACACATTGTAGCCTAGCCACGTGGTGTGGCAAAGGTGCAATGCTCTGCAATGCTGGAAAACATATGCGAGGTTCGGGTTGGTTTCTAGGTCAACCTGTACACCCCAGCCACATGCATGTATACCTATAATCCTGGCTGGTCTGAAGGCTAGGATGGGATCATGACATGAGATCCCATTGAAGATGGTTGTTGCTTTCTTATGCTCTCTCTGTCATTAAAGAGAAAGGAAATAAACTTTAAAAAATAAACATTGTGAGACCAGCAGTTAGCATAGTGGCTATGTTGCTGGACTCCCACGTAGCTGACCGCGGTTCGCGTCCCGGACCTGGTGGCTTAAAACTCACGCTGGGTGCATGTGTGTGCGTGCCCAAGATCCCAAGAGGAGAATGGAGTAGAAGGGATTGTGGCATGGCCATCCCCCCTCGTAGGTGATTTCTCACTTTCTGTCTCTCTGTCTCTCTCTCTCTCTCTGGCTAGCACATGTACCCTATAGCAAAAACCTCTCCAAAAACAAAACAAAACAAAATAGACATTGTATTTGCCAATGATTTGTCAAAAGATATATCCCTGTCCTCGAGGAACTTATTGGCTAGTGGAAAGACAGCTGTGCAAACAAATTGCGTATTCACAGAGTTACACAAGGAGATTCGGGGAGATCTTATAAGAGGAAGTTGTATTTGAATTAAGACTTTAATTAAGAGTGTAAAGGAAAAAAGTCATCTTTAGTGGATTGCATGTGATGTGATTCACGATTTCTTGAAGGCATCGGTTGGTAGAGATGGGGAGGAAGGATCGAAAGAGCTGAGAAATGATGGTGATGAGACTGTCTAGTTGTCAACCATTGGGTCCAACACCTAGAGTGTTAGACTGCTTGGCACATAGTAGACACTCAGTAAATAACTGATGAATGACAAGAATGAATACAGAGTAAAAGGGCCAAAGCATGAAGGGCCTGATTCTGCTTCCTTGAGACTCTGTTGAGGGTGGCTATAGAATTAGCTGTGCAGGTTCACTTATCCATTGAAGGATACTGAATAAGAGGTGCCAGATTTAATTCTTAGAAAAATTCAGTCTTCCAGAAGTTTGGTGGACCCCCATGGGGGGAGTGCTTTCTCTCTCTAACTTTCTCTCTCATGTTCATGTGCTCTCTAGCTTAAAAATCAATAAATAAACAACAACAAAATACTAGGATAATAAGGAAGGAGAACACAGAAGTCTGGTACAGAGAGTGAACTGAGGCAAGGAGTCCAGGGAGAATGTTATTGTAGCAATCTAAGCAAGAGAAGTTCAAGGCCCAATCTAATATGTTGATACAGGCTTTGACAATGATGCTGAAGAGAAGAGAATCAATTTAAGAGATACTGGGAGATAAAATCTATAGGAGTAGATGGTTTCTTGTATAAGTGGAGTAAAGGAAAGAGAGAACGATGACTCCCATGTTCTTTCTGGCTCAGGCCCATGAATGAAGATAAATTTTATTGACTGGATAAAGAATACATGTAGATAAACAACTAGGAGGAAGATGGCAATGATAGGTTTCAAACATCTTTTTTTTTTTTAGAGGTTTTTGCTATAGGGCGTGTGCACTCACCCGAAAGACAGAGACAGAGAGACAGAAAGTGAGAAGTCACCCTCCCAGGGTGGATGGCCATGCTGCAATCCCTTCTCCTCTATTCTCTCAGGATCTTGGGCACGCATGCACACACACCTGGTGTGAGTTCAAGCCACCAAGTCCAGAACTCCAACCGGGGTCAGCTACATGGGAGTTCAGTGACATAGCCATTACGCTAACTGCTGGTCCCAAACATGTTGATTTTGAAGTGACCAGGAGACATTCAGGTAGAGGTGTCTGATACACACTTGCATTTATACATTGTAAACAAAACTCAAAAAAAAATTCCAGACTTGCACATTCATGCTATTTTGTAGGAAGATAGAACAAAACCTCATAACTTTATCTTAAAATAGCTTTATTCAGTGCCCTAATTATTACTCCTGCAATTACACTAATCTCTAGTTTAAATTACTTTTTTTTGGGTACACTTCAACAGTTTTCCTTGGAAGTAGTTTTTTTTATTATTTTAAGAGAGATTTTTGCTAAAGGGCATGTGCACTCATTGGAGACACACACAGAGAGAAAGGGAGATCTCCTGCCAGGGATATGCCACACCATAGTCCCTACTTCTTCATTCTCCTCTCGAGATTTTGGGCATGCGCACACATGTGCCTGGCATGGGTTTCAAGCTGCCAGGTCCCAAACTTGAGCCATGGTCAGCCACGTAGGATTCCAGCAGCTTAACTGCTATGTCACCTGCTCACCTTTGGGAGTAGAATTTTTAAAAAAAGGTTATTTCATTTATTATTATTTAATTTGACCAGAGACAGAGAGAGAGGAAAGTGAGAAGGTGAGCTACCAGGTCTAGGACTCAAACCACAGTTGGCCAAGTGGAAATCCAACCCCTTAAACACCACACCACCTGCTGGCCCAGAATTAGAATTTTTAAAGGCAGTCATCATGATTAGAGTAGATAATTCATACCCTTTATTCTATCACAGGCTATTTGTTTTGTTAAGTGTTCGTAGTGCCAAATGGCTTGGGCCTTAGAAGATATTTTAAGCACATTATACCAAGTATCATGTTACATTCACAGAAAACCAAATTAAAATTTGAATGTTAATAGTCAGACAGAGGCTTTTTCAGCGAAAGCACTGAGCACACAGAGGATTAAGTATAAATAACACATATCTAATACAGTCTGGAATGCTCTTTGCGTTTCTCAGTGCATTTCTGTCTAAAAGTCTCTCTTCAACACAGAGCATAATCTGCTCACCTGGTCTTCTAATTATTAACTAGATATCAGCTGTAGTTAAATGAATGGGGGGAAAAATTCACCTTTTTTCTCTGGCTATTGGTGACCTTTGTGAATATTAGCATGTCACAGTGAGTTGACATTGTCATTGTTCAAACATTACTGCCTCTAAATGATATTGCAGAAATCTCTCCTTGCTTTATTTTATTAAGGAAGGCACTTGTAGGCCCAGCTTGGGATTTTTAAAAATAAATATTTTAAAGTTTTGTTACCGATAGTATTAAAAGATCATTTAGGGCTGGCCCTGTGGCCCATTGATTAGGGGAGCTGGCTCTCACATGGCCATCCACAGTTTGAAACACAGCCCCAGTGGGTGGGAAAACATGCCAAGGTCTCATGCATGTGTGCCGAAGACCACGTGGAGAAAGGATTGTGGCATGACCAAGCTTCATTCAGGAGAATGCTTTCTCTTCTCTCTCTTTGTCCCTCTGTCTCTCTCTGGTGAGTGCATATACCCTCTGGAAATAATGATAAGATAACTTATTTTGCTCCTTCTGAGAATGTCCTCTCTATTCTATTCTATTTTATTCTATTCTATATTTATTGTTTGTTTGTTTGTTTTGGAGAGGTTTATGCTATAGGACGTGTGCGCTCACCAGAAAGACAGAGAGGGACAGAGAGACAGAAAGTGAGAAATCACCCCCCCAGGGGGGATGGCCATGCTGCAATCCCTTCTCCTTCATTCTCTTCTTGGAATCTTGGGCGCGCACACATATGCGCCTGGTGTGGGTTTAAGCCACCGGGTCCAGGACTCTAACCGCTGTCAACTACATGGGAGTCCAGTGACATAGCCATTATGCCAACTGCTCGTCCCAAGTATCCTCTCTAAATCTCTGGTTTTATATATGCAAATAGTACAAATAATAAAGTTCATAGAAACGCAGACTGCTGTATCAAGGAATATGCAGTATTTGGTGAATAAATAACTACCTTGATTCCACATATTGCGTTTATGTATAGGCACTTCAGTAAACCTTATGAGAGATAAAAGGAAAATAAGATAATGTGTCTCATTCCAAAAGGACTTCTGATCTAGTAAGGGTACTAAGGAATATATATGAATGATTATAGTACAAAGTAAAATTGATGGCATCACAAAATTTGAAGATGAAATGTCTACACCAGCCCTGGTGCCATGATGTGACATGATGCTGATGTAACAGGGGACCCCAGGTCCCAGTCCAGGGTCTCCCTGTGCACACCAGCCATGTGTACGTGTACCAGTGATCCTGGCTGGCTGGGTGGGTCATGCTGTGGAGACTCTGCTGAACTGACTTTAAGTCTTTCTCTGTCTTTCATGTAAAAAATAGACAAAAACAAAATAAAAACCTAAGATAAAATGTCAAAAGGATTAAGAAGTTGGAAGACATCACTTATAGCTGGAAAAATCAAGCTGAATTCATGGAGGAGGTAGATTTGAATCCTAGTTTTGAAGAGAGAGTAGGATTTAGACATATAGAAGTGAAAATGGTGGGAAAGGACTTCACAGAACATGGAGAGGCGAGATTAAGCTCGCAGGGATGGGCTTGCAGAGGACGTCAGGTGGAAGAGGAGCAGGGGCAGCAGTCAGTCTGGTAAGTCTTGCTGGGGTCAGGGCACAGAGAGCCTTCAGAGTCAGACAGGTGGTTCGGCTTTTACTCACAGTTTCAAAGCTGGAGGTAGATCAGCACCATGTGACAGCAGCAGTAGAACGGGAAGTATGAGTGGGGAGAGAGCACAGGCATGGTGACAACAGGTGAGGGACAAAATCAGGGAAAAACAGGATGATGGGAATACTGAGAGGATGGAGGGTGGTGCGAATGGTGATGTGCCATGACAGCATTGTTTCTGTGTATACTTCTCTAGACATGCTGTGGTTTTTGCATTAACACATAAATCTCAAGGTAGTTTGTATTTCTAGGTTACGTTTACGGAAATGTGCAGTCCCAGGGTTCCTTCTCAGGTCCCCACCTCCTCCCCATACCTACCATTCTCTCTGTTGTGGGTTGCAGGAATTGAATCTGCTTCCCTGTGCTTCAGCAGTTGCTGCCACCCACGGCATCCCATGGGATTCTTATTCCCCCCTGAGCCTTACTGCTGAGTGTCAAACAGTGTCCCCATATCCACAGGCTTTCTGTGCTGCTGGAAATACATCCAAGGGCCCTTTATTTTTAAGAGTTTCAAAAACTCTTCATCTTTACAGGGTTCATTTGGGGGTAGCACACATAATAGGTATGGGGAAGGTGAATGTTAACTTCCAGAATTTAAATGGAAAGATCAGACCATAGTTACACTGCACATTCAATAGAAGAGAGATTAATTACATGAAACTGAACTAGTGAAATAGAATTTTTTGACTTTAGTCTAAAACATTACTGATCTTCTTCAATGGTTTGATTTCCCTATTTAAGGATTTTTGTCTTCTCTTGAACTGTTGATAGGTTCATCTACCTACTATTTGAACTGAATCCTAATCTTTTTCCTGGCTTTAAGTTTTAAGCAAATTTCTCTGAACATTTTTTGATTTTGGTCTATTAAACTAAAACTTTTCTTCTGGAAGTTAAAAAATGCATAAAAAATACCTGTTAGTACCTATTTTATGACAACAGTAAGCTATCTAGCCTCAGCTTGGTGCTACTTTATAGTATATTCACCTTACTCACTGAGGTTTATGCCTAAAGTCAGACATGTCTTCATAGATATGTATTTATTAGCTGTGCTTGCTATTTAAAGTTTTTAAATTAATTAAGATCTTTAGTGAATCAATAAGATATGAAAAAAAGGCATGGAAAACAACTGTAGGTGTCAGAGACAGTGTGAGAGAAGAGGGAATTGGCAGAGGGTGAGAGGTAGGGAATCAAGGGGGGAAAGCAAAATATATAAGAAACAAGAAATAGAAAATTATTAGTTGATGATAAGATGTATGGTAGTATCCTTGATCCTTGAGCCAATATACAATGTATTCTGGATGGAAAATCTCATTTTATATACTGTATGATGTACATTGGATGTCTAAATTAAAAAAAAATAGAAAAAAGTAAGAAAAAAAAGAAACTTTAAAACCTTAAAAACATGTTGTGTTTTCTGGTCAGTAGTTTGATTTCCTTCTGAGATGAAAATATGAACTACACAAATTGACAAAGATTAATAAAATTGTTGGTGCCATCTCCAACTCCAGAATGAGCAATATTAACATTCATTGAATGTTTACTAGGTCCAAGCCAAGTGTTTTACATATACTGTCTTGTAGGGATA
Organism: Tupaia belangeri chinensis; assembly: GCF_000334495.1. NCBI lineage: Eukaryota > Metazoa > Chordata > Mammalia > Scandentia > Tupaiidae > Tupaia > Tupaia belangeri. The sequence goes on along the minus strand of NW_006159963.1, from coordinate 302,187 downwards.
AAGTAATGAAACTGTTATTCACATTTTCTAGATGCAGAAAAAGAAACTTTTCCCCTGAACAGACTAGTAAGTGGCAGAAATAGATTGACACCCACATGTATCTGACTATCCTGCCTTCAGTAGGTCTCAGCATTTGTTCACTGAGTATCTGGACCTCTCCTTATTTTCTCAATAAGCCTGATAACCATCCTGTAGTTTAGCTATCCTACAGACAGATTCTTAGCATTATAAAAACATCATCTGATTGATCAAGATAAGAAGATATCATCATCAGTAATAAGTCACGTGCTATCACCCCCCCCCCAATATAAGATGAGAAAGTTGGGTTACATCAAGATTTAAAACCTTAGTCTAATTGTTATAGACATAAGCAAATAAACAAACAAAAAAAAACTAAAACAGAGGAACACTATACAATACCTAACTAGTCTTTTTCAAAGTGTCAAAGTCAGAAGAGAAAAGAAGAGAAAGAAAACTGTCAGGTTGGAAGAGGCAAAGGAGACATGCGTGAATGTGAGGTGCTGTCCTGGATTGAATCCTGGGGCAGAAAAGGGAAACACTAGGGAAATCTGGATAAAGTCTATAGTTTAACTAGTAGTTTTCTAGCAGTCCTTATTGCTCAGCTTTAAAAAAAATCATGCAGTGGTTCTACAAGAAGTTAAACACTAGGGAAGTTGGGTGAGAAGTAGATGAGAACTCTCCTTCCTACCTAGCATTATAAAAACATCATCTGATTGATCAAGATAAGAAGATATCATCATCAGTAATAAGTCACGTGCTATCACCCCCCCCCCCAATATAAGATGAGAAAGTTGGGTTACATCAAGATTTAAAACCTTAGTCTAATTGTTATAGACATAAGCAAATAAACAAACAAAAAAAAACTAAAACAGAGGAACACTATACAATACCTAACTAGTCTTCTTCAAAGTGTCAAAGTCAGAAGAGAAAAGAAGAGAAAGAAAACTGTCAGGTTGGAAGAGGCAAAGGAGACATGCGTGAATGTGAGGTGCTGTCCTGGATTGAATCCTGGGGCAGAAAAGGGAAACACTAGGGAAATCTGGATAAAGTCTATAGTTTAACTAGTAGTTTTCTAGCAGTCCTTATTGCTCAGCTTTAAAAAAAATCATGCAGTGGTTCTACAAGAAGTTAAACACTAGGGAAGTTGGGTGAGAAGTAGATGAGAACTCTCCTTCCTACCTTTGCAACTCTTCTTCAAATCTAGAACTATCAGAAACGGACAGAAGTGTTTCTTGGAGTAGTCTGTCAAAGAAATATGGGTAGCATTACTCATTATGAAAGCATAGTTCGTCCTAGTAGCAATTCTTAGTGGTAAATCCAGAAGAGGAATTAGGATGAGGAAATGAACTTACTTTGTTGGCATTCATGAAAACCTGCCATTTTAGATGTATGACATTATGGTTAGAACATAAATTCTTAGCTGGTTTTAATATCCTTTTTCTCTGAAGTTTTAAAAGAAGAACTTCTAAAACTTATGTTAGTAGACTGAGGCTAGAATAGAAGGACTTTTGTTCCCACAGAGAAGGCTTTGTCTTCCCCTGTGTCCCTTGAAAGAAAATTAAATCAGCATGACTTTTTCCATCTCAGATGGCTTTTCTCATATCAAGAAATATGCTTCCTAGAGGGTAGAGAGAAACATGGGAGTCTTCATCTTTCTTCCTTTTTTCCCTCTCTGGAGATGACTTCCACTTCAATCAGAGAGATATTTGAACTTGATTTCTCTACATTTCCTCTAGAAAGGGACATCAGCCATGATTATTTAGACATTCAACGTATGTAGGACTTGTTTTAAAATGATGAATTCCATTATTATGGTTCAATATAGAGAAATTAATTATCCAGTATGTTAGACAGTAGTCCCCCATTATCCATGGTTTCGTTTCCTTTGATTCCAGTTACCTGCAATTAACTGGTATCAGGAAATAGGTAAGTACAGTCCAATAAGAGATTTTGATAGGCCGCATTTATATTACTTTTATTACAGTATGTTGTTAATATTGTTCTATTACTAGTTATTGTTGTTCATCTCTTATTGTGCTTAATTTAAATTTAAACTTTGTCATTGATATGTATGGATAGGAACAAAACATCGTATATGTGGGATTTGTCATAGTATATACAGGATCCACTGGCATGTACTGAGGGTCCTAGAGCATATCCTCTGTAGATAAGGGGGGACTACTATGTTCAGTATACCTCCACAATATTTTTTTTAATTTGGTGGAGGGTGCTTGTGCTTACCAGGAAGAGAGGGAGGAGTGGGATGAGAAAGCACCGCCATGGGGGATGGTCATGCCACAGTCACTTCTCCACTTTTCTTTTTGGCATTTTGGCCATGCATGCACACAAGCGCACATGCCTACGTTTTTCAAGCCACTGGATCTGGGACTAGAACCGTGCAATCAGCCATGTGGGGCCCAGCTGCTTTAATCACCACACTACTAGCTAGTCCAACAGTTTGGGTTTCTAAAACTTGTTTCTATGCTTACAAATTCAGTAGTTTTCCAGGGAATGTTAATTCTAATATCTCTAAAATCATTTGAAATTGGTAGAATCTCTTTCTGTTGTACATTTTTTGATTTGAGCCTAATAATAATCCTGAGAATGATTATCCACCAATTACAGATCAGAAATAATGATCGAAAAGGTTACGTGTGGGCTGGCCCATACCCTAGTGGTCATGGGAGCTGTGTTCCACATAGCTGACTGTAGTCTGAATCCTGGCCCCTAGTGGCTTTACACATATGCAAGGTGCATGTGCGGGGATACCCCAAATCCCAATAGGTTGGAGGAATGGAGGAGAAAGGATTGCGTCATGACCATACCCACTTGGGGGTCCTTTCTCCATCTCTGTCTCTGTCTCTGTTTCTTTCTCTCTGTTTCTCTCATGAATGCACATGTCCTTTGACAATTGAGAAAAAAAAGAGAAAAGCTTGGATAGCTACTAAATACAGAATAAGGAGAGTGAACTCAGCTTTTTCGGTGCCATATTCCATGTTCTTTCTGTTCCACTAAACTCCCATGGCATTCAGAGCTGGGTTAGTATGTGCCCCTGTGCTTCAGGAGCTCGTACCTAAGAGAGAGAGACACGTGAAAGGAAGTACCGAAGAGATGCGTTTTTCTGGGCAGAAGGCCAATAAAATTGGATAGATTCTCAAAGGGAAATGACATATCAAGTTTAGGAAGTTTTATTTTAAACACTATACAGGAGGGGCCAGCAGGTGGTATAGTGGCTAAGGCACTGGACTCCCACATGGCCAACCGCAGTCCTGTACGCAGCAGCTTGAAAATCATGCCAGGCGGAGAATGGAGGAGAGGGGATTGTGGTGTGGCTATCCCCGGGTGGGGGCGGGGAGAAGGTGATTTCTCACTTCCCTCTCACTGTCTCTCTCTAAGTGCATGTGCTTGATGGCAAAAAACAAAACAAAACAAAACTATACAGGAAGGACGTAGACATGTTTCTTACGTTGCCAAAAGCAGTGATGAAAATATGGCTTATACATCAAAGCTACAATGAGTTATTACCTCAGTCCAGTTTAAAAGTTACGATGTCTGTTATCAAAAAAAGAAGAAAAAGAGGAGGAGGAAGAAGAAGAGAAAGAAGAAGAGGAGGAAAAGGAAGGAGAAGAGGAAGAAGAAGAGGAAGAAGAGGAGGGGCTAGACTGTAGAGAAAGAAGAGCTTTTATGCTAGTTGATGGGAGTGTAACTTATATAGTACAGCTATTATGGAAAACAGTTTGGAGGCTCCTTAAAAACTAAAAATAGAGCTACCTTATGATCAGTAACCCATACCCACAGGAGAGAAAAATCAAACCTATGTATCATAGGAGTGCGCTGTACTCCTTTATTACCGCACTCTTCACAGTATCAAAGATACGGAACCAACCTAAGTGCCCAACAGCTGAAGAAAGGATTAAAAAATATAGTACATATGCATCATATTCTTAATGAAATGCTATCCAGCCAGTAAAAAAGGGATGAATTCCTGTCATATGAGGCAACATGAACAAACCTGGAGGAAACAGTGCAGTTTAGTAAGCCAGGCACTCAGAGACAAATACTGTTTGCTCTCATGTATTAGTGGAAGCAGAAAGATTTGATTACATTGGAGTGGAGAGTGTAATGGTGGATACCAGAGGCTGGAAAGGGAAAGGGAATGAGGTGTGGGGAGGACCCAGTTCTCAGGTACGAGAGTGCAGATAAGTGAGTGGAATACAGCGTGTTGTAACACAACAGGAGATCCAAAGGTGGGGTTGCAGGGCACTTGCTGCATCACAGTGGCTGGACCTGAATTGACTTGGTTTTTAATTGCCAGCAGGTGTATGTACTCACCAGAGAAAGAGAAAGAGAGAGACAGAGTGAAAAAGAGAGGGAGAGGTAAAGAGCACCTCTCAGTGGAGCATGGTCACTCTGAAATCCCTTTTCCTTCATTTTTCCATTCCTTTGGGATTTGGGGCATACACTCACATGTGCCTGGAATCTTTTTCACTCCACCAGGGCTAGAATTCAAACTGCAGTCAACCATGAGAGATCTGGCTCCCTTAACCACTAGGCTATAGGGCCAGCCTGAATTGACTTTTATTTTAATTTTTTAAGAGATTTTTGCTATCGGGTGCATGTGTTCACTATAAAGACAGAGAGACAAGGGAATGGCCAAGCCACAATCCCTTCTCCTTTATCCCTATAGGATTTTGGGCATGTGTGCACACATATCTGGTTTGAGTTTCAAGCTGCTGGGTCTGATACTTGAAGTACAGTCGGCCACATGGGAGTCTAGCACCCTAAACAGTAAGCTACCTGCTGGCCCTGATTATTTTTTTAAATAATTATTTATGAGGGACCAGCAGTTAGCATAATGGCTATGTCACTGGACTTCCATGTAGTGGGCTGCAGTTCGAGTCCTGGACCCAGTTGCTTAAACTCACAATGGGTGCATGTGCTTGCTTGCCCAAGATCTCAAGAGGAGAATGGAGGAGAAGGGATTGCAGCATGGCCATCTGCCCTGGGGGGTGATTTCTCGCTTTCTGTCTCTGCCTCTGTCTGTCTTTCTGGTGAGCACACACGCCGTATAACAAAAACCTCTGTAGAAATAAAATAAATAACTCTTCAGGAGGTATGGTGATTAGGGCGTCTGGATTTCCACATGACCTACTGTGATTCAAATTCTGGAATCAGTGGTTTGAAAATCATGTGGGGCACATGTGTGTGCATGCCCAAAATCCCAAAAAGAGAATGGAGGAGAAAGGACTGCAGTATGGCCATTCCCCCTAGGGGGTGATTTATCATATTTTCTTTTTCTCTGGTGAGTGCTAAACCTTATGCCAAAAGCTAAAAATCAAGCATTTCTATTTATGAATAACAAGTTGAACAAAACAGAGCTGAAGTAGGGAATCCCTTTCACCATAGCCACAAGATGTATAAGATACCTAGGGATAAACCTAACTAAGAAAGTCAAAGATCTTTATAAAGAAAACTATGAAAATCTTAAAAAAAATATTGAAAGTGACATATAAATTTTAAAAATTATTTTTAAAGAATTATTGATTTAATTTTATTTATTCTTACTTTGATGTGTGAGAGAGAGGGAAAGTGAGAAAGCAAGCTGCCAAGTCTGGGACTCAAACCATGGTTGGTGACATGGAGTCCACCAACTTAACCACCATTCCACCTGCAGCCCCCTGAATTGAGTTTTTAGAGAGTTCTGTAATGAGGGGCTGGCAGGTGGCATGGTGGTTAAGGGTGCTGGACTCCCACATGGCCAATTGCGGTTTGAGTCCTGAACCCGGTGGCTTGCTTTCTCTCTCTGGTCAAATTAAAATAAATAAATAGATAAATAAAGTTAAATAAGTCCTTCTTTTTTAAAGAGTTCTATAATGGAATAGAGTATCCAGTAAAACAGATGTTATAGATATTTGAAGGGAAAGTTTTTATAGGGAAATATATTAGCTTTCTTGACTTACCTGTTCACTGAAGAAGCTCCCTAGTCCAGGAAAGGCAACAGGAGGAAGAGAAGAAAATTAATGTTTCGGAACCACTGTTACATTCTGTGCTTGACTCTTTGTACATGCAACCTCTCTGACTTCCCATGACACCCCTCGCCCTTGATTTTAGAGACTAAGTTACTGAACAGCATGGTATAACTAATAAATCGCAGTGCTTAGACTTAAGCATAGATCTGTGTGCCCCCCCCCGACTCTTCCCACTGTACCCTGAAATAGATGGACACGTTAGATATGGCAGCGTGAGTTTCTCAGTGTAGGCGCAGGACTAGATGTGGGTGAGGATGATTCATCCTTTGGTACTGGCCCACAGAGACATAGATCTAGAAATCAGATCTGGGCTGCAGTGAAAGTAAATATTGCATAGAAGTCACCATTAATGAACACATACACAGAGAATCATTGAGAAGAAGGGAAGAATCAGGGCATTAGAAATCTCACAGCAGAGTCTGTAGTTTGCAACATCAGAACCCCTTGCTGGCTGGAGTTCAGTGGCAGGCCTTTGGCCTGTGAGAGGTCTGAAAGCCAGTGTCATGGGCCTCGTCACTGGTGAGAAGTGGGGAGGCAGGGCAGCTGGACTCAGGAAACAGGTGTGGGTAAAGTAGGCATGACAGCCATAATTCAGTCATTCAGAATGTAGAGGACTAGGGTCAAAGGAACTGGTAACAAAGAGGGCTTGAGGGAGACTGAGGTCGACTGCCTACGATGTCCTCTCCTTAGGTCAGGATTGATGCCAAATTAAGGGCTCAGCACTAAGCCTGGAGGTGGAGCATAAGCAGCTTTACCAGTCAGGGCTAGGGACATAAACAATAGAGTGAAGTAAGTACAGGGTGTTCTTCCAGCCAATCTAGTACAGAGGTTCTCCAGTTATGGCCCCCAAATAGCAATATCAGCGTAACTGGGGGATTGGTTAGAAATGCGAAATCCTGGGCCAAACCCCAGACCTACTGAATCAAAAACTCTTGGACAGGAATCAGCAATCCGTGTTATAGCAAGTCCTCCAGGCGGTTCTAAGTCATGCTCAAGTTCGAGGACCACTGATCCACTAGACAATGTATTGTCCTGAACAACTGGAGGCCAGCTTATGTGTAGAAGAAACTCAGAACTAAAAAATAAAATAATAATAATAATAAAAAAGCATTGTTCAAGGCAGTCCAGCCTCTATTCTTTGTTTCTACGAGGGTTATGTAACCTAAAGAGTCCCTTTGGGCAGGATCACAATATAATATTGAGGTTAAGCAAAATAGATTTTTCTTTGAGGGCTAGTACAATTTTTTTCTTCTGTCTGCTTCATCCTTTAAAGAACAAACCCAAAGGATCACTGTGATACAGCATTGATTGCCCGTCGTGGGCCAGTCATTAAATGTCTCCTTTGCCTCACCCAGAATCCGGTTTCCAAGACTTTAAGATGTTTATTTAAATGTGGCATAAAGAACCAATATTAAATGCATGGGAAACGTTAAATGGACTAAAATGCAAACAAACATTGCACTCTGACGTCATCACTTCTGAATGGACTCAGCTGAGGTGGTGCAGACGGTAGGGGTGCCGCTGCATGATGCTGCAGACCACGTGGGGACGCTCTAGATTTGTATTCAGAGTCTATGATCCTGGGTAGCTGCAGGGCTTGGGGGAGGAGGCCCTGTGGAGGATGCTTCTCTCTACATCTGTCTCTTTCTCTCTCATAAGAAGAAAATAAATAATAAATGTTAGGGGAAAAAAAAAAAAAAACCAGAGAGAGAAGTCATCATGAATGAACGTAGAACAGATCGATAGACTTTGGAGCCAGATTATACAGTCATTAAACAAAGTCTGTATGCTTATCATGCACCAGGCAATGTGCTAGGCACCGGGAACACAGCACTGGAAAAAGCACATACAGACCTTTAATTTTTTAGAACTGACATTCCACATGGGAAAAGGGATAAACAAGAAAATAAAACATAGTATATTAAATAGTAAGAGATACTATTTACAAATTTACTTTATATTTATGATAGAGTGCATTTACATAGGAGAAGGGGAAGAGAAAAAGAGAGAAAGAATTATGAGCCCTCCCCCCATCCCCCCCACACACACACACACAGGCTTGGGTCCTGGGCACTCACATGCATACCCAGCATGTTTCAGGCTGACCGGGCCAGAGATTCCAGTTATGCTCAACTCACTGTTTCTGGCTTCTCTCAAGTAGCTCATTACTGCAGTGCCGCAGAGCTGGCCTGAAATGGCCACACAGTTTTAGATAGTGTGGCCAGCTAAGACCTTGTTGAGAATATGGCATTTGAACAGAGAAAAAAAAGAAGTAGGGAATATGCCCTGTGGATCCCCTGTGCAAGATGACTGTGGGAACCTCCCTAATGCATTTGAGCCACGTCAAGGTCAGGAGGCTGAAGTGTTGTAAATGGAGAGAAAGGGTTGGGAGGAATATGTAAAACAAAATGTGTGCATTGATACTCAGAACACTGTTCTTTCAACTTAACTATATTTTAAAAAAATTTATACGAAAACATTATAGGGAGGGTGGAATAAAGTTATAGTAATTTAGACAGCTTGGGTCAGAGATAGTCCAGATGGATAAACAGAACACAAAAGGGAGCCATGATGAATGAGAGAGTCTTGTAAGAGGCTTCTAGTGTCTTAATAGTAGGTATCAGAATGCTGGTTTTCTTATTTCTTAAAATTGTATTGTCTTTAAATTGATATTCCTCTATAAGAATGATATATTTCACAATTTAAAGATAAAGACTATTGGTGGCACAATGGTAGCACAACACTGCAATTCTTTTTTTTCCTTAGGTTTTTGCCATAGGACACATGTGCCCCCAGAAAAAAATAGAGAGGGAAAGTGAGAAATCACACCCCATAGCCCTGCCACAATCCCTTCTCCTTTATTCTCCTCTTGGGATTTTGGGCACACACACACACATGTGCCTGACATGATTCTCCAGCCACCGAGTCCAGGATTCAAACTGCAGTTGGCCATGTGAGAGTCCAGTGCCTTCACCACCATGCCATCTGCTGGCCTCAACACGCTGCAGTTTCGGAGCCATGTGGGAAAGTCCCAGATGGACTTCCCGTGAAGGCTGGATGTGCACCAGCATACCATGATCCCAGGTGGATGAGGTTGGGGCTGGATGGCAGCGTGAAGACCCTGTTACGGGTCAGTCTCTCTCTGACTTGCTATTTTATAGAAGAAGTAAATAATCCTTAAAAAATAAAGATTTTTCAATAAAATGTTAGAAAAAGCAAAAAAAAAGCTTTATAAGGAAACTGGCCGAATAGGAGCATTTGTAAATAGTGCTAGATAGGGCAAGGAAACTAGAACTCTCAGATCTTAAAATTGAATTGACTCAGGTCAATGTCTCTTGTATCTTTGGCAATTAAATTTTTTACTCTCATTCATCAGGGGAGATATATAAATGAGTGACAATTGAGCCAGGAGAATATGACCATAAAAAGCTGCATCTAGGAGTATTACAAATATATTAAAAGGAGCATGTTAAATCCTTCTGGCTTGCCTTTATTAAGTACATAGAGGTAATCTATAATTTAGGAGAGGGAGAAAGAGAGAACACTGTATTAGGAGATAAAAGACCTAGGTTCTAATTCTGACTACCATTTGTGTGACTTTGAAAATTTATAATTAACATCACAGAAGCTCTACTATTTGAAGATATTGATAATATTTTACCATGTTTTCAGCTCCTACTCCTCAGAGGGCACTACATATGTAAACTTAGTTAACTTCACAATTTTTTGTAGCAAGAATTATTATTTTTCAAATGTGAACACTTAAGTTGCTCAATATTCAAACAGAAAGAAAATGATAAAGCCCAGATTTATGAATATCATGGAGTTGTTTCAAGAACTTCATTAAATAATGCATGTATAAATACATATTGTGCCGGGATCAGCAGTTGGCATAATGGCTATGTCACTGGACTCCCATGTAGTTGACCGCAGTTTGAATCCTGGACCCTGTGGCTTAAACTCACACCGGGCACATGTGCTTGCATGCCCAAGATCCCAAGAGGAAAATGGAGGAAAAGGGATTGCAATGTGGCCATCCCCCCCTGGGGTGATTTCTCTTTCTGTCTCTCTGTCTGTCTTTCTGGTGAGCACATGTGTCTTATAGCAAAAACCTCTCAAAAAAAAAAAAAAAAGAAAGAAAGATACATATTGTGCCATGTACTTTACTTATAACCCTGTAGTAGGAACTCAGTGATTGTTAACATTGTCTCCTGACCACTCCCTCCCCTGTGGTTCAAATGCTTAGAACTTGGCTATTACAACTTGGGTCTCAGCACCGTCAATATCAGCATTTCAAGTTAAACAGGTTTTTGTTTATGGAAACAAAGCCACCACTTCTGTTGTCCTTTCTGTGACGAAATTAGTTCCAAATCATAGGCATCCCAATTTAATTTTTAGAACACAGATACACACAAATCATGTATTAATAATTACCCTTCCACTTAGTAAGTCTTTTACATGGCACAGAAGAAGACAAATGTTGGGCCGCCCACCTTGGCTGAGGGGACCTTGGCCCACCTTGGTTGAGGGGACCGAGCTCGCACCTGACCAGCTGCATAGTTTGAGTCTTTACCCAGTGGCTTGAGGGGCACACAGGGTGCAGGTGAGTATGTGCCCAGAGATCTCAACCGAGAGGAGAGGTGGAGGGGAAGGGGTTGTAGCATGACCTTGTGCTGTTGGGGGGTTGCCTTTTCCCTCTCTGTCTGTCTCTGCCAAGTGCATATACCCTCTGGTAATAAAAATGTTTTAAAAAATAGACACTTTAACATATTTGAGAAGAAACTTCTTTTCAGTGTGTATCTGGACCTCATTTTTTGTCTCTACATTTTTTCTATTCTTTCTTTCTTTTTAATTGCCAGAGGGTATGTGTGCTTGCCAGAGGGAGCTAGAGAGGGAAAGGGAGAAAGCTCTCTCCAGTGGGTGTTGGTATGCCACTATCCCCCTCGTCCATTTCCTGTCGGGATTTTGGACATGGACTCACACGCGTCTCGCATGTTTTTCAAGTTGCCAAGGGCAGAATTTGAACTGCGGTTGGCCATGTGGGCTCCAGCTCCATTAACCACGAGGCTACAGGCCAGCCCATGCATTTCCTCTTTCCAAAATGACATTTGAAATGCAGAAATATCTATCTGACAATGGAATAATTGTAAGGATTTGAGAATTTTTTATGGCAGTATTTTTTCCATTAAAAAAAGAAAAAAGAAGGGTGTGAGGAATAACTTTTTCTAGTTGAAGTAAGTTAGCCTTCACAGTTGTGGCTTTAGAAATATGACACTTGATTTTTTTGCTTTCAAGTTTTACTTCTGACTTTTCAAATAAACTTTTGAAATTGATTTTGGTAGGATCAGTTCTCAGAAAATATTTTTTTCTACTTCATAATCTTTTTGAGTATTAAGAATTTCTGTCTGAATATGGATTTCCTCTAGACATATTTTATACTCTTTGCCCTCAAGAATACCAGGAATGTTTAGCATAATAGCCCAATGTTTTCAACAATAAAGCTATCCTCTTTTCTCTCCAGAAAAGGAGCTTTGCTCATTGCATAATAGTCTTTTCCATGACTGTGGAAAGACAGAACACTAAATGTAGATGATTTTTTGACAAAATGTCCAAGTATTGAGTTTCTTTTATAACAAAAAGGGAGAAACTACTATTTTTATTACTTTTACAAAATCATGATGCAGACATGAAATTAAGAATTATTGATAACTTCTCAGTTGTTTACTTTCCCATAGAAAAACTTCTTCTAGTGAAATCTTTTTCTAGCTATCTTTTAAATTTTATTTTTAATATACTTGGAGAACTTATAACCAGCAATTTTCTGTTGATTTCAAAATCTATTTTAATTATAGTTTCAGTCTTTTTCCACACTAAATAATTTTTAGTATTAAAAAAAGGAGGGAGAAGAAAGTTGATATATCTACTTACCTATTTTTTCTGTTTCTTGTTCTCTCCATGTTAGAATTACCAACATGTAAACTGTTTGAGGCAGAAGGAAGAAAGCTAAGACTCTTGAATGACCATAAATGAAATAATTTCCCCTAATTAGAACTATCTTTTTAGATATTCTGTGAATTCTTGAGTTAAAGTTGATAACATGATATCTAGACATATATATATATATATATACACACACACACATATATACACACACACACACATCATCTGTATCTTGTAAACTTTAGGAAGAAAATAAACACAATTTTTAATAACAAAAAATACACTGAGACATTTGACAATTTAGAAATAAATTATTAGCTAGTCGGTACAAAGATAGTTCAGATCTAGCTGGCTTTGATCCATCTCATGTAGGATTTTGCAGATCTTTTCTCAGTTGAAAATTTTTCTTTTTCGACACTGATCCTACTGTTTTTTTATATTGTACTCTCTTTGCCTAGCTACATTTTTGCTTTAAACTAATTTTTTTAAGAATTATTTAATTTTATTTATTATTATTTTTTTAAAATTTTGCTATAGGGCATGTGCGGTCACCAGAGAGAAACAGATAGAGAGAGAAGGAAAGTGAGAAGGCAAGCCTCCAGGTCTGGGACTCAGACTGAGACCAACCATGTGGTAGTCCAGCCCCTTTGCCACCATGCCACCTGCTGGGCTCTAGCTTTAAACTCTTTTTAAAGTTTATTTTTTCCAACACATAGTCATGTGTATACATGCACTCACCCCACAGGGCCTTCATGCCAAATGCCACAATCCATCTCCAGTCTCAACCAGCCCAGGTCATGGGCATGTGTGCCGGCCTGCTGTGTTCAGGGAGGTCCTGGGATTCAAACCCAGGACTTTCTCTGTGTTGATTCAGTTGTGTCACCACTGTCTGGCCCACATTTTTACTTTAAACCTTTAGGTTGCCAGGAAAGTCATGATATATTTTTCTATGCAAATATGCTTCATGACTTTCCCAGCAACCAATAGTAATTACCCTTTAATTTCTTGCCATAATTTTAAGTTTGTTAACGGAGTTTAGAAAGTAAATAACAGATGGGACCAGCAGGTGGTGTGGTGGTTAAGGCACTGGACACTCTCATGGCTGACCATGGTTCGAGTCCTGGACTTGGTGGCTTGCTTTCTCTCTCTCTCTCTTTCGCTTTCTGTGTCTTTCTCTCTGGTTAAATTAAAATAAATAAATGAACAAATTTTTAAAATTAAAAAAAAAATAATAGAATTTTCCTGTCTTTTTCTACTGAGCATTCTGGTGTGTTCTTAGCATTCTCCCAGATCTTGAGATATTCAGTATTCAAGATCAGGAAGTATTATTATCTTCATTGTCGCTTTCATTTTTGAGAACCAATGTGCCAGACATTATGTTGAGTTCCCTGTGTATGCAAGCTTTAATTCTTGCAATAACCTTACAAAGGTTGGTTAATCGTCTTCATTTTAGAAATGAGAGTACTGAGGCTAAAAGAGAATAAGCACTTTGTACTAGCTATTCTATTTGTACCTAGTAGAGCTGGACTAGGAACCAAGCTCTCCCTCATCTCCTAAAGCTATTAGGTCATTGGGAAAGTAATGACATATGTTTTTTTTTTTTATTTTTCTATGCAAAAATGCATGACTTTCCCAAAGATCCAATAGTTTTTTGTTGTTTTGTCATGATGCTTCTCTTCCTGTATGCTCCCATCCCACCTAACCAATGTGATTATAAAATAATGGAATTCTAAAGATTCTCTACTCAATTTTCTTAAATAGAACAGAACCTTTAAAAAGACAATTTAGTAAGTAATTGTGGGACAGAAATATGGACCATAAGATAACACACCATTGAATTTCCTTTCAAAAAATTAGTAACTATCGGGACCAGCAGTTGGCGTAATGGTTATGTTGCTTGACTCCCATGTAGTCAACCGCGGCTTGAGTCCTGGACCCGGTGGCTTAAACTCACTCTGGGTTCATGTGTGTGTGTGCCCAAGATCCCGAGAGGAAAATGGAGGAGAAGGGATTGCGGTGTGGCCATCCCCCCCACCGGGTGAGATTTCTCACTTTCTGTCTCACTGTCTCTCTCTGTCTTTCAGGGGAATGCACATACCCTGTAGCAAGAAAACCTCTCCAAAAAAAAAATTAATAGCTATTTATGTTGGAAAACATAATATTTGTTTATATAAATTTTAAGAAGTACTTGAAGTGTTAAAACTTGCAGTAGTAGTTTATAGTCATGTATGAGTAAATTCTTTAACTAAGCATTGATCTTATAAGAAAATCTGACAATTCCATTTGGGATAATTTAAGAAATGTGTAGGATATACTTAGTTATACTTGATATAACTTAGTTACACAATGCTCTTGCTTTCTTTATAAAAAATTCTATATTCTTTCTGATATAATTCTCTGTACAACATTGTTCCTACAAGTATGTACTTCACTACTACTCATATCTGTAAGGGGGGACATCACATGAGTAAATTCCTTTTTTTTTTCCTAAAGAATTATTTTATTTAACTTTATTTATTTATTTACATATTTTAATTTGACCAATGATGGACAGAGAGAGAGAGAGATAAAGTGAGAAAGCAAGCTGCCAGGTCTGGGACTCAAACTGCGGTCAACCATGTGGGAGTCCAGAGCCCTTAATCACCATACCACTGCTGGCCCCGAGCAAATTCTTTCTTAAATTCTTACTTAACTGATCTCAGAAATAGAGATCTCTGATTTCTATTCAAAATGTAGTCTTGCACCCTTATTCTCCAGGTGGGAAGCTGTGGGTTTTGGTTCTTTCGTTTCGGTTTATGGAGAAGTGTAAGTGGTCTGTTAACAGACTTCTGTGGGGGATGGGGAGTCATTGCATTTATTTCATTGACCTTTGCTTCAGAAGGCCTTCAGCAGTCTTTAACAGAGGGACTCTATGAAAGGGAGTGTTATAAAGGCTTTCTTCTGTGAAAGAAGTCACACAGGCAAAGCTTTACATTTGCTGGTGATTTAATTCTTACACATGCGGAAATTAGCTGTGGGCCATGAGTAACATGACCACTGCTAGTGTAGTCTCACAACCAAACTTCCCCTTTATGTTCTATATTTTTATGTTTAAAGAAAGAGAGAAAGACTACTCTTTTCCTATTGTTTTAAAATCTTCTAAGTGAGGCTTGATATCTAAACTCAACCGCTGCTTTATGAAGTCACTCATAGTTTTGTTTTGTTTTTTCCCCTAGAGAGAGATTTTTGCTATAGTGCACACGTGCTTTCCAGAGACACAGAGAGAGACAGAAAGCAAGAAATCCCCCCTCCCCAAGGGGGGTGGCCATGCTGCAATCCCTTCTCCTCTCGGGATTGGGCAAGCAAACACACACACACACCCAGTGTGAGTTTAAGCTGCTGGGTCCAGGACTTGAACTGCAATTGACTACATGGGAGTCCAGTGATGTAACCATTATGCCATCTGCTGGTCTCTGTCACTCATGGATTTCTTTCTTTCTTTCTTTCTTTTTTTAATCAACCCCCACAGAGCAGATTCAACAGGGAGAAAGATGCTTGCCTAAATCAGTCTTTTGAGAGTCCAGAGCAGAATCATGAAAGGAAAGTCCACTTGTCGGAATAACTACTGTTTGGGAAACACCACCTTTACTTTGGTTATGGGTTATTATTATTAAGTGATTATGCATTCCAAGGTAATACCGTTTTCTCGTAGGTGGTAAATTAGGCAAACAAAGTAACTGTTTATCCTTTTATATACTATCTACAGTCTTGAGAGGAATGAGGAGCAAACATGTTTTGATTAACATTTTAAACATCTTAGAATTGGCTAATGAAGTATTGTTAGCCATTCCTTGAAAGGTACATAATGTCCTTTGAATTTTCTGATAGTACAGTGGGACTCAATTGACCAGTTTCTTCCTTGTTGAGTCATAAGATATTTCGAAACTTTGAATTTCATGGATACAGTTTTTCTTTACTAGATGTCAAGTTCTTGGGATATTCGTGTGTAAGACTGTATCTGAGTGTGGGGGAAAGATTTTTCTGTTTCACAGTTACTGAAGAAGCATCTTGGTAATATAAATTTCTATTGCATTGTTTAAAATTCATGTTCATCTTTTACACTAATTTAGAGTCAAATTTAGAGTCAAATTTGGGGGTAAGTAGCATAGTGTAGTGAGAAGATTTAGCTTTCCGTAAATAAAACCTGACGTACTGGCTATGAACAATAACTCTCACCTCTCTAAATTCCCACATTATTAAATTGAGGATTATGACCTACACCTAGTAGAATTACCTTGAGGATTAGAGAAAATATACATTTAGTAGCACAGGCCCTCTATAAAAGTAGCTCATTATCGTCTTTATAACTATTATCATTTTTGTTTCTCCTGATTTCAGATGCCTCTATTTTATATTTTCTGTAAAATTATTTGTTAGTCATGAAGTTATATAACCTAATATACTAGTTGCTTTAAATAGGACTACAGAATTTGATAGGTGATTTCTGGGACCAGCAGATGGTGTAATGGTTATGTCACTGGCTTTCATGTAGCTGACCATGGTTTGAGTCCCAGACCTTGGTCTTAAATTTAGGCCAGGTGCATGTGCGTGCCCAAGATCCTGATAGGAGACTGGAGGAGAAGGGATTGTGGCATGGCCATCCCTCTTGGGGTTGTGGTGTGAGTGATTTCTCACTTTCTGTCTCTCTGTTTCTGTCTTTGCAGAGAGCAAAAATCTTTCTTAAAAAAATTGATAAGTGATTTCTTAGTATATAAGTTTTTTTGTTGTTGTTGTTATAGACCACAGATTAGTTTGTTTAACACCCATCCATGCCACGAATTCATAGGGAATAGGTTCCAGTAGCTCAGGCTCCTTTCCATTGGTTTTCACAAAGTGTGCTTCTCTGGGTGGAGCAGGATGGCACTTTAGTTGAACCCAGGTACCTTTCTCTTTGGCTTCTTTCTTTTTCTGGTCATTTTCCTTCACACGTTTTACGAAGCTATCTCTGCTTTTAGAATGCTTAAATGTTCAATATGCACATTAATTCTCTTGGCAAGAATCTTGCCCTTCACTTGTTTGTTCACAACAATGCGAACAGATGCTGGATAACATTGTAGACTCTTCCAGTTTTGCCCTGATAACATTTGCGGGGCATTCCTTTTTGAACTGTACCCATTCCCTTAATGTCTACAATATCACCTTTCTTGTAGATTCACATATATCTTGCTAAAGGAACAACTCCATGTGTTCTAAAAGGCCTAGAGAACATATATTGGGTGCCTCTCCTCTTTTCCTTTGTGTTCGTCATTTTGGTTAATTACTGGAAGATGGCGGTTCCGGCCAAAAGGCAGTATATAAGGTTTTGAGATATGATTAAGTGTATATTATATACATGAATATATAGTATCTATTATTTACATGAACCTGGCTTTCTTTCCCTTCTGGACTGGTTTGTTCAAGTAAAGCCCTAAAAATATTCCTTAAAATGTCTTTTTAGCCTCTTTTGTCATTCTCTGAGATATTACAGAGAACTAAGATAAGTGAGAGAGAGAAATAAATTTCAATTCTAACTGTATAAAATAGGTTTTTAGGGACAGAAGGCAAAACTCTTATTATTGAGACCTGGTTGATGAACTGAGAGGCATGTCTCAAATGGTTTTAGGAGAAAATCCTTAGGCTTATATACTATAAGTAAAACACACTTGGCTGAAAGTAGCTTTACTTCCACTCTGAAAAGTTCAACCCAGAGTTCCAGTAACTCTCAAATTTAGAACATCTATTTTTATTACAGAAATAGGAGTATAGGAAATAATAGGGAGTTACTTCAGCTGATATGCGTAAGAGCTGTGTAAGTCTTAACAATTTAAGCTTGAGCCCCTGAACTAAAATTAACAACCCCACAGGGGCTCGCTGTTAGCAGAATCTCTAAAAAAGTATTTGAAAAGCAGTTCTACCTTAAATGATCTTCCATCCAATGCGACTGGTGCCAAATTCTGCCTAGATGGAATCTAAAATTTTGAGGTCCAAAATGAGCATATAAAGGAGGCTCACACTTTTGGACAAAAGGAAAAGTACTTTAGCTTTTTTGAAAATCCTAGTAATAAGTGTTGCCTTTCTTTCTATTTTATTTTATTTTTCAGAGAGATTTTTTTTTTGCTATAGGGCACATGTGCTCACAGAAGAGACAGAGACAGCGAGAACTCAGTTCCAGGGGGGACGGCCACACCGCAATACCTTCTCCATTCTCCTCTCAGGATTTTGGACATGCGCACACACACATACACCCAGTGTTAGTTTGAAGCTGCTGGGCCTGAGACTCAAACCGCTTGACTATGTGGGAGTCCAGCAACGTAACCATTACACCATCTGCTGGTCCCAGCATTGCCTTTCATTTCTTTTTCCCTCTCAGTGCTTATTCTAAAATTCAGTCTGTGTATTTATCAAGCATTTATTTATCAAGTGTTTACTAAATGCCTACAACAAACCTGGCACTATTCTAGACTGGAGGACACCAAGATTGCGAGGCTATGGCCTTACTTAGTAAGGTGTATGACATGAAAGCAGTTAGTCATGCTACACTGTCCCGTACTTGTGATGAGTCCAAAGGATAAGGAAACCGCGTGACATGGCCCTTTGTCTCAGGTCTTTCACAATCTAACTGGAACAAGGCTTGCACATATGAAAGAATGAAGAGCCAATCCCAATTAGGAAAGAAAGATCTGATGTGGAGAATGTGAAGTCAGGAAGCTAAAACGTCTCTGTGGACCAGTCAGAGTAAAATGTTGCAGAATAAAAACCTTGAAAGCTGGCAGAAAAAATTGTAAGGTGAAGAGTATGATGTAGGAATGACAACACCACAAGATATTTGGAAAGAAAATTTGATAGAAATTGGTGATATATTGGATATGAGAGAGAAATCATAAGAGTATCAGAAGAGTTGAAAATGATACCAAAGGTTTAATTTTTTAATGATTAGAAAGAGAATCATTGATGTACTGGATATCTAAGGAAAAATCTTCTGAACGGAAAAATATGGATTCCAAATTAAATATAAATATATTACTTCAGATTTTTAGTCTTTTTGGGGGGATTGAAAATTTTTATATAGATTTAATCCCGAAAGCAAGAGATCTCCACTATAGTCCTATTTACTTAACTGTGAATTCTAGCTCAGATGTCAGAACTGTGATTTAAATACATCCTAGACCCAAAGTAGAGAACCATGTCAAGTTTCTAGCATCTAAATGGATAGTTGGCATATTTCTTAAGCTTTTAATCTTCATATTATTCAACCCAAGGCTAGGGTGGATGAAGGCTAGGTGGTATTTCTTCTCCTCAGACTGGGAATGATGCTGATGGAACTGTGAAATGATACAGGATGAGAGGTGGCAATGACGCAAGTTCAGGGTCCCAGTGCTTGGTAAACAAAGATTTCTAAGCACTGGGAACTTGTGTTTTCCATGGATCCTTTATCATTTATGTTAAATTACCCGTGTACAGAGGATTAGATCATCATACATAATTAATATTAGTACTATGTTAACTGACTTATAGTCATGAAGTTTTGCAACTTTCAATTCAAAATAAAAATGACTCAATATGTCTAGCAACTAGAATCTCACTGAGACTGCAATGTTAAGATAATCTATAATGAGATGTTGGCAATAAAACTTTCAAACCGATTTACGTTTCTTCATTGTCTTTGCTTTTATTTACAGTTCTGGGAAATGCCAGTGCAAAGTGGGCGTCACCGGCTCGAAGTGTGACCGATGCCAAGATGGATATTATGGCTTTAGTAGGAATGGCTGCTTGCCCTGCCGATGCAATAATCGATCTGCCAGTTGTGATGCACTCACAGGTACATACCGTCTTCAAATTTTGTCATGTGATTATTCCATTGTTCTTTTAATCCGGGCGACTTTCAGCTCTAGGTTCATTCTTTCCAAATACTTTATAAAGGATTTCCCTCTCCTTTTGTTCATTTATTTATTTAAAAAACACTTTTTTTTAGAAATTTTTACTTTGGGCATGTGGGCTTGTCGGGAGGAGGGAGAGAGAGAAACAGAGACAACGAGAGGGAAAGTGAGAAATCACCACCTCCTTAGGAGGAATGGCCACACCTCAATCCCTTCTCCTCCATTTTCCTCCTGGGATTTTGGACATACACCCACATGCACCCAGTATGAGTCTCAAGCTGCTGGGTCTGGGACTTGAACTGCAGTGGGCCATGAGGGAGGCCAGGGACACAACTGCTGTGTCATCTGTCGGCCCCAAGGTCTTTCTCCTCTAAGTGGGATATAAATCATAGCAATCCTAATTCCTGCTACAACAACTTGGAAAAAATGCATACTTTTCAAGGATCTTTTTGGTTAGAGAGTTCTGTAAGCTAGGAAAACTACATGAATTAAAATTTGGGAAAGGATCTAACTCTTTCTAGGTAAGGTGATGGCCACCAGCCATTGTTTCTGCTGCTCCACAGCAGCCGAGCCAGTCTCCCTAGATCTTTTACAGTACCAGGCACTGCCTCTCCTCACTTCCAATTGTTCTTGCGGCAATGAGGCCGCTCGCTGTCTTACAAGCTGACCTGTCCTTGCTCTGGAGATGATTTAAGCTCAAAGAAATTCTCATGGTTATGAATTCTAAACACATCTAGGAAGGAGAGAAATGAATGATTTCTCTCTTTGGAAGTGTAATAAAAATGGAATCTGACTTGAAAGAGTGCCAATACTTTAAAACTGCAAGTTTATATAAGACCTGTCTTTCCTTTTTATCTCAAATGAGATTTTTTTTTTTTTTTGAGCAGCGCTGTGATACGAATGCCCTCTGGTGGCCACTTACTATTAATACTTTTTCACAGTCATTTTCTCCCCTCCAGTCTTTCTGTGTACCTGCTCTTCTCCTAGTGCTTTTCATTTTGGTGACAGGCACTATTTACTCAGTTGCTCAGTTCCAAAGCCTAGCAGTCATTCATGGATGCCCTCTTTTTCTTACTGCAAATAGCCATTCTGTCAGCAGCTTCTATCAGGCCTGTCTTCAAAACACTCCGGACCTGACCGCTGCTCCTGACCTTTGTTGCATCATCCTTTCCCAAGCCACTGTCACCTCTTTGAACTACTTTGGCACGCTTTCATCTGGTCTCTGCACCTCCTGTCTTATCTCCCCACCCCCTGACCCCTATCCATCACTGTCCAGTCTTCATTAACAACTAAAGCAGTCTGTTTAAAATGTAAAACCAGATTATGTTATTCCCATAGTTAAGCCCTCCAGTGACTTCCCATTCCCCTCAGTAAAGTTCAAGGGCACACATCGTGGTTGAGGCAGCTGGATCCCACATGGCTGACTGTGTAGTTCAAGTCCTGGACCCAACAGCTTGAAAAACATGCCAGATGCCATGTGAGCATGGCCAAAATCCCGAAAGGAAGGAGAAATAGAGAAGAGGTTGTGCATGACCGTCCTGTAAGTGGGGTGTGTGTGTGGGGGGGCTTGCTTTCTCACTTTCTCTCTCTCTGACACGTGCCCAAGTACATGTGCCCTCTGAGAAAAATTTTAAAAATAATAATAAAGGACAAACTTCTTTCCATGGCCTATGTGATTTCACATGTTTGGCCTTTCTTTCTCTTTGCCCCTTATTTGCTTAGGCTCCATGTTGGCCTTTTTTCACTTGTCAGCTTTAAGTTTGTTTTCTGTTCTACAGAAAGGATCAGGCATTCCTTCCTACAGCAAAGTATACTGCTGACCAGTTTATATAAAAGCTATGGAATGACAAAGTAAATAGGGAAATAAGGAAAACACTTTTTACAGGTGACTAGTTATGTTTTCAGTGTTATCCTTGAATTTGATTGGAAAGGAGCCCTACATTCCTTTCTTTGACCAGTTATTTTCTTTTTACCCCTACAAGATTTTTGAGATGCTTAGCCACAGAATATAAAATTGTCTTCAGGAAACATTCAGTCTTTCTTTTTTTTTTCTTGCTGCTCCATACTTTAGGCATCTTTCAGCAGAAAATGTGAATTTTTTTAAAGAATTACTTATTTTAATTTTATTTATTATTATTTTTTAGAGAGTTCTTTTGCTATAGGGTGCATGCACAAGCCAGAGAGACAGAAAGAGACAGAGAGACAGAAAGCAAGAAGTCACCCCTCCCAAGGTAGATGGCTGCATTGCAGTACCCTCTCCTCTGTTCTCCTCCTGGGGTCTTGGGCATGCATGCACACATGCCCAGTGTGAGTTTTAAGCCACCAGGTCCGGGACTCGAACCAAGGTTGACAATATGGGAGTCCAGCAACATAGTCATTATGTCATTTGCTGATCCTAATTTTATTTATTATTATTATTATTTAATTTACTATAGGGCACATGTACTCACCAGAGACAGAGAGAGAGGAAAAAAAAAAGCAAGTCACCATGTCTGGGACTCAAAATATGGTCAATTCATGGGGAGTCCATCACCCTAGCCACCATGCTACTTACCTGTCATCCTCGAGAATGTGAATTTTAAATCAGTGTTATATTTTGGGGGTTCCAGGTATATATATATTATTTATCTTAAAAGAAAGATCTCAATTTTAGGGACCAGCAGTTAGCGTAATGGCTATGTCACTGGACTCCCACGTAGTCGACCACGGTTCACGTCCTGGACCCGGTGGCTTAAACAACTTGAAAATTAGAGGGAGGACAGATGAGTTCTATTCTTAGAGTTGCTTTCATTTTCTACTTTTGAGGTAGCTTATTTAGCATGTAGGGTTATTATTATTTTTTTCTCGTTAATTTCTCATTGCAGGGTATAACATAAAACAAACTGAGATAAAAATTATTCTGGAAAAAATTTTAACT
>NW_006159963.1:275823-279371 GCF_000334495.1 Tupaia belangeri chinensis | reverse complement strand
TCTTAAGAGACTGAAATTATATTGTGATAATCAAAAAGGTTTGGTGCCTTATCTGGAATAGTAGAAAACTCCAAAATAATAAGCATATAGACCCAGTGCATTGTGAGAGGAAAGTACTAAGAATATGTATATATTACATTTTCTAATAAGGATAGCAGCAGGACCTTTTCCTGTTCTCCGTCATACACAAAGATCTTATTATTGGAGTGCATCTTACCCAGACGTCCAAATTCTGTTACAGAACTGTTAAAGAGAGATCAAGATACAAGAAGGTCCAGAAAAAAAGCAGTACCTATGGTGTTTATCATTGTATGAATATGTACTACTTGGTTATGTATGTGAAAAATATCATTAACACTATCAGACCTTAAAAAATATGTAATTTAGGCCCAGCCGTGGTGGCATAAGTGAGAAGGTGCGACTGCATGAGGTTAGGGCTGTACGGGAGGTGCAGGTTTGGGTCCTGGGCCCACCTGAGCAGTCTGTGCCCAGCAGTGCGCACCTGTAATCCTTGCTAACTGGGAGGCTGGGGTCAGGACCCTAACAGTGAGACCCTGTCAGAAATGCCTGCCACACTCATGCACTCTCTCTTTCTCTCTCTATCCGCCTCCTCTTTCTCCCTCTCTTCTCCTTTCTCCTCCCCACCAATAAAATTATATTGTTTAAAGTGATGATTTTACATGTAAGTTTGGTTTAATTCAAAGTGTTAGATAATGAACTTATGAAGCTATCTTTCCCAATACATTTGGGAAGTTTTGGCGATGTCTGCTGTCATCACTTGAGAATTAAGATTTAAGGGACCAGCAGTTAGCATAATGGCTATGTTGCTGGACTCCCATGTAGTCAACCGCAGTTCGAGTCCTGGACCCGGTGGCTTAAAACTCACGCCGGGCGCGTGTGCGTGCGTGCCCAAGATCCCGAGAGGAGAATGGAGGAGAAGGGATTGCGGCGTGACCATTCTCCCTGGAGGTGATTTCTCGCTTCCTGTCTGTCTCTGTCTTTCATGGAAAATGCATAGTATGAAAAAAAACTATGTATAAATTTCTGTTGTTTTAAGTCCCCTCGTAGATATTCAGATTTTTTAAAAAATTTTTCTTCCTACATAAGTAACGTGCGTTTGGTATGTAGTCTATTAACCCACAAGGGCTCTTTAATAATGTACACAGTGTTTTCCTGAATTTTAAAGTCTGGCAAGGAACGTAGAACTCATACACATGGCTACTATGGAAATAAGACGTGTTAGAAACTGAACTCTATCCAATCCCTATTGTTGTAATTATTTTAACTCTACTTTGTTGTTTGTTTCAGGCATGATTTTTTAAAGTTTCTGTGCTGAGTAACTCTTTAACTTTTTACAATCATTTGCTTCTTTCAGGTACATGTCTAAACTGCCAGGAAAATAGCAGAGGGGATCACTGTGAAGAATGCAAGGAAGGATTTTATCAGAGTCCTGATGCCACTAAGGAGTGTCTTCGCTGCCCTTGTTCAGCAGTGACATCTACAGGCAGTTGTAGCATAAGTAAGACCTTTTTCTAAATCTTCATTTCAGAGGGTAAAAAAATTCAGTAAATCAGTGATTAAAAGTATAAATTGCTTTGATGAATAAAATTCTGAAGCCATGAGTGAGAGGGAGTTAATAAAAGCAGCAGATTTCCTTGCTGGGGAGTTACAGCCTAATCCAAATACATGTGTAAAGCGAGACTTGAAGTGGCTGGAAAACCTCCTGATGGTTTAATGCAGAGATTCCAAGGCTGGGCGGCTTTTGCTCACCTACTGCAAGGTGGTGTTCGCTAGTTCTTCCAAATTGCTTGGTAACGTTGGCTAATTGTGTCTATATACTAATCCTATAACTATAGTTAATTCTTATTTATTCCTGATCTATCCATTGGCTGTTGCTATCCAACCGGTTGCCCTAAAATTTAGTGATTTAAACCAATAGCATTTTTGGTTTCATGTAGTTTCTGTTAGGAATTTGGGAACAGCTTAGCGAGGTGGGTTTTTCTTGTCCTTTCTCCCTCCCTTCTGTTTTAAATAACAGTTTTATTGGGATGTAATCCATATTCCACACCATTTATTTAAAATTAACAATGCAGTGTTTTTTAGTTTATAGTCACAATGTTGATTGATTTTAGCACATTTTCATCACCTCCCTTTGACAAAAAGACAAAAAAACCCAAAACCCTGAAACCATTAGCAATTACTTCATTTTCTTCCAGCCTTAAGCAATAACTAACCTACTTTTTCCTCTCTATGGATTTGCCTGTATTAACATTTTATAAATGCAATCAGACAACATATGGCCTTTTGTGTCTGACTTCTTTCACTTAGCATATTTTCAAGGGTCATTCGTACTGTAACATGTATCAATACTGTGTTCCTTTTTATTGTCAAATAGTATTCCATCATTTGGATTTACCATACTTTATTTATTCATTCATCAGTTAATGGACATTTGGATTATTTTGACTTCTTAGCTATTATGAATAATGCCTCCGTGAACATTTGTGTACATCATTTTGTGTGTACATATATTTTTATTTCTCTCCTGAGTCTTGTGGTAACTCTATGTTTAAACTTTTGAAGAGGCATCAGGCTGTTTTGGGATGAATGCACCACTTCACATTTTAATTTTATTCAACATTATATGAGGCTTCCAAATTCTCCACTACCTCACCCATATTTATCATCTGCCTTTTTATAATTATAGCCATCCTAATGGAGTACGGATAAAGTATTACTGCATTGAGATTTTTTTGCTTTGCGTTTTTTTCTTTATTCATTATAGTGTGTATATGTGCACATGAGAGAGAGAAGGGAGAGAGAGAAGCACCCTCCACAGAGTCTGGTCATACTGTAATCCTCTTCTTCCAGTCTCCCACCTCTCTGCATATCACTGCATGTGCTGTGAATTTGTTTAACTGCTACCTTTTATTGCAAAAAGCAATCCACTTCTAGTTTTATCCCTTTACTCAAAATGTGAAAAACTGAGGCCCATAGATTAGTAATTTACTCGAGAGCTCACTGCCAATGGAGATTACAAGTGGTAGGTTAAAATTCTTTATCAGCTGCTGAACTCCGCACATATACTATCAACCATTGAATTGTACCAAGTAAATAGTTGAATTGTACCCAGTAAATGATTGAATTAATTGTATGGAATGTAGATTTATTGCCATAGGGTGAGGGCACATGAGAGAGACATAGTGAGACAGAGACAGAGAAAGGAAAAGTGAGAAATCCCCCCCCCCCCAGGGGGAAGGCCATGCCACTATCCCTTCTCCTCTATTCTTCTCTCGGGATTTTGGGCACGCACATGCATGTGCCCATTGTATTTTTCAAGCCTGCCAGGTCCAGAACTTGAACCACAGAGTTGGCCATATGTGATCCAGTATCCCACCTATCAGGTCACCTGCTGACTCTCTGTGAATTTTATCTTAAAGAAAGGTTTTCTAAAAAGTAGTAGTAAAATAGACAAAAGGAATTCTTTTTTATAAAGAACATCAGAGATGTGATTAATTATTACAGATTGTGTGGCCACTATAAATTAT
>NW_006159963.1:272779-275792 GCF_000334495.1 Tupaia belangeri chinensis | reverse complement strand
GCTGTAATAAAATTAGTCTATGTTCAGATAGTAAGATGATCCTGTTAATATAATTAGTAAATTCCTTTTTAAATTTTTAAATTACTTTTTTGAGAGATTTTTGCTATAGGGTGTGTGCACTCACCAGAGACAGAGAGACAGAAAGCAAGAAATCCCTTCGGGGGGATGGCCACGCTGCAGTCGCTTCTCTTTCATTCTCCTCTTGGGATTTTGGGCACTCACACACATGTGCCCAGCGTGAGTTTGAAGCTGCCAGGTCTAGGACTTGAACTGTGGTCAACTATGTGAGAGTGCAGTGAGGTAACCATTACGCCGTCTGCTGGTCCATCTTTTTTATTTTTAAAATTTGCTATGGGGCATGTACACATGCCAGATAGAGACAGACAGAGAGAGGAAGAGAAAATGAGAAAGCAACCCTCACCCCAGGGGGGATGGCCATGCTGCAGTCCCCTCTCTTCCATTTTCCTCTCCAGATTTTGGGCACGCATGCACACAAGACCAGTGTGTCCTTCGAGCTACCAAATCCAAGAGTCAAACCATGCAGTTAGCCATTCGGAATCCAGCTGCCCCAATTATTATGCCACTAGTTGGCTCTAATAAATACAATAAACTCTAAAAAAGTAACAAGTTATGTATCTAACCTAGTTAGATACATAAAATTATGATTTGTTGATTATTAAAAATTGTTTATCAATCCTGAGAACCCTGAATTAAAACCATATGAAGAATAAAAATTAAAATCACATGAAGAATGACTTGATGTGTTCCCCCACTGCTTTTATTGGAGTAAATGATCAAGTTAGCAGACACGTAGCTAACTTGTACCGTGTGTCAGGCACCAGGCTGAGCATTGGCGATTCAGAAGTAGCAATGTCTTAAGTCACTCACTGTTTAAAGGGAGACAATCAGGCAGTTACAATTTAGAGTGACATATGTTACAGGTAAATATAGATAACTCTACCCCCAATTGCAGGAATCAAGGAAAGCTTTTGTGTTTCTGAGAAGAGGTGATACCTGAGTGAATTCCTACGGATTGAGTTTGCTAGGTGAAGTAGGGGTAGGGAGGCAAGAGGCTGTCCCATGCAGAGGAGCAGGAGAGGAAAGCAGGTCGGATTTTGGAGTGCTCGTAAGCCCATTAACATGCCTGAACCATAGAGGATGCTGGAGTGTGAAGTAAAGGGAGAACTAAGAAGTGGCAGGGATCGGATTAGGAAGGATGCTGAAAATTCTGTTCTTTTCCTTAACCTCGAAGGTGTTAGGGAGCTATTGAAGAGCTTTCTCTTGAGAAGCACATGTTCAGGTTTACTTTGAAATTCAAAATGAATATAGGGATGTACTGTGATAAAGAAACCCGTTAGGAAGTAGCTATAGTAATCTAGGTAAGAAATGATGAAGACTTAAACTAAGACCCTGCAGAGAAAGGGAGAGAGACATCTGGGAATTGGAAGTATTTTAATCAGGCAATGGATACGAATTGATAATTGCTTAGAGGAGATATAAGGAGAAGGAGGATAACTCTCAGGTTTTTACATTTAATTAAATTTGTTATTATTATTCTTTAAATTTGACCAGAGAGAGAGAGAGAGAGAAAGTAAGAAAGCAAGCTGGCAGGTCTGGGACTCAAACCACAGTTGGCCATAGTCACTACACCAGCTGGCAGCCCCTAATTCCCAGTTTTATTGACCCAGGCAGTGGGCAGGTGTTGGTACGGTTCACTCACTGAGATGTAGGCAACACTGGAGGAAGCTTAGGAAGGGGAGATGTTGAAGACAATGTTTTGCATGTTAAATCTGAGATGTTTGTAGGTTTTGATATATGGGCAAGTAGTATATGGTTTGGAGTTTAGAACCGAGATACAGACTAGAGATACACATTCAGAAAATGTCGACCATGTTAGTAGATGTGGCCACCCAAGGAAAATGAGCAGAGTGAGAAGAGAAAGAGGCAAGAATATAAGTCTGGGGATTATCAGTAGGTGAGAAATAGAGGAAGCTATTATTTTTATTTTATTTCTAAGAGGTTTTTACTATAGGGCACATAAGCTCACTGGAGAGGCAGAGAAACAGAGAGACAGAAAGCAAGAAACCACCTCCCAGGGGGGATGGCCATGCCACAGTCCTTTCTCCTTCATCCTCCGCTTGGGATTTTGGACACGTATGCACACATACCCTGTGTGAGTTTTAAGCCACCGGGTCCAGGTCTCGAACCGCAGTCGACTACGTGGGAGTCCAGCAATGTAACCACTACGCCATCTGCTGGTGCAATGGGAAGCTTTTATTAAAACTGTATTTTATTCAGTCTAGCATATCTAAAAAGGAAGGAATCAAAAAAATAATAAGTACCAATCGAGCATAACTATTCGGACTCCTGATGTAAGCATATTTCTTTGGCCCTCTACCTGGACAGGTTGTCTGGATGGCCCTATGCCTACAGAAAGCTGGATCATTAGTAAATATGGTGTAGGTTATTAACATGATCCCATATATCTCTTAAGATTGAGAGGAGATAATAGGGAGAGTTCCTACATTTTTCCGAGGACTAGTGGTGGTTTTGCATTATTAATTGCAGCTTGAGACTGTACTGAATTATTCTGGTGTTTTCTCTTTTAGAATCGGGTGAGTCGGAACCTACATGTGTCCAGTGTAAAGAGGGTTACACAGGCCCGAACTGCAATGCATGTGAAAATGGCTATTACAATTCCGACAGCATCTGTACAGAGTGCCAATGTCACGGCCATGTGGACCGAACTAAAACTCCAAAGATTTGCAAGCCCGAGAGTGGTGAATGCATCAATTGCCTCCATAACACCACTGGGTTTTGGTGTGAGAACTGCCTAGAAGGTTACGTTCGAGACCACGAGGGAAATTGCATCAAGAAAGGTAAACCTTCACCTAGCGTTGTAAATTAAGTACCTAAGCCTAGCACTGAAAATTTCACAGCAGCAGCTACCTCTAGCTTTGTAAAACCTTCCAGTCCCACCAGAGGAGTTTCTGGAAATAGATTTTGATAGAGG
>NW_006159963.1:263594-272739 GCF_000334495.1 Tupaia belangeri chinensis | reverse complement strand
GCACACTGAAGTCAACTCCAGAAGTCTGAGGACCAAGACAAAGTCAATGCGACTGTGAGACAGTGTCCTCACATTTTCTCTTCATCTATTTTTATTTTCATGTTAATGATTTAAAAGTCTTATCATTTCTTTTATCCTTTGCTTCCTTTATTCTCATTATTTCCAGTGATCATCAAAGGTCTTTTCAAGTAGGGACCTATGATTTGGTTAGAAGTTCCGGCTGAGGACCAAGTTCATTTTAGCATCCATCCCAACTTTGAGTCTAAGTTCCTCCATTTATGAGGGAGGAAACAGTACTAATATATATTTTTAAATTTTTAAAACAAAAAGTTATTCCTATGACAACATATTTCTTACAGGGAAGTTCAGTAAGGATTAAGAGAGAAAGTGAATGGCTATCTAAATTCAGAATGAGTTAGGGATATTCAGGCCTTCCTGTCACAGAGCGATTAGACCATGTTCTGCAAACCACTCTGATCTCCCGGCAGATGCTCAGTACTCGGGTTGTGAACAGCTGGCCTGTGGCAAGGGTCACCTTTCTGCCATTTTCCTTGATATCATTATGTTGTCGTGATCAAGGCTAAAAGACTCAGATTGAATCCTACCACCAGCTGGAGAGCCTGTCCCTCAGTTCTCTTCCCATTTGGAAGACGTGCCTGCTCTGTAGTTAGCTGACAGGACTGCGATGGTTTCTGTTACTAGTCAGGAGATAATATAACTTTGCTCCTTTTAGAATAACATGATGCGACTGATGGTGGTGATGAACTTTAATCAGGGTAGTAACCATTGGATTGAGTACCTCTAGATACCAAGCACCATGAACATTAAATGTGATGCTCTAAAGTACATTATCTCATTTAACCCTTTCCAAGCACTCTGTGAAGTAGATATTATTCGTCCCATTTTATAGATAGGGAACCTGGGCTGGAAAAAGATGGACTTATCTCTAGCCACACAGTTTTATTTGATCCCAAAGCCTTTGCTCCTTCCTCCTACTGAGCTATGCTGCATAAGAAGCTCAGAGTAGAGTTCATTGTAAATAACCATAACCTGTATGAAGGAAGCGTTACTAACCATGGAATTGGGAAAAAAGCTGTTTTTTTTTCCTCTTGGCTGACATCAACTTTGGATATTAAAATTGTGTTTCTCAGTAGTAACTAGACATACAGTTTTCCCTAGGTCTCTTTTGAGGAGACTTTTTCCTTTACAAAGTGCCACCAGATATGTTGGACTTGCATGAGTTCAAATGATTGCCATCTACCCCAGTCACTTTTAACTCTGTGATATAAAATGCAGTAGTGACATATTTACTGCCTTTGCAGGAATTGTATGACTCTAAGACTAAAAAAGGATGAGAAACTCCAACATTGGAACTTTACCAAAGATTTTACTGTAGATATTATACATATTGGAGAATAGCCATGGATATAATAAGTTAGCTCTCCAGACTCTGATTCTTATCACTATATTTTTTAAAAAATGATTTTTACGGACCAGCAGTTGGCGTAATGGCTACATCGCTGGACTCCCATGTAGTCGACCGTGGTTCGAGTCCTGGAATCGGTGGCTTAAACTCACACCAGGCGCATGTGCGTGCATGCCCAAGATCCCTAGAGGAGAAGGGATTGCGACATGGCCATCCCCCCTAGGGGGGTGAGTTCTTGCTTTCTGTCTCTCTGTCTCTCTCTGTCTTTCTGGCAAGCACACATGAACCTCTCCAAAAAAAATTAATAATTTAATAAATAAATAATTTTAACTAGCATTACCTTAAAACAAAATATCATGTCAACATCTCATATCAACTTCCACTTCCACATGTATTTCTTTTATTGTTTCTCAAAACTAGATGATTTTGTCTTTTACATTTCATTCTCTGTTTTTATTTTCAGAAGTTATTGTTCCAACACCTGAAGGTTCTACCATTTTGGTTTCCAATGCCTCTTTGACCACATCAGTGCCCACCCCTGTTATAAATAGTACATTTACCCCTACAACCCTGCAGACTATCTTTTCAGTAAGCTCTTCTGAAAACAGCACTTCAGCTTTAGCTGACGTATCATGGACCCAATTTAACATCATCATTTTGACAGTCATCATCATTGTGGTGGTGCTGCTAATGGGATTTGTGGGGGCTGTATATATGTACCGTGAATACCAAAACCGGAAACTCAATGCCCCCTTTTGGACCATCGAGCTGAAAGAAGACAACATCAGCTTCAGCAGCTACCATGACAGCATTCCCAATGCAGATGTGTCGGGACTGTTGGAAGATGATGGCAATGAAGTGGCTCCCAATGGGCAACATCGCTGGACTCCCATGTAGTCGACCGTGGTTCGAGTCCTGGAATCGGTGGCTTAAACTCACACCAGGCGCATGTGCGTGCATGCCCAAGATCCCTAGAGGAGAAGGGATTGCGACATGGCCATCCCCCCTAGGGGGGTGAGTTCTTGCTTTCTGTCTCTCTGTCTCTCTCTGTCTTTCTGGCAAGCACACATGAACCTCTCCAAAAAAAATTAATAATTTAATAAATAAATAATTTTAACTAGCATTACCTTAAAACAAAATATCATGTCAACATCTCATATCAACTTCCACTTCCACATGTATTTCTTTTATTGTTTCTCAAAACTAGATGATTTTGTCTTTTACATTTCATTCTCTGTTTTTATTTTCAGAAGTTATTGTTCCAACACCTGAAGGTTCTACCATTTTGGTTTCCAATGCCTCTTTGACCACATCAGTGCCCACCCCTGTTATAAATAGTACATTTACCCCTACAACCCTGCAGACTATCTTTTCAGTAAGCTCTTCTGAAAACAGCACTTCAGCTTTAGCTGACGTATCATGGACCCAATTTAACATCATCATTTTGACAGTCATCATCATTGTGGTGGTGCTGCTAATGGGATTTGTGGGGGCTGTATATATGTACCGTGAATACCAAAACCGGAAACTCAATGCCCCCTTTTGGACCATCGAGCTGAAAGAAGACAACATCAGCTTCAGCAGCTACCATGACAGCATTCCCAATGCAGATGTGTCGGGACTGTTGGAAGATGATGGCAATGAAGTGGCTCCCAATGGGCAACTGACCCTGACGACGCCCATGCACAACTACAAAGCCTGAGTCGCTGGCCTGTTAGACCCCAGTGCTTGCTAAGGCACCGTCAGCCCCGGCCAGACCAAGCCTGGAGAGACTTTGCTGAGAAAGCAAAGGCAAGCAGAGCACCTGGAGTTTTCAGGTGCAGATTCATAATGCACTTAGCCTAGCCATTGCTCTTAGTTTTCCCATGAAGATCCGAAGTGTTCACTGTCATTAAGGACTTGAAGCAAAGTATATTTTTGTACCAAATCACATGGGAGTATGAAAGGCTGACCCCCAGAGTACAGCCCAAAGCCACCGGATTTTTGATAGACTCCTGGGAACTGTTCACCAAACCAGCGGTAACAAGAAGATGGGTGCGGAGGAGGAAGAGACTGCTGGAAGACTTCATCTCCATTCCTGAGACATGTTTTTTAAAAGGAGGATCAGGGACTGAGTTCATTTTACTGTACTAAAAGACATCATTGAGGAAAAGCTGGGGTCTCAGCTGTATCACCATAAATAATCTTGATTGTTTCTAGAATAGGGACAGAAAAGTCCCAAGAAGAAGGGCTTGATTTTTTTCTCCCAGAATTCTTGCTCAGTAAGGAGATTAAAGCATAGGACAAACTTCTGATGGTAAAGAGTGACAGGCAGCAGTGGGGAGCAGGAAGCTGATGGTCCTCCTCAGGGTCTCAGTGTACATGATGAGTGTCTAAAAATACGGAGTATTCCTGTCTCTAGAGAACTATGGTGTATATAGTTAATGTAGCATATCTGGTCAATGTTGTATTTGTATCTATTTGTAAAAAAAAAATCATGTCATATTTTAT
Organism: Tupaia belangeri chinensis; assembly: GCF_000334495.1. Lineage (NCBI taxonomy): Eukaryota > Metazoa > Chordata > Mammalia > Scandentia > Tupaiidae > Tupaia > Tupaia belangeri. The sequence continues at coordinate 268,823 of NW_006159963.1, read as the reverse complement.
CATCTAGAATTTATTTGTACAGCAGTTAATGGCATTGTAAAAAGAAAATATGGGGATTGGTTAAAATACTGTAAAATAGATGGCAATATTGCTAGAGCTGGGACTCTGGTGAGCATCAGTCATTTTTAGTCCCTCTTAGGACATTGTTGAAATGTATAAGAGGTTGAATGTTTCTGACCTTTCTTTCCTTTCTCAATCTAAAAGTAGGCTCTTTGACTCACCGTAGGTTCAAGCAATAGATTCTGAAGTCAGTTGTTGTTAAGCTGGGACACAGGCGGCATTCCCCAAAGAACTCACCTAATTAGACACTCTATATATTTTACATAGATGAATAGAAAACATCTTCATGTTAAACAGTGTTTTTCTGGGATATAAAAGATAGTCTTCCAAAAACAATAGGAATATGTTAGTTCCAAATGAAAAGCTATTGTATTACTTGGAATCCCTAATTTTCATGCCTGTGAAATATTTATAGCCCTCAAAAATAAAAAGCGCCTACACTCAAACGTAGACTATCACTCATTTCCCCTGAGGTAGGGGCCATCTCTCTGCATTGCTATCGTTCCCACCTTCTTGTTGGGTTAGAAGGTAGCTCCGCGGCTGGGTGTATAGAATTAGTCCTTGCTCTTAGGGTGCAGTTTTGTCCTAGAGGCCAGTTAGTATTGCTCTCATCTATCATGATATTGGCATATTGTGGTTTAAGAAAGCCAGGAAAGGTAGCCAGAAGTCAAATATAGATATTTAATAGGAGGAACAGCAAACTGTGAAGTGGTTAGAAAAAAAGACAGACTTCTTATTAGATTAGGACTAGGGAATCCAAGTTGACCTCTTGGATTTCCTCAGAGAAAAACCTGGATTTGGTCATCCCTCCATAGGAGACCCTTAAACTGTTCTCAGGGTTTGGAGATGATGTTCTGGAGGATGTCCAGGCAGATAGTCTACTCCCAGGAACCTGAGGATGCTCTGCATATTTGCCCATTGCTCATAAGAGTAGAGCTTACATTGTATCACGTATAGTAAAATAACATTTCTGTAGCCCTTTGTAGTTGGCAAATCACTTTTTCATAAGTGTGTTCTTCATTCTTCACCTTAGCCCCCTAAGGAAGTAGGTGTTGGCCCCATTTTACAGAGGAGGAGACAGCAGTACAGAGGGGTTACATGTCTTATTCAGGGCTATAGAATGTGTGTCATCGTTAGGTGTGGAATCAGGACTCCTCACCCGGAAGTACATGCTCTTTCGACTATATACTAATGCAGAAATGGCCTTCCCATGGACACGTGAAGGCTAGCAGGAAAAGCCCCATTTGTAGATGTTTCTGATTTTTCCTAAGTACCAGGTGCAACTCGGCTATGCAGCGATGAAAGACTGTGAGGAAAGAACACAGAAAGATGACTATCTGAAGCCAGTGCTAGTGATCAGAGAACAAAACTGCCAGTTTGGGCTTCGTTAAAGTGCGTTCGTGTCTCTGAGCAGAAAGGGAATACTTGCTCTCCCCGGAAGTTGCTGCATATGTGTGGTGTGTGGATTGTGGAATATGGCATATCTGCCTTTCTCCCTGATAACCCCCACTGCCCACCACTAAAAAAGTCAGCATTGAGGATGCTGAGAAATAAACACCTGTTAAACAGAAGCTAACCTAATAAAGAAAGAAGGAGGGTTTGTCGGAGTCTAAAAGTCAAAGCCAGAGTCAAGACTTGGCTATGTCGAGATCTCCTGGAACAGACCTTAAAAGGCATTGCAAAAATTGAATCATGAGGAACATTTACCTTTAAATACTTGTTAACAGCTCCTAGATTATGCTCTTAATTTGCCATAGTAGAAAAAATAAGATCTTAACATTTATTTAAAATAATATTCTCTAGTTACATCAGCTATTTGCTTATGGGACTAATTTTACTCTAAAATATACATCAATCATGATGTGATCTACCCCTGACATCAGACTCGGAAACTTCTGTGGAATGCACAGTGTGATATTTATCCTTCTGAGGGCAGGATCTCCATGAACTGTGGCCTCCAGCTGCAGGATCCCTTGGGTCCTTTAGAAAGTCTAACATTGGGAGAATTTTTGTCTAAGGATTAGAAACATGAGTTTTTGATTTTTTTAAAGCTTGTTTATTCCTTCCATGAACAAAAGAGACAGAGATAGACAGCACCCCCATCAAGGTCTTGATGGTATGATCCACCCCCAGCCTCAGCCAGCCCCAGATCATGGGCACATCTCCCAGGCTACTCAGGGAGGCCTCCAGACACACACCTGGAGCCTTTCCAGTGAGTCAGTCTTGCAGAACCTCATATCTTACTGTTAAGCCACTGGCCCCTGGAAAATTTGTTTATTTTTCCTTTTGTTTTTTTTAATTGCCAGAGGGCATGTGACCATGCCAGAGAGAGAAAGACAGAAACAGAAGGATAGGGACAAAGCACCTTCCAATGGGGCATAGTCATACCACCATCCCTTCTCCTCCATTTTTCCATCCTATCAAAATTTTGGACTCACATGCACATGGCCTGGTATGTTTTTCAAGCGGGGGTGGAGACTTGTATCTGATTAGTCATGTGGGATCTGGCTTCCTTTAGCCACTAGCTATAGGGCCAGCCCTGTTCATTTTTAAATAAGGTAAGGCTGATGGTAAATCTCATTGAGAAATGACAGATACTGCTATTTAGTGGTGCATTTATGTTCATTACTTCATTTTAGTAAGCCCATCTACATTTTTGATAGATGCCCGAAGTAGCGATTTTAAGTATTCTTTTGTCTTTACTTACTTCCCTTCCCATCCTCTACCTTCTACTTCCCAGGGCTCTCTTATTGGCGGAATTTCTCCAGTTAGAGAGAAAAAATAATCAAAAACTAAACTCATTTATATTAAGGTCCTATGGACCTAATGTTTTACTTTTCCCAGAGATACCTGGATATAAGGGAGAACTGAGCAATCATGGGATGGGAGGAGAGAGGGTTTTATTGGGAACAGGATTTTGTAGAAACCTCAAACTACATGGCTACTCCATAGCCCAAGACGGCCAGAAAAATAGACCAGAAAAGCAATACTCACTGATCTCATGCACTTTGGTCAGCTGAGTCTTGAGACCTTGCACTGTTTGGGAAGCAGAGCACTAAAGCACCTGCACTTCCTCTTGACGACTTCTCTTGGAACTGGGTTATTCGGTCATTCACCTTGGCCCCGTGTGTTTTTGTAGGACATTTGGTGAACTTGACACCACATGTGGGGAACAGCTGCTCATTCTTATATCTGGCAGTATGTGGGTAGGAGCTGAATTTCCATATTGCAAGGAAAGGCCTGGACAAAAATTTCAGAGATGCGAAAAGCAGCCCAATGTAACCTGTCAGAGCAAGAAAAGCATTTCTGGGCTCACCCACAAAGAACCTTTCATCTGACTTGATCTTCTTGATAGCAAGGAGTTTGAGAGCTCAGATGAGTGTGGTGTGTTGGAGAGTAATGGAAAGTTAATGCCTTTTATTCTTCATGCCTGGGCCAGTGACCATGCCAAGGTGGGAAGCCAGAAGAACACATTGATTCATCCAAAGAAGTCAAATAATATCAAATGGACTAAAGGTTATGGATCAGTAGAATGTCAGCGGTGGAAGGATGCTTTTTCAAAGCAATGGTGATGTTTTTACTTGTGACTTGTGTATATGCAATAATTGTGGCAGCAGCCCTACCATGTGAGCCCGGGGCTTCAAGTCTAAGTTGGTCTAAAAGCTAAATGATTGAATATCAAGTTTTAATGCTAGGCACAAGCACTCTGTAATATGTTAAATTTCATCCTGAGCAATTAGGGAACATTTCTGAAACATTAAACTTGTATTTATATCACTAAAATTCTAACAAAAATTTAAAACACATGTCTCATACATATGCTGTACTAGGCTTCATGATGCATTTCTAAATTTGTGTATGATTTGAATATATGAAAGAATTTATACAAGAGTGTTATTTAAAATTATTAAAAAATAAATGTATATAATTTGTACCTATTGTAGATTTGTTGTTTACTCTTTAAATGTGGTCAGTTATTAGAAATCTTAATATACATTGTCAAGGATCATTTATTATCAACCTAATTCATGAAAATCTTCGAAACTTTCATTTACTGACAATGCATTTTAATTCATTTAAAGAGTATTGCTACTGGGGCCAGCAGGTGGTGTGGTGGTTAAGGGAGCTGGACACTCCCACATGACTGACCACGGCTCAAGTCCCAGACCTGGTCGTTTGCTTTCTCACTTTCCCTCTCTCTTTCTCACTCACTCTGTCCCTCTCTGGTCTAATTAAGTAAATAAATAAAGCTAAATAAAATAATTCTTTAAAGAGTATTGCTATTTAGGAAAAGAAAAATCAGATTAAGAAAATCTCCTTCTTGGGACTGGTAGGTGGTATAGTGACCAAGGCACTGGACTCCCACATGGCCTGCTGCAGCTTGAGTTCTGAACCTGGTGACTTGCTTTATCACTTTCTCTCTGTGTTTCTCCAGTCAAATTAAAATAATAATAATAAATAAATAAAATAATCCTTAAAAAAAGAAAATTCTCCCTCTTGAAAAGAATACACACATGGGAAGAAAACATGTATTAATATATATTTTTATTTGTGATTTTGCCTCTCCTAGGAGGTCCATTGAGATTTCCATAAGAATTTTATCAAGAGAAATGCTCCCTTTGGATTTCTTTTTCATAAAAGTAAACAACTTCCATTCCTTAGTAGAAATCTAAACTGAAATCGTGTTCTTTGTGTTCCTTAGGTCACCCATAATGAGAGTATGTCTTTGTATATTTTAGAATACTCTTAAAGATTCTCTGCTTTGGGGCTGATAGGTGGCATAGTAGTTAAGGGCGCTGAACTCCAACATAGCTACCACAATTCGAGTCCCAGACCCCACTGTGTGCTTTCATGCACTCTCTCTCTCCCTCTCTCTCTCTCTCTCTCTCTCTCACACACACACACACACACACACAGACACACACTCTGTCCCTCTCTGGTCAAAAATAAATAATAATAAAGTAATTCTAAAAAAAAATGTATATATATATATATTTGGGACCATCAGATGGCATAATGGTTACATGGCTGGACTCCCATGTAGTCGACCTTGGTTTGAGTCCCGCACCTTGTGGCTTGAACTCATGCTGGGTGTGTATGCATGTGTGCCCAAGATACTGAGAGGAGAATGGAGGAGAAGGGATTGCAGTGTGGCTATTCACCCCCCCC
>NW_006159963.1:240496-263515 GCF_000334495.1 Tupaia belangeri chinensis | reverse complement strand
AAAAAAAAAAAAAAAATCCTCTGCTTTAACAAAGCTCAAAAATAGTTAATGGAATGTCATCTAGAGATACAAGAGGTATTTTGAAAAAAAAGTCAGTTATTTCTTTGTGCTGAGAGTTTAATAAACTGGAATTGGTTTATTCAACTTTAGTGGTTGATATTTCAGTGTTCAAACTCTGTTTTTTATTCCTTTTATAGTTCACACAAAATGGCAAGTATTACTTCGTAATTACATCTTATATGTTTATGTATGCGGTTCTGTGCAGTATTTGATAAATTGGGTATTATTTTAAGGGAATATACTAAGCATGACAGAAGTCTAACTAAAATGAAAGTTTCAAGTAAGGGGCCAGCAGATGGTGTGGTGGTTAAGGGCACTGGACTCCTACCTGACTAACCGTGGTTTGAGTCCTGGACCTGGCAGCTTGCTTTCTCACATTCTCTCTCTGTGTTCCTCTCTTTTCAAAAGAAAATAAACAAATACATAAAGTTACGTGTAAAATAATTCTTTAAAAAAAACAAAGTTTCAAGCAAAGCAACACACACACATACCCACACACACAGTTAACACACTGAAAGAAAATATTGTCAAAAACATTACTTTTGGGGACCAGCAGTTAATGTAACGGCTATGTCACTGGACTCCCATGTAGTCGACCACGGTTCGCGTCCCAGACCCGGTGGCTTGAAACTCATGCCGGGTGCGTGTGCGTGCGTGCCCATGATCCCAAGAGGAGAATGGAGGAGAAGGGATTGCAGCATGGCCATCCTCCCTGGGGGGTGATTTCTCGCTTTCTGTCTCCCTGTCTGCCTGTCTGGCGAGCACACGTGCCCTGTAGCAAAAATCTCTCAAAAAAAACCAAACCAACAAACAAAAAAAAACAACCAACCAACCAAACCAACAAACAAAAACATTACTTTTGGAGGCCAGCAGGTGGCATGGTGCTTAAGGCACTGGACTCTCATGTGTTTGACTATGGTTGGAGTCCCAGACCTGGCCAACTGAAAATGACAATAGGCTGTGTGTGTGTGTGTGTGTGTGTGTGTGTGTGTGTGTGTGTGTGCCCAAAATCCAGAGAGGAGAATGGAGGAAAAGGGATTACCATGTGCCTATCTTGGAAGGTGATTTCTCACTTTCCCTCATACTGTCTCTCTCTGGCAAGAACACACACTCTATGGAAAAAGCCTTAAAATAAAGAACAAGAAAATTATTTTTGTAATAATATATTCATGCTTTAGATGAAAGTCTATCAAGTAAAGATATTTAATACATTGCATTATCAAAATTGGTTGTATTCACTTTACATAGAACTCTAAGGTACTTTTTTTTTTTTTTTTAAAGAATTGTCTACTCAAGGGGCTGGCAGTTGGCATGGTGGTTAAGATGCTGGACTCCCACATGGCTGACCATGGTTCGAGTCCTGGACCTGGCGGCTTGCTTTCTCACTTTCCATGTCTCGCTCTTCCCCTCTCTCTCCCTTTCTCTTGCTCTGTCCCTCTCTAGTTAAATTAAAATAAGTAAATAAAGTTAAATAAAATAATTCTCTTAAAAAAAGAATCATCTACTCCATTATTTATTAATTTTTAATTTGACCAGAGAGACAGAGAGGGGAAAGTAAGAAAGCAAGCTACCAGGTCCAGAACTCAAACTGTGGTCGGCCATGTGGGAGTCTAGCGCCTCAACCACCCCGCCATCTGCCAGCCACTTAAGATACACATATTTATAAAAAATCCCACATACTCCATTATAATTAGATCAGGAATTTGAAAGCAATGTTGTGCTTAGTTATATTTAAAAAGTTAAGCTAAGGGGCCAGCAGGTGGTATGGTGGTTGGGGTGCCAGACTCCCACACTTTGAGACCCAGACCTGGTAGCTTGCTCTCTTACTTTCTCTTTCTCTCTCTTTGTCTCTCCCTGGCAAGTGCCTGTATCAAATTAAAAAATAATAATAATGATAAATAGTTTTTAAAATTAAGCTAAATTAAAACCAATAAAATGTTTTTCATGAGATGACTGAGTTTGGAGTATTAACTGACTGAAACACTAAGCAACATTCCAAGTGAATATTAAAAAAATCATTGTTTTATCTGTAAGTTAGGTTTTCAAGGAAATTTTTTGAAAAAAATTACTGTAATTATTGTACAGGCTTTCCAGTACTTCTTACAAAATGAAAGCCAGCAGACAATGTTAAATTTAAAATGTGTTGCTTGTTCGTATTAATAACAAGTAGATTTTAAACCTTCTGCATTGAATTGAACAGTGCACTTCACACAGTCGCAGAATAAAGCAGGCAAAATGTTTCCTTTGTTCGTAATAAGAATAGTTTTGGGTAATAAAGGAAGCATTCGAGAGGAAATCTTTTGTGGCTTCCTTTGTGTTGTCAGACCAACTGCTAAAATTGTACACGTTAGTGGTGTTTTTTTAATCTCGGCCTCAGATGAGGAAGCGTCTCTGCCCTTCCCTGTGATTATTACTATTCTATTCTGACCATATGAAACTCACACATAATCTCCCATATATGCTAGGTTCTGTAATGTCTCTTTCCTTTTCTGGTACTGTTTCCCCTACCTATAACATCCCAGAGAATATTCATTGTTTGCAGCCCCTTGAAAAAAGAATTTATTTTAATTCTTAATTGCTATCTCCATTTTACCCAGGGAATGCCTCTCTTACTCCATACATTTTTATTTTAAATATTGGTTACTTGATGTCTGCGCTAGCAGACTCTATTCTCTGAAACTGCATTACCTGCAAAAAAACAGTATTTATTCTGTCTCTGGTGTCTGCTATGTTGCTGGTACACTGTGAGTGCTCAGTAACTGGTGGTTTAAAACAAAGGTATTTGCTGATACAAGACTTGGTATGTGAGTGTATTTGCTGAAGTAGTGTAAGAAATCTTGTAGCCAATGGGTGGGAAGAATTTCTTATTCAAGAAAGGTGGTAAAGGCTTCCAGTGTCTGAGACAGCCTGGACATGGCTTGCTGCTTTGTTTGCAATTGAGTGAGTGTCTTTTTCTTTTTCCTGGAGAGAATATCCTATAATCATACTCTCAACAGGATCTCTGATCCCAAAAGTATTGACAACTACTTGGATAGGGGTTATTTCATATTTAGCAATAAAAAAAAAAATCGTCTCATCAAAGCTAAACTGAGGTAATCGGTAAATTGGTCTTATTCAGGAGGCCTACTCTGGAAATCCTTCACAAGGAATTATCTAACAAGTAGAGACTGCACAAAATTTTTTTCTGGACTTGCATATAAAGTTCCAAAAAAAGGAGAATAGAAATTTTTGACGTTCAACAGTATTTATGGCTAGTGCACATACTTGTAAGATAACGTGAGGTCACTAAGAAGGATTAAGAAGAATTACTAAAAACAAAGTGAAGAAATATTTTGAAGATGTGCATGCAGGACGAGCAGTTGGTGTTATGGCTATGTCACTGGAGTCCCACGTAGTCGACCGCGGTTTGAGTCCCGGACCCAGTGGCTTAAACTCATGCCGGGCGTGTGTGCGTGCGTGCCCAAGAAACCGAGAAGAGAATGGAGGAGAAGGGATTGCGGCATGGCCATCCCCTAGGGTGGGAGGTGATTTTTAGCTTTCTGTCTCTCTTTCTGGTGCGTGCATGTGCCCTATAGCAAAACCTCTCAAAAAAAAAAAAAAAAAAGATGTACATGCAATTCCATTTCTAGAATATAGTTCAGAGAAACTATATATGCGCCTTAAGTCACATTTCAAATTCTTTATTGCAACATTATTTCTTACAGAAAAATAATTGGGAGCACTCCAAATACCTATCAGTGAAAGAATGGATAGATTGTGGTCTTTCCACATATTTGTTTTTTTAAAGAATCATTTTATTTTATTTATTATTTTTATTAAATTTGACCAGAGAGAGAAGGAAAATGAGAAACAAGCCTCCAGGTCTGGGACTCAAACCACAGTTGGCCATGTAAGGGCCCAAAATGACAAATAGGAAATGTTGTTTAGAAATACATGCGTATGTGAGAAAATTGTAAAGGAACACAAGAGAATGACTAGTACAGAAGTGATTTTGGAAGAGCGAGAAGGATGTGCAGTTCTTCCTCATGGAGTCCAGTGCCTTAACCACCACACCACCTGCTGGTCCCCTGTCCACATACTTTGAAGATAATTTTTTTTTGGTGGAAAATGAATGAGTTACAGCTCTGTACATCAATATGGATGAGTTACAAAAACATAATGTTGAACAAAAAAAGAAAGTGAGTCACAGAGGATGGATACAGTACATATAATTTCTCTAAAAGTTATGAGGCATTTTTGTGTAGAAAAACATAAAAATATGTCATGACTTTTCTGACAACCCACTATCAGGGTCCAAAATGACAAACAGGAAATGTCATTTAGAAATGCATGCGTTTGTGAGAAACTTGTAAAGAAACACAGGAGAATGACTAGCACAGAAGTGATTTTGGAAGCGCGAGAAGCATGTGCAGTTCTTCCTCTGTGAGGCATCAGTAATGTCCTATTTCTTTTTGGGGGGGAGGGGAAGATTTTTGCTATAGAGTGCATGGCTCGCCAGAGAGACAGAGACAGACAGAAAGTGAGAAATTATCCCCCCAGGGGGGTGGGGGTGATCACACTGCAATCCCTTCTCCTCCATTCTCCTCTCAGGATTTTAGACACACATGAACACGGGTGCTCAGTGTGAGTTTTAAGCCACTCGGTCCGGGACTCAAACCACAGCTGACTGCATGCGAGTCCAGTGATGTAACATTTGTGCCATATATACTGGTCCAAGTAATGTCCTATTTGTTAATCTTTGTGTGGGCACATGTATTTTGATTGCATTATTTTTAAAAATGTATACACACACACACACATACACACACACACAGTATATATGTAAAATTTCATAGTGAAAAATTTTTTTTTAGAGATTTTTGCTATAGGGCATGTGTGCTCACTGGAGAGACAGAGACAGAAAGTGAGAAGTCACCCCCAGGGAGTTGTCACACCACAATCCCTTCTCTTCTATTTTCCTCTTGGGATTTTGGGGGCACACATGCGTGCCCAGCGTGTTTCAAGCCACCAGGTCCAGGACTCAAACTGTGGTCAGTCACGTGCAAGTCCAGCAACTTAACCACTTTGCCACCTGCTGGCCTCCATAGTGAACAATTTTAATAGAATATAAACCATTGGATGCAGCATGATTTCACATATGTCGAAAGGACATGTGAAAAAAATAACACCATAACTTGGTGATATCTGTGTTAAACAAAACAAACCCACTACCTTTTATTTCATAACGGTTAAAGAATAAATTCCTCAGGGTGACAGTCTTAAACGTACCTAATAACAGAGCTTCAAAATGCATGAAGCAGAAACTGATAGATCTGAAAAGAAGTAGGACAAACTGCAATTACGGTGGAGAGTACGGCCCTCCCTCAACATGCAGAACAAGCAGGCAGGCAGCGGGGCGTAGAACATTGAGCCCAACAGAGATGTGGGGGTGCAAGGTGATCAGGCCCAGCACCCGCAGTGGGACAAGGGTTCTTGTCTCACACTCATGAAGAATTAGAGACATAGGGGCCAGCAGGTGGTGTGGTGGTTAAGGGCACTGGATTCCCACATGGCTGGCCATGGTTTGAGTTCCAGGCCTGGCAGCTTGCTTTGTCACTTTTCTTTCTCTCTTTCTCTCGCACACTCTGTCCCTCTCTGGTCAAATAAAAAACAAATAAATAGATAAAGTTAAATAAAATAATTCTTTTTTTTTTTTTTGGGGAGGGTTTTCTATAAGATTCTTTTTTTTTTTTTGGAGAGGTTTTTCTATAAGGCACGTGCGCTCGCCAGAAAGACAGAGAGAGACAGAGAGACAGAAAGTGAGAAATCACCCCCCAGGGGGGTTAATCACGCCACAATCCCTTCTCCTCCATTCTCTTCTCGGGATCTTGAGCACGCATGCACACACGCCTGGTGTGACTTTAAGCCACCAGGTCTGGGACTTGAACCACGGTCAACTACATGGGAGTTCAGTGACATAGCCATTATGCTAATTGCTAGTCCCAATAAAATAATTCTTTAAAAAATAAAAAAGAATTAGAGACATGGGCACAGAGTGGGAGCAGCAAGGAAAGAGTTTATGGAAGGGGGAGGGAAGGAAGAACAGAGCTCCTGAGCAGGGAGCAGATCCCAGGAAATGGGTTACCAAAGAACTGAGATAGGGGGTTTTATCTGGGTCAGAGGCGCTTTGTCCAGGCTTCTGCTTTTTATTTAGTCTTGTTTAGTTTCTGAGAAGCTGACTTTATGTGAAAAGAGAGAGGCAGCTTGCAGAAAGACTGGCTGTCATGTGGAGGAGACATGCCAGCTCACTGAGCTTAGTGCTTGCAGGGAGTGAGCCGTCTATAGGGAGTGCTGGTATAGGGTCAGGAGTGGAGATGCATTGTGTAAAACCCTCGGTTCTTTGGCCCAGGGTGCTAAGATTAGAGACTTGATCTGAGTTACAGAATTTAAAATCACAATCACTGGTAAAGTAAGAAAAGAGAAGTTTTATTAGGAAAGTGAGGATTTTTTTTAAAAAATTATTTATTTAATTTTATTATTACTATGACAAGATATATATATTTTAGAGAGTTTTTTTCTATAGGGCATGTGAGCTCACTGGAGACACAGAGAGAGACAGAGAGATAGAAAGCAAGAAATCAACCTGCAGAGAAGCAGCACATGCATCCAGTGTGAGTTTCAAGCCTCTGGGTCTGTGACTCGAAATGCGGTCGGCCATGTGGAAGTCCAGTGACCTAACCATTACGCCATCTGCTGGTTCTGAATTATTATTGTTTATTAATTTGCTATAGGGCACGTGTGGTCACCAAAGAGAGGGAGAAAGTGAGAAAGCAAGCCACAGGGTCCAAGACTCACGGTAAGTCATGCGGAAGTCCTGGGCCTCCACTGTACCACTTGCTGGCCTTGAAAGTGAGGATTTAAAAAAAATTATTTTATTTTCATTTTATTTATTCATTCATTTATTTTAATTTGACTAGAGAGAGACAGAGAGAGAAAATGAGTTAGTAAGCCACGAGGTCTAGGACTTGAACCATAGTCAGCCATGTGGGAGTGTCCAGTGCTTTAGCCACCTGCGGCCCCCAGAAAGTGAGAACTTTTAATAGTACACTCCCATCCTAACAGGCGTGCAGGTGGGCAGCTGCCAGAAAAGGACTCCCACACTGGACATGGTGCTAGGTGTTACTTTTATTTGGGGATTTGGTAATAAATATTTAGCAGAGGAGGGTCTTCGGGGGTGTGAGCATCCATATCTGGAATGAACTGCCCAGGTTATTGCCCAGTGGGAATCAGGATGTTGGCTTAACATCCCGTCCCATCCTGGTGGTGATTCCTGTGTGTACACTTGACATGGCAGGAGGAAGGTAACAACTTTCCTGGCACAGGGAGCTGGGTGGAAGGAAGGCGTACTCCAAGTGGGTCTGACCGGAACTCCTGTAAGCTCTGACTGGTGTGGCGGATGCCCTTCTGCTGTTATCTCAGGGCTGCCCACTTGTTTCTAGCTAACTGCCTACCACAATTTCGCCACTGGTCTTGGAATTTGTTTTTGTGATGTCAGGGGGGTCTCCTTATCCTGGAGATGCAAGAGTCAATTATTACTCAAGGCCTTTTGCTTTTTTGCTTAGCTGTCATTATCTCCAACAAGCTATAAGAAGCTCTAGTTGTGGGAACCAGCAGTTAGCGTAATGGCTATGTCCCTGGACTCCCACATGGTCTACCGCAGTTCGCGTCCTGGACCCGGTGGCTTAAAACTCATGCCGGGCGCAGGTGCATGTGTGCCCAAGATCCAGAGAGGAGAATGGAGGAGAATGGATTGTGGCGTGGCCATCCTCCCTGGGGGGGGGGGTGATTTCTCGTCTGCCTCTCTGTCTCACTCTGTCTGTCTGGCAAGCGCACGCACCCTATATCAAAAGCCTCTCAAAAAAAAAAAGAATTATTTTATTGAACTTTATTTTATTTATTTATTTATTTATTTATTTAAATTTGATCAGAGAAGGACAGAGTGCAAGGGAGGGGCAGTGAGAAAGCAAGCCACCAGGTCCAGGACTTGAACTATGCTCGGCCATGTGGGAGTCCAGCACCCTTAACCACCCTTAACCACCTGCCAGCCCCACAAAATAAATTCTTTGAACACATTGGAATTAAAATAGTAACAGAATATATCTGGGAAATGCTGAAAAATTTGAAAACTAACCTACTTCCAAGTAATACATAGGTCAAGGAAGAGATAAAGCACAATGCCCAGGATCCTGGCTAGCTGGGAGGCTGGTGTGGATCAGGAGTGGAGATTATGGCTTGGTGACACCATGTTGGATGTATCCGTTTCCCTCTCTCTCATCAAAGAAAATAAGAAAAGAAAAGAAAAAAGGGAAAGTAAAGGATCTCAAATTAATGACCTAAGCTTTTATATTAAAAACTAGGGGGCAGGTGGCATGGTGGTTAAAGGTGCTGGATTCCCACATGGCCGACCATGGTTTGAGTCTCATACCTGGCAGCTTGCTTTTTCGCTTTCCCTTTCTCTCTGTCTCTGTCTGGTTAAATTAAAAAATAATAACAAATGGAATTAAATAAATAAATAATTATAAAGAAAAACTAGACTAGGAGGCTGGCCATGGTGACATGAGCCTGCAATCTCAATGGTTTGGAGAGGCTGAGGCAGGAGCATTGCAAGCTCGTGGTTGGCCTGGGTAACACAGGATGCACCAACTGTACAAGAGTTAGGCTTGGTGGCCCAGCTGGGAGGCTGAGGCAGGATTGCAACATGGTGGGACCTTGCCAAAAAAAAGCAAAAGAAAAGGAGAAATAGATAACTTATATAGCTCTGTATTAAATAAAGAAATTGAATTTATAGTTAAAAACCTCCCCAGGACCAGCAGGTAGCATAATGGTTGCATCGCTGGACTCCCATGTAATTGACCATGCTTTAAGTCCTGGACCCTGCGGCTTAAAACTCAGACTGGGAGCATGCATGTATGTGCCCAGAATCCCGAGAGGAGAATGGAAAGGAAGGGACTGTGGCATAGCCATCTCCCCGGCGGTGAGTTCTCGTTTTCTGTCTCTGTCTCTCTGTCTCTCTGGTGAGTGCACGTGCCTTATAACATCACCCCCTCTAGCAAATTGGAATGAATAAACAAGCAAAAACTAAAGAGGAAGCGATATTTCCCAAATTGTCTTTTTAAATTATTTATTTAATTTTATTTATTATTGTTGTTTTTATTTTAATTTGCTATAGGTCATGTGCACTCACCAGAGAGAGAGAAAGTGAGAAAGCAAGCCACCAGGTCTAGGACTTGAACTGCAGTTGGCCATGTGGGAGTCCAGTGCTTCAACCACCATACCACCTGCTGGCCTCAACTTGGTTTTTAGAACAGCATATCGATCATGTATATGGACATAAATATTTCTGTGCAAATTAAATGCAAGACAGTAAAAAAAAAGTACCTTATGACCAAATGGGGTTTAGCCAATGAATGAAAGGTTCTTACGATATTCGAAAATCAATCAATGTAGATCAGAGTGAAAATGTAAAATTACATAATCATCATCTCAACAGCTGCAAAATAATCATTTGATAAAATCCAACATTTATTCATGATAAAACTGATGATGATAATATTCTCTTATGATATTGTGATACTATAAATATGCATGTTAGTCTTTTCCTAGTTCCAGGCCAGGAAAACCCTTGTTAGTTTCTTAGGTGATGAGAGCTGTATCTTTTTTTAATTTTTTTTTAATTGCTGGAGGGCATGTATGCTTGCCAGATAGAGACAGAGCGAGAGGGATAAAGCATTCCACAATGGGGCACAGTCATGCTGCAATCCCTTCTCCATTTCTCCATCCTGTCAGGATTTGGGGCATGCATATACATGTGCCTGGTATGATTTCCAAGCCACTGGCCTGGGACTCCAGCCACAGTCTACGACATGGGAGTCCAACAATGTAACCATTCTGCCACCTGCTGGTCCCAAGAGAGTGTTGGACCTTTCAACCCCACTTCCCAACTTCTGGGAAGAGAAGAGAAGCTGGAGGTTGAGTTGAATCACCACTGGTCAATGATTTAATCAATCACACCTATCCGGAGCCTCCCTTAAAACCCTAACCAAAGAGATTCAGAGACCCCTTAGGCTAGGGAATACAGAGAAGTGCTGGGAGGGTGGTGTGCTGAGAGGGTATGGAAGCCTCACCCCTTCCGCACGTCCTGTGCATCCCTTCCAGTTGGCCATGTCTGAGTTGTATCATGTATAATAAACCAATAAGCACAAGTAAGTCTTGTGAGTTTTGTGGGCCATTCTAGCAAATTACTGAACCTGAAGCGTGTGTCGTGAGAACCCCCAATTTCTGTCAGAAAGACAGGGGGACTCCAAAAGAGAGCCAGCCTTGTGGGTCTCTGCTCGTCACCTGTGGGTTCCGACTCCAGCACCAGCAGAGTATATCCAGATATAATGGGAGGAACTGGGGAACTGGGGGGTTGCTCGGGGTGGAAAACCCACACATATGGTGTTGGAATGAAATGTGTGAGGGTAGAGAAAAACAGATTTTTTTACCCCCTTTTATCTTGGCTATCAAATCATCTGCTCAGTTTTCGGGGCTTTCTTCATCTTTATATTCCTGTTGCCAATAAAAGCTCAATAAATAGGGAGGAATAAATGAGTCAGCTGTATTGTTTACACTGGTAAATACGGTAAAGATATTTGTGGCCCCTGCAGTTTGCAGCAACTTTAAGTTAGGGCAAGCTTCTACCAGAACCCAGGTTGGCTGTTTCTTTGGGAAGCACCGATTTACTTATAAGCAGAGATGTAGGGGAGTGGCCCTGGGAACCGGCAGGAAATTGCCTTGGGGGAGTGGTGCTGGCCATTCCTGCAGTGAGAAGTCAGCTCTCCCCCACAGGCCAGGTTGCATGTCCTCAAATCCTGTGGCCTGCGTGGGCTGTGGAGCAGGCCAGCAGAGTCCGATATGGAAGCTATCTGGCCCTCCCCTTCCTGACTTTATTTTCAGAAGCTAGCTGGACCTACAGGCTACCTCTCCGTTTTTTGATTTTCCCAAACATTTTCTAAATGAGCCATTGTTATCTTTAATCACCATGGCTAGAGGATTATCCAGCCTCCTTTGAAGAAGCTATTTTTGCAAAGAGATGAGATTCTTCTAGACAAGGATAAAGACATTAAGAGTTGTCTATTACTCTTTTTCTTTAGTTGAGATAATAATTTCGGGGTAATTAAGCAAATTTTATGGACTCCAATGGGCCGTTTATCCCCAAAGGAATGGTCTGAAATGGAGAGGACTTGAAATTTCTGAACAGAGACTGGAATTTGGAGACAGTTACATATTGAATTTCCTTCAGTTAAAATGAAAAGGTAGCAATGTTAATAGATGCTATCCTGGGTAGAGAATTAACTTATTTATAATCTGTATTTCACCTTTTTGTGTTAAAAGACAGATCATTAAATCTTTAAGAATTAAAGTATCAGTCGAGTGTAACAAGGAGGAAGAAGAAACACACTAGAAGACCTAGGTTGAAGGCTAGTTCAGCAGTTGACACCCAGCTTCGGTATAAGCATGTCAGTGACCAATTTAGCTATTACTGTACTATCTAATTAAAACATACATAACGAAACAGCGAGTTCCAAATGATAATAAACTGTAGTATAGATACCAGCAGATGGCACAATGGTTACATCACTAGACTCCCACATAGTCGACTGCAGTTCAAGTCCTGGACTCAGGGGCTAAAATTGACTCAGGGTGTGTGTGTGTGCATACCCAAGATCCTGAGAGAATGGAGGAGAAGGGACAGTGGACTGGCTATGCCTCTTTGGGGGGTGATTTCTTTGCTTTCTGTCTGCCTGTCTCTCTCCAGTGAGCATATGCACCCTATAGCAAAAAAACTCTCTAAAAAAAGTAGTACCAAAAAAAAAAAAATCAGCTTCAAAAGCAGAGAAATACGGGTTCCACTGCAGTCCTTATGACAATGTGATCTTGGGCAAGTTAATAGACGATTCGGCTGTGTTGTCATTACCTGTAAAAACAAATCAACCGAACAAAAACATAATGATGCTGACTTTTAGGGTTGCAGTTAGGTTAAGTGAAATCTTACATGTGGTACAGAAGGCCTATGGTGAATGTCGATTCCCCTCCCCTTTCTCTCATTTTGTAAGGACGTCAGTAAAAAGACCAAGAAGTAGAGTGTTCTTCTTTCTCCAGTGAGTGGAGAATTGGGTCAGGTGCCAGGTGGCTTGTTTTCTCAAAAAAACAATCTATAGGTCAGTGTAGGTTTTGGGTACATTTGGAATGAAGTAAGATACACCTTTATGTCGTATTGCTGCTGTTTCTCTGTTTTCAGTGGGTGGGTTTGGAGGTTGAAGCAGGGAGCACGGCATCTCGTAGGCATTCTGTGGTCCCACTAGGATCCACAGGAGTTGCCACGTTTGTCTACGGGAAATGAGTGGGAAGTGAGTATTGTGAGGTGGAGAGAGCTCAGGTCTGGCGTCCGCACATTTAGGGTCAAATCCACGCACTAATGTAAATTTGAGCAGGCCACTGCACTTACCTGGATCTCAGTTTTTCCACTAGTACATCCGAGAGACTTAAATATTCTCAACAAGGGCCTTTATCATTCTTATATTTTATTAGGCAGGAAGAAAAGAATTTTGGTGATATGATCATTGATTCTGACGAAGACGTATTAATTCATTCTTTCACCAACATTTATTAAAGAAGTCAGACACCTAGAAAGTACAAACTGTATGACTCTAGTTACATAAAACTGTATAAGAGACAAATCTTTCATGAAGGGAAGTAGATCAGTGATTTCCTGAGGTGTTTAATATCTAGGCTAACATGGTAGCCACTGGCCTCCTGTGGCTATCTAAATTTGTGAAATGAAAATTTTAGGCCCCATTGTTTTGGACTAAGTTCCTGCTCTAGGTCTGATTGGCCCTAGATCACAATAGCATTGCCAAATTGAAACTTTAAGGGAGCATATAGATTCCCCCAATAAACCTGTTTTTCCTGAAAGTAAGAGATTCTGGTCTACCTCAGCAGTGATTGTGGTGGCAGCTTCACGAGTAATTAAGGCTGCCAAACCATCCAAATGCATACTTACAGCGAGCGCTTTATTTACATGAAAAATTCTATCTCAATACATTTATTTAAAATAAAGTCCTTGGAACCAGGAGATGGCTTAATGGTTATGTTGCTGGACTCCCACGTAGTTGACCACTGTTTGAGTCCCAGATCCAGTGGTGTAAGACTCACGCCAGGTGCATGTGTGTGTGCGTGTGTGTGTGTGTATTTGTGTGTGCCCAAAATCCCGAGAGAAGAATGAAGGAGAAGGGATTGTGGCGTGGCCCTCTCCTCTGGATGAGGAGGGCGATTTCTCACTTTCTGTCTCTGTTTCTGTCTTTCTTTCTGGTGAGCACACACGTCCTATAAGAAAAATCTCTCTTTAAAAAATATTTTTTAATTATAAAATAAAATAAAGTCCTAGTTTCAGGAGCTCACAGTGCAGTGGGAAAAGAGGCCAAATTAACAGAGGCTTACAGAACTGTGAGATGTCATAATGAAGATAATAAACTTAGGGTGGTCTGGGAGTCCGAGGTTCTGAGGTGTTCACTCGCACTGGGTTCCAAAGCTCTCAGGACCCTGAGAATTAGGCAGAGAAAAGAAGGGAGTGGTATTCTGACATAAGAACCACTAGCACAGAGAGTTCCTTTGGGTGAGTTCGAACAAGGCATCCCTTCTTAAACGAACTCACAGCTCGTCAAGCAGAGCATGGCTGAATTTCAGCCTGCACTCTCTGCTTGGCTGAATGTACTTGAGCTGGGCACAACTTGTACAGCCTACCTGGTGCTGAGCCAGACACAGAGAAGGGCCTATGTAAAGGCATTCCTTCCTTCCAGGAAGGAGGTCCTCAGCCACCACCAGTGCTGTGTCCATCCTTCCTGAGGTCCTGACCCGCTCTCTGAATTCACTGCATTTAAGGGAGAGGCAAAATTTACATCCTCTCCTACAAGTCACAAGACATTCACTGCTTGTTTTAATCTGCAAAATGTCCAGACAATTGATTAATTCAATGACTCTTCTTTGCCTAGAGCTATTGCTGTTTTACATATTCAAATGTGCAGCTGGAGTGGGTGCTGGAAAGTGCTTCCTGGCATCTTAGGATAATTTTTTCCAGTAACTGCTGGCTTTCTTCTCGTCCTCGCCTTAGCTGTGTGGGCATCTGGCGGTGGTACTGAGGATGGCCTTGCCCTGGGATGTTATCTATGCCTGGTGTAAGTCTCAAAGAGCTTAGGAGCTGGGTCAGCAGCTGACATAGAGGTTAAGGCAGCCAACTCTGCAGTTCAAGTCCCAGACCCAGCGGCTTCATAATTACACCAGGTGTGTGTGTGCGTGTGTGGCCAAAATCCAAGAGAAGAAGGGATTGTGCCAATGGGGGAAGTGATTTCTCACTTTTCCTTTCTCTCCTGTGAGCACACACACAGAAGCTCAACTTTTGGGAGTCAGAAAATTAAAGTCCAAGTTTCCTTTTCTGTCACTAGCTTTCCATGTGACTTTGAGAAAAAGGATTTATTTATTCCATTTTCTTCTTCATAAAAGAATAAGAATGAACTTGTTTGGAGCTGTTATAAGGAGATATCAAGTGATGAAGAATCTGATTTGGGCTTTGTAAATAGTGTTGCACCGAATGGGGAATTTATTTTATTTTGGGAGAGACTGAAAAAAGGAGAGAGAGGGGCCAGCAGATGGTGTAGTGGTTACATTTCTGGACTCCCACATGGTCGACCGTGATTCGAGTCCTGGACCTAGTGGTTTGAGACACACGCTAGTTGTGTGTGCATGCGTGCCCAAGATCCTGGGAGGAGGGGAGAAGAGAAGGGACTGCGGCATGGCCATCCTCCCCAGGGGTGATTTTTCACTTTCTGTCTCTCTGTCTCTCTGGCGAGCACATGTGCCCTATGGCAAAAATCTCTATTAAAAAGAAAAAAGTAGGGAGCTAGTGTACCTGTGGTACATTGGTACAGACAGGTTTTTTTCTTTCTTTTTTAAAAGAGTTCTTTAATTTTATTCACCATCGTCATTATTTTTAAAATTTGGACAGAGAGAAAGAGAAAGAGAGAAGGAAAGTGCAAAAGCAAGTCCCATAGTCCAAGACTTGGACTATGGTCAGTAATGTGGGAGGCCAGCACCTTAACTACCATGCTGCTTGCCGGCCCCACAGGTTTTCACCCTCATTTTGAAAGACATAGCTTTTTTTTAAAAAGAGGTTGTCAACAAAAAAAAATACCAACTGTAAAATTAATAATTAATAATTAATGTGGTTTATTTCCAAGCCAAATGTGAGTGACCTAGGCCTGGAGAAGAGGCATACATGCCTTTCTCAGGGTGATCATGTACAGGGGTTCCTTTTATTGGTTTTTGAGATTGACAGACAACATTTAGTGAAGAGATTTTCCATTGGCCTGGCCCAAAAAGGCGGGACCTGTGGAAGGGGGGGCCTGTAGGTTATAGGTGGGTTCCACAATTCTTAGGTTGGTGATTGGAAGGGAAGATCTGTGTCTTGGGAAGAGATAAGCAAAAGAATATACTGTAATTGGTTGAAAATATGCATCTCAGGACCAGCAGTTAGCATAATGGCTATGTTGCTGGACTCCCATGTAGCCTACCGAGGTTCGAGTTTCTCTCTCTCTCTGTCTCTGTCTGTCTGGCGAGTGCACATGCCCTATAGCAAAAACCTCTCCCCCAGAAAAGAAAATATACATCTCAAAGATACTATGCCAGGAACAGGAGGTAGGAAAAATTCTGTTAATAGAAAATAAATGGTCTGTTAATGTTTGTGGCATGACTTCCCCAGTCCCTTTTGAAAAGATTTTGGAAAATAGGAAAAGTAGTCAGACTTCTGTCCACAAGGTTTTTGTCATATGGTGTGTATGGTCCCTAGAGAAAGAGAGACAGAGGCAATGAGAAATCATTTGGGGGATGGGCTGAGGGGAAGGGGATGGCCACGCCACAATCCCTTCTCCTCCATTCTCCTCCTGGAATATTGGGCATGCACACACACAAGGTTGACGTGATCGTAAAGCCTCTGGGTCTGGAACTGGAATAGCAGTCGCCCTGTGGGAGTCCAGTGACGCAACCACTACACCAGCTGCTGGCCCCAGGACATAGATCTTATTTGTAAAACATCTTCACCCAGAATGGTTCCCTCTCTTCTCTGCATGCCTCTAGAATCTTACCATCATTTAAAAATATTGAAGTATTTAAGATGTTTTACTTTGTCATATAATTAGGTTCTTTTAGATGGCTTATTAAGGATACGGATTGCAGCAATTCAGTGAATTATGGCTTCATGATTAAGAGCATGAGCTTTAGAATAAAATCTGGGTTCAAATCCCAGTTCTACCACTTAGCTGATTCTATGGTGAGAGGGAAGAAAAAGTTTTTTTCTACCCATTGAGATTTAGTATCTGGAAATCAGTGAGTTAAATTAAAAGACATATTAACAGGAGAACAGGCATATATTTTTTAATAGTTACATGCATAGGCATTCACAGAAAAGAAGTAAAACAAAAAAGGTGGTTAGACTTAGGGCTTATGTAACTTTTTTTTTTTTTTTTAAAGAGAGATGTTTGCATGTAGTCGACCATGGTTCGCATCCTGGACCCGGGGGCTTAAAACTCACACTGGGCACATGTGCGTGCATGCCCAAAATCCTGAGAGGAGAATGGAGGAGAAGGGATTGCGGCGTGGCCATCCCCCCAGGAGGTGATTTCTCGCTTTCTGTCTCTCTCTGTCTGTCTGGTGAGGGCACGCGCCCTATAGCAAAAAAAACTCTCAAAAAAAAAGAGAGAGAGAGAGAGAGATGTTTGCTATAGGATGTGTGTACTCACCAGAGAGACAGAGAGACAGGGAGACAGGAAGTGAGAAATCACTCACTCCCCAAGGGGATGGCCATGCTGCAATCCCTTCTCTTCCATTCTTTTATTGGGATTTTGGGCATGCATGAATACTCACCTGGTGTGAGTTTTATGCTGCTGTGTCTGGGATTTGAACTGTGGTTGACTACATGGGAGCTCAGTGATGTAACCATTATGCCATCTGCTAGTCCTGCATACAGCTTTTAAACAAAAGAATGTAGGCTTGGGCTTCAAGGGATGATTATTCATCAGGAAGTGACTAATATATGGGGAAAACTAATAGAAGATAGGGAGAAGGAGACACCTGCACAAAGGGAAATTTATGTCCTGCGTTTAGTCAAAAGAAAAAAAAAAGAGGAAGAAGGAAAAAGAAGGCAAATAATTCTTCCTGTCTGACGATTCTCAATTGCCTTCAGCTCCAAATAACCTCTGTACCAATTTGTCATATTTGGGGATGGCATATTTTGATCTCTTTCAATGACCGGGCAAATCTATTTCCTTTTTAAGCCTTGAAAAAAGCAAACGAAAAACGGCTGACTTTGGAACAAGTAGACCTGAGTTTGACTTTTGACACAACCGTTCATCAGAAAGTTGATCTGGCCAAATCTAGGACAATTTATGTAACAAATGAAATAATGGGGCCCAGTCCATGCACTGGGGGTTAAGGCAGCTAGATTCTATAAGATCAACCCTGCAGTTCAGTCCTGGACCCAGGTGGCTTGAGAAACAGGTTGAGCACATATGCGTGCATGCATAACCCCCCGCCCCCAGGATGGAGAAATGGAGAAGTGATTGTGGCATGGCCATCTCCATGGGATAGCTTTCTCCCTCTCCCTCTCTGTGTCTCTCTCTTTCTCTGGTAAGTGCATGTGCCCTTTGGCAAAATAAAAAGAAATGACAGTCATGGATTATAAATGTACAATAAAATAAATATGTAAATGTCTGAGTCTATCTTGATGTAAATACATGAAGAAATGAGGGAAAAGAGAACACCTTCAGCATAGTAGAATTCCAATTAATCTATATAGCAAGAATGATGAAAAAGAAATCACTACCTGGCAAATACCATTGTAATAGTTATTTAGGATAAAAATCAGTAAGTGTTAAAATTAGTGGGTCAAAATATGACAAATAGGATACACAGTCTTAAATCTCTCCCCACAAGATTCCTACTAATTACAGAAGGAAAAACAGTAATTTTACTGTGGGGAAACTTGTCAGATAACACCTTAATCAAGACATCAGAATTAACAGCACCAATTAGTTAGACATATAAACATCACGTGCCTTCTGATATGTATGTACCCAAGAAGGACACGGCACCACTTTAGTGATACTCTTGCCAAATGTGCATAAACTTGAATTTAGAGGCCAGCAGGTGGTGTAGTGGTTTGGGTGTTGGACTCCCACATGGCTGACCATGGTTCTGGTCTTGGACCCGGCAGCTTGCTTTCTCACTTTCCTTCTCTTCTCTCTCTCCATCTCTCTGGTGAGCACATAAGCCCTATAAGAAATTAGAATTAAAATAAAATAGAAGTCAGCAGATGCCATAATGATTATGTTGCTGAACTCACACGTGATTGATTGCAGTTCAAGTCCTGGACCTGGAGGCTTGAAACTCATGCTGGGCATGTGTGCATGTGTGTCCAAGATCCTAGGAAAAGAATGATCTCTCTAAAAAATAAAATTTTTTTAAAAGAGTTTTTTGCTATTAGGCATGTGCGGGTGAGCTCACTAGAGGCAGAAAGTGAGAAATCACACCCCCAGGGAGGATGGCCATGCCCTAATCCCTTCTCCATTCTCCTCTTGGGATCTTGGGCATGCATGCATACAGGCCTAGTGTGAGTTTCAAGCTACTGGGTCCAGGACTTGAATCGTACTTTATGTGGGAGTCCAGCAACGTAACCATTACGCCATCTGGTAGTCCCAAATAAAAATTTATTTAGAAAAAAAAAAATTCTGAATTTAATCATGAGGAAATGCCACACAAAGCCCCACTGAGCAATGTTCTAACAAATGACTGGCAAGAACTTTTAGAAAATGTTAACATCGTGCAAGACAGGACTGTCAGAGATTGGAGGAGAATAAGAGACATAACACCTAAATGTAATAATGTGAAGTCCTGGATTGGGTCCTGGACCAGCTCAGAAAATCAATGGGAAAACTGATTAAATTTACATGAAATCTGTAGTAAACAGTATTGTATCAATGTCATCTTATTTTTGACAATTGTGCTATGGTTATGTAAGATGTTAATATTTTAGGAAGCTGGGTAGAGGTTATATGAAGAATGATTTGTCCTAGTTTTGCACTGAAATATTTCTAAATGAAAAGCTCACACAAAAAGATAAAGACAGACGGGCTTTGACCAAACTTCCCCTCTCTGGGCCATAATTTCTTCATCTAAAGAAAAAGGCCCATATCCTGAACCCCCCAGTATTGTGAGGATAAAGTGGAAGAGTGGGAACGAGCAATGCGTGCGTGCCGATGCTGTAGAAAGTTATTCTTGTGTTAGGGATAGCAGAACTTACACGTCTTAAGCTGCTAAAACTTCAGAAGGGTTCCACCCAAATGGAAAACATCTGGCTGCAAGCTACTTCCTCCCAGCCATTTGATATGACCTTGTTCAAGGAAATCATAATGCCAGCTTTGTGGCTGGGCGTCTGTTGTCAAGGAGATG
Organism: Tupaia belangeri chinensis; assembly: GCF_000334495.1. Taxonomy (NCBI): domain Eukaryota; kingdom Metazoa; phylum Chordata; class Mammalia; order Scandentia; family Tupaiidae; genus Tupaia; species Tupaia belangeri. The sequence continues at coordinate 243,880 of NW_006159963.1, read as the reverse complement.
GCTCCAGATAGTCCAAACAGCTGGTGGCGATGACGTCAACTCCATGCTTGGCAGAAAGAAACGCCGTGGTGAGACAGAAACAGGGCACAGGCTCTTGTCCCTGACCATGAGACCACTAGAGAGGCAGGAAAAACAACTTCCCAAATAGCCTTCTTTTGTGTGTGCCATTGATTCTATTTTCAGTTTCCAGGTTCACTAAAGGATTTAGGACATATTCCAGGAACACTGTCTTACTGAACAGGGCAATTGATTGTCATAATGTGAACCACCTACAGGTTCTTTGTTCTTTATAGTTTCTAAAATATCTAAGATACTGCAGCCCTGGAAGCTTGGGATGGTCTGCCTCATTTTATACTTGGAAAAATCAAGATATAGCAAGGGGAGGAGAGCCAGGTCACAGGAGAAGCTGGAAGAATTTCTACATGAGAATCCAGTTGTTTAGACTTCCAGCCAGGCAACCGTACTGCCTCCAACAAGATTCAACTCTTTGCCACCTTGAAGCAGGTGCTCAAGGAGCAGGTTCGGGTAAACACACATAAATATGTAGGCATCACATCTTAATCCAGAATCCTAAAGTGGAGAAAACCAAACAAATTGGGAAATCGGGGTGCTGGAACTCAGAATGACCTGTGCTCAGATCTTAGCTCTGTTACTAGCATGGACCTTGAATGAGTTTCTCCTTTTTTCAGCCTGTCTTGTGAAGGTAAAATGAAGCCGAGCATGTGATAAGCCTGGCATAGATGACACATAAGATGTGCTGGCAAAACGCAAGTCCTCTTCCTTGTTTCTTTTTTCAAGCACATTTATCTCCTGGATGGAAAGTTAGTTTCTTCATCCTGGACCCAACCCAGGATTCCACATTGTGTTTAGGTGTTCATTTGTAACTAAGGCTCCTTCTCCAGATCAGAGCTGGTTATGTGTTACCAGCTTTGAAATAAACACTGGGCTTCTAGGACTCCCCCTTCCTTGGGGGCAGTGCACCTGGTGACCTAAGTCCATTCTCTGTGTTAGGCTATTATCTTATTGCTGATTCTGGGAGTGGTTGCAGATCTGGGGAAGAAGGGACAGATGCAGAATCATGGGCTTTGTAGGCCTCGCTAAATCTGAAAGAGAATATGAGAAAATACATGATATATGGAATGGAATTACTATCGACTGAGCTCCTTAAAGGTATTTCAGGTTGTCCTCACAGAGGCCTTGCAGGATAAGTATTTAGCCCATTTTCCAGATGGATAGGTTGATCATGACATTCATTCATTTAACTTTTTAAAAATTTTTAGAGAGTTTTTTTTCACTATAGGGCATGTGTGCTCGCTGGAGAGTGAGACAGACAGCGAAAAATCACCTCCGGGGGGGTGGCCACATCGCAGTCCCTCCATTCTCCTCCTGGGATTTTGGGCATGCATACACACATGCCTGGCATGAGTTTTAAGCTACCAGGTCTGAGACTCAAATCGTTGTTGACTACGTGGGAGCCAAGCGACGTAACCATTACGCCATCTGCTGGTCCCAACATGTATTTTAAAACATCTGTTGGGTGGTTTATTGCTGGGTGTTGAGGATGGTTTACTGTCATGGAACCTCCAATCTAGTGCAAAAGCAAAGAGATATAAGCGACCAGAAGATGGCGTATCGGTTACATCGTTGGACTCCCATGTAGTTGACCACAGTTCAAGTTTTAGATCTTTCTGTCTCTCTGGCGAGTCCACAGGCCCTATAGCAAAAACTCTCTCAAAAGGTAATAAGTGCTACAGAGGAACAGTACAGGTTGCTAAGAATATAGGGACTTGATTTAGAAGATGAGGAGGGCTTCTTTTAGAAAATAACTAATTAGGGACCAGCAGGCGGCATAGTAATACTGTCACTGGACTCCCACATGGCTGACCGCTGTTCGAGTCCTGGACCAGTAGCTTGAAACTTACGCTGGGTGGGTGTGCAAGTATGCCCAAAATCCTGAGAGGAGAGCAGAGAAGGGATTATGGTGTGCCCCAACACACCCTGGGGATTTCTCGCTTTCTGTCTCTCTGGCGAGCGCACAGGCCCTATAGCAAAAATCTCTCTTTTTTAAAAAAGTAATTAGGGACCAGCAGTTAGTGTAATGGTTATGTCGCTGGACTCCCACGTAGTCGACCACGGTTCAAGTCCCAGACCTGGCGGCTTAAACTCACGCCAGGTGTGTGTGCGTGCATGCCCAAGATCCTGAGAGGAGAATGGAGTAGAAGGGATTGTGGTGTGACCATCTCCCCTGGGGAGTGATTTCTTGCTTTCTGTCTCTGTCTCTCTGTCTTTCTGGCCAGCGCACAGCACGCGCCCTATAGCAAAGCCCCCCCCTCCCCCCAAAAAAGGTAATTAATTAAAGAGTGAGGAAACAGAGTGAGGGTGAATTTGTTCATGATTACAGTGAAAGTCACCATCTACTCACCACTCACCCATCTTTTCAAGTTCTTTTCATGCAGCTTTCTCCTCACAGCTTGTGGAGGAAGGGGCAATATTGAGATGGGGAAGGGGAGGCTCTTACTGGCTGAAGTCTGCCAAACTTAGGTTTGTGTTATGGCCATGCGCTTTAAGAAAGGCAACCAAGGTTATGGAGACCCCTCATGTATTGGTAGAGGCTCCAGTTGACAGATTACTGTGTCCTTGGGCGAGTCCTTTCCTCTCTATGGATCCAGCTTTCTGATTGTGGAACGGGTGCGTCTCAGTCCTAACGGCCATTAAGGGTCACTGGTGAGAACTTGGGAGTGTGAGTGTGGCTGACCACTTGACACGCAGGAACAAATGATTTGCTTCAAGCTGAATGAGCAATTTACTGCTTGCATTACAATTCCGCAGGTGGGATTTTTCCAGAGTGAGGCAGCAACCAGTTATCAGAGTTTCAACTCAAGGCGCAAGCCTTTTGGAAGCAAAGACTCCTTCTACAATGCAGAGACGAATGGGGAACTCTTGAAGGTCATGAAGGCCAGCGTTCCCATCTCCCGCTTAAATTAACGGACCGGGGCCCACTTTGCCCTCAACAAAGATGGCGCTTTTACTGACTTCGGCCCCAATTCCCTCACAAAAAATGGCAGCCAGCCCCTCTTTTTTCGGTCCGGCCGGCAGAAACACGGACGTGTGCCCTTAGTTAATATGGCGCCTGCCTTCGTTTGGCTGCCCGGCCTCTGGCCTTGGCCGATCGGCTTCACCGCGCGCGCCTCCGTGACCCCGCCTCGTTTCCGTAGGAAGAAGCGCCGGGAAAGATGGCGGCAGCTGCGGTTTGAATTCCAGCGGCGCCGTCAGAAGCTGAACAGGAGCTGGGTTGGAGGGGGCGGGGACCTGGGAAGCCCGGCAGGTCGCAGCAGCTGGGGGAACCCGTGGCGCCGTCGCTACGCCCACCAACGCCACCCCCGC
>NW_006159963.1:207012-240348 GCF_000334495.1 Tupaia belangeri chinensis | reverse complement strand
GAGCGCCGGGAAAGATGGCGGCAGCTGCGGTTTGAATTCCAGCGGCGCCGTCAGAAGCTGAACAGGAGCTGGGTTGGAGGGGGCGGGGACCTGGGAAGCCCGGCAGGTCGCAGCAGCTGGGGGAACCCGTGGCGCCGTCGCTACGCACACCAACGCCACCACCGCCTCTGTGTCCATGATGGACTCGGGGCTGGAAAAGGACGTCACCCTCCCCGGGACTCTCAGCGGTTGCAGGTGCGGCCCCGAGCATGGGGGTTCGCGGTAACGAAGCCTGGGTTCCCGCGGGTGGGAGTTGACTCCGTCGGGGCTTCTGAGTTTGCCTCTCAGGGTGTTCGCTCGGGTCCGGCCAGGGGTGGTGTGCGGGGTTGGTTCCTTCGTGGAGAACCTCTTTGGGGGGCCCACTGGCTGATACCAGGTGTGAGAGGGGAGTCTCGGCCTCTATCACATTCGCCTCTAATATTTGGGGAAATTCTTTGGAAAGGGCTTGAAGAACAGAGAAGGGGTTTTCTGAAAGAGCGGGACGAAGGGGGACACTTGGAGTATGTCATTACTGGGATCTGGTTGAGAGACAGGGACCCTGAGGGCATTTGAGGCTCATTCTGGTTTGGAGGTTTGCTTTCATTATGGGACGTCTATTGATGTCCAGACTTGACTTCGGTTCTCCCAGAAGGGAGGCCATGGATTATTACTGTGGGTAAGAGCCTTGTCTGGAACTGGTCAGAGTTGGATTCAAAGCCAGCCCTGTAAACTGGACTTGGTAAAGTGACTTGTCCTACTTTTCCATCTGTAAAGTGGGCCAGTGGTAATATCTGCCCAACAGAGTTGGGGTGAGGATCACAAGAGGCCACGTGTGCCCAGCACTTAGCTTGGCAAATGCACTGCCTGGCACTTGTCAGTGCTTAAAACTGATCCCATTATTATTATTATTATGACTATGTCCAGCAATAGCCATACTAATTGGGGGATAAAGTCTGAGAGTAGCCTCCCAATGGATCTGTCCCACAAGGTGGCTGGAGTCCCCGTTGCTGGAGGGACCAAGGTCTCTCCTGGTAGGAAGACCTGATGGAGCTCTAGACTGCTCCAGGACTGGGCCCTTGTGGTTGTCCTGGGCTCCTGGCTGGAGACGGGGGTAGAAGGAAGAGGAGAGCTGTAACCCAGAGCCTTCAGAGTTGGTCTGGCTGCTTTTAGTCAACAGTCTTTAGTGGAATGGGCGGCCATGATATGCATTATGCCATCCAGGTTGCTTTTCAGAATGAAATGAACACAATATTTGTCCTATGATGCACAGACCTGGACAGTTATTCTTTCAGTTGAGAACCTTTGTGTGTCAGGCACAGATCCTGGCCCTTTTACACTTCCCACCTGATTGAATCCTGAGATAGTTCATCATGTCCCTCTCTGTCTGTCACCACTGCCCAGATATGTCAAGGTATATATCTTACCCGAATTGTCCTGGCTTCCTTCACAGACCCTTTGTATTTTACAGCTTGAACCCTTTTAAAAATAATTATTTAATTAATTTATTTACTTGTTTATTTTAATTCGACCAGAAAGGAACAGAATGAAAGGGAGAGAGAGAGGGAAAGTGAGAAAGCAAGCTGCCAGGTCCAGGACTTGAATCATAGTTGGCCATGTGTGAATCCAGTGCCCTTAATCACCACGCCTCTTGCCAGCCCCTGAACACTTAAAAAAAAATGTACATCTGATCTATACAGTCTGCTTTTTTGTACTTTCAGTGGTTCTTATTGCTGTTAAGACAAAGTTCATTGGGGTTGGCAGATTGCGTGGTGGTTGGGGTGCTGGTCTCCCACATGGTCAACCACAGTTGGAGTCCTAGACCTGGTGGCTTACTTTCTCACTTTCCCTCTTTCTCTCTCTCTTTTTCTCTGGTGAGTGCACGTGCCCTATAGCAAATAGAAAATAATAATAATGATAGATAAAAAAATTAATTTTAGCAACAACAAAAAAAGGTAAAGTCCTTTATTATCCTCTCAGACAGTTCCTTTAATCTCAGTGCTCCATGCCTGAACACTTGCTTCTTGGAAGACCCAGATCTAACAGGGTTTCAGTCCAGTTCTACCACTTAACAACCCTGTCACGTTGGGCAAGTTACTCATCCTCCATGAGCCTCAGTTCACATTGTCTGGAAAAAACAGGTTGGTATAAAACCTGGGTGAGAATAAGGATCAAAATGTGTCTTAAAAAGTTTAACCCAGGCACCAGCAGTTGGCGTAATGGCTATGTTGCTGGACTCCTGTGTGGTTGACTGTGGTTCAAGGCCCCCACCTGGTGGCTTAAAACTCACGCTGGGCGCATGTGTGTGCGTGCCCAAGATCCCAAGAGGAGAATGGAGGAGAAGAGATTGCAGCGTGGCCAACCCCCTGGGGGGTGATTTCTTACTTTCTGTGTGTCTGTCCCTCTGTCTTTCTAGTGAGCGCACGTGCCCTATAGAAAAACCTCTCCAAAAAAACAAACAAACAAACAAACAAAAAACGTTTAGCCCAGCACCTGACCCTGTATTTACTCCCCTAAATCAGCAAATAGTCTCCATTCCCTCTTCTCCCTACCTTTGCAGACCCAGGTCCCATGTGCATTCCCGGTAGCTAATCTCTTATTCACTTGCTTTAGACCTCCCTGGCTCCTCGCCGTCCTCAGGATGAAGTTCCTTAGAGTGACTTCCAAGGTCCTTCTGACTCTGGCTCCATCTCCTCTTGCCTCCTCTCTCCTTACTCTCCCAGCTCCATCTCCTCCGCAAGCCCTTCACTATGCCAGGCTGCCAGACTGTCATGAATGAGCTCGCCTTGTTCTTTCTCACCTCTGTTCCTGCTGCTGGGATGTCCTCTCTTGTCCCCTTTGCTGTGTGATCACCTTATTGTTTCTTATAAAATGCCACCATCAGAGCCTCCACTGATATTCCCCACCCCACCTGAGCCCTCTGTACTCTTGTAGCTACCTCCGCTGTCATTGACCTCACTGCATTTTATTGACCAGCACCGTCCAATAAAAATACAGTATAGATGGGGCCGGCCAGTGGCATGGGCGTTAGGGTGCTGGACTCCCACATGGTCAACTCCCACATGGTTCGAGTCCTGGACCTGGCAGCTTGCTTTCTCACTTTCCCTCTCTCTCTCTTGTTCTGTCCTTATCTGGTCAAATTAAAGTAAATAAAGTTAAATAAAATAATTAAAAAAAACAGCATAGAATTTTTTTTAAAAGGATTAAAAAAAAAAGGGCTGGAAGATGGCATGGTGAAGGTGCTGGACTCCCACATGGCTGACCGTGGTTTGAGTCCCATACCTGGCAGCTTGCTTTCTCTCTCTGTTTCTCTCTCTTGTCAAATAGAATAATAATAAATAAATAAATACAATTAAATAAATCATTCTTTAAAAAAATACAGCATAAGCCATGTATGTAGTTTAAAATTTGCTTGTAGCCACATTAAAAACAGTAAAAGGAGGGCTGGTTCCATTGCCTGCTGGTTAAGGTGACTGGATCCCACATGGCTGACCCCATGGTTCTAGCCCTAGTCCAGGACCCAGCAACTTGAGAAACCTGCTGGTATGTGCGTGTGCATGCCCCACATCCCAAGAGAGATGGAGGGGACTGGATCATGGCGTGACCATTTCCCATGAGTGATGCCTTCTCCCTCTAGCCAAAACAAAAGAAAATGAAAACACAAAACAAATGAAATAGTAAAAGGAAATAGATGAGATTAATATTTTATTTATTTATTTTTTTAATTGCCAAAGGGCGTGTGTACTTGCCAGAGAAAGAGAGGGGGCGAGAGTGAGAGTGAGGAAGCCCCCTGCGCCATGCGGCCTGCTTCTGCTGCAGTCCCTTTCCCTTCCATTTCTTCATCCTGTAGGGTCTTGGACACATGTGCACATGGGTGGTGTATTTTGTAGCTGCTCGGGTTGGGACTTAAGTCACAGTTGCCATGCAGGATACTGTTCCCTGTGCATAACCCTTTAACCACTGTACTGTGAGGCTGGCCCGACAATTTAATGTATACCTCCAAAAAAACCTAGTAGAGCAAATTTCAAATGTGCACAACATAATTTAACATTAAATGTTGAAGATGACGAACACGTTTATATCCTGATTTGATAATTAAGCACTGTATGCATGCTTTATTTTTTCAAAATTTCTTATTTAATTCCATTTGTTGTTATTATTATTTTTTAATTGGACCAGAGAGAAACAGAGAGAAAGAGAAAGGGAAAGTGAGAAAGCAAACTGCTGGGTTTGGGACTTGAACTGCGATCATCCATGTGGGAATTCAGCACCTTTAACCATTATGCCGCCTGCCAGTCTCTGTATGCATACTTTGAAAAACCATACTTTCTCTCTGGTCAAATAAAAATAAATAAATAAATGACATTAAATAAATAATTCTTTTTAAAAAATACTGTACCCCACAAAGATGTATGATTTTATGTAAATCAGGAATTACAATTAAAAAGTTCATACAAATGCATAGATTTCAGAAAAAATTTTTGCACCAAAATAAACTCATACTTTAATTTCATTTTCCATGAACTTTCTGAAGTCCCTTCACTTATGTGGCTAATGGCTCCTGGATTGGACGGTGCAGGTGTTGACTGTGCACTTACCTGTCTTCTCCCAGATTAGACTGTGATCTGTTTAAGAGCAGGGAGTGCGTTTTGTTACCCTTGTAACCCCCGTTATCTGGCACATAAGATAACAAACAGTACCTGTTTGTTAAATGACTGAAAAAATGATCTTTTGAGATGATGGTATTACTTCTTCTTTACAAGGGACACTGAGGCTCAGAGGTGACGTGAATGGTTTGGGATCACACAAAAAGTACAGTCGAGTCAGGATTTCAGTCCATGCTTGCTGACTCCACATCCTGGCTCCCAGCGCCCTGTCCTGCCTTCCAACTAGTTAGCTCTCTGACCCAATTCTGACAGAGAGGATTCTGGGAGGATTTTACAGGGCTCCTTGAACTGGCCCTTAAAGAGCGGAAGACAAAGCCAAAGACAGGTTCTCCATCAGCTGTTCACAGTGGGGGAGGAAAACCCCTAGGAAAAAAATCACCCCTTTTTAATCTAATATACTGCTTTCTGGGACTCTTCTGCTTGGTAATTTCCAAGCCCCAGTTTTAGAGACTAATCTGGAGTCATTTGTTGTTAGATGTTGGTTGAATTAGGTCACTATGTGTCATCCCCTCCAAACTGCACCACCTGTGGGTGCCCCAAACAGCTCCCGGCCTGAGAAATTGAGGCCCAGATTCTGGCCCAGGGACCTCACTCGAACATAGGCCCTTTGTTAAGTTCTACCTGGTGATGTGGAAAGTGAGGGAGTGGGTATGCACCCTGGTTCAGATGGTTACTAGATGTGCTACTTTGAATAACTCGTGCAACGTCTCTGAGCCCCAGTTTCTCTTCCATAGTGTCTGCTCTATTGGGTGGCTGTGTGAGTGAAGTGAGACCATATAAATCAAGACCCTGCACCTCCCGGGAGTGTGACGAGCATGTTTCACTTAGCGTAATGTCCTCAGGGTCCATCATGTTGTAGCATATGGAAGTTTCCTTCCTTTGTAAGGCTGATTCATATTCCGTCACGTTAATATCACATTTTGTTGATAGACACTTGGGTTGCTTCCACATGTCAGCTATCGAGAATAATGCAGCTGTGAACATGGGTGTAAAAATACCTTTTTGAAACCATATTTCAACTCTTGGGTTTATATCTACAAGAGGAATTGCAGTATTATATGGTCATTGTGTTTTTAATTCTTTGAGGAACTGCCTTAACTGTTCTCTACAGTGGCTCTACCATTTTACATTCCCCCTACACGGGTTCCAGTTTCTTTTTCCTCCTCACCAACACTTGACACTTGTTATTTTCTGTGCCTCTGTGTGTGTGTGTTTGTGTGTGTGTATGTGTGTAAGACAGAGTCTTGCCTCAGCTGTCCAGCTGGGACCCCATGTGCACCCTACCACATCCGGCTCTACCACTTTTTCAGACACAATCCTGGTAGGTTGCCCATTCTGGGCTCCAGCTTTTGATCCTCCTGCCTCAACCTCCCTGAGTCTCTGGGATTATGGTTCACATGTCACTGCGCCCAGCCTCTAGGCTGCCCTAGAATCGACCACCCTGGGCCTCTCATACAGTCCCAGCCTGCAGGGTACATGTCTTGGCGGCTTCCACCTCTGTGGCTAGGCCTTTACTTTTGTTTCTTTGATAGGATTTGTTCTTTTTGGGATGAATAACGTTCCACTGTACACATGCACCACATTTCATTTGTTAATTCACGGTGAGGCACATTGGATCATTTCTACTTCTGTTCTGAATGACTTGCTGGGAATAGTTATCCATGTACAAGTTTTTGTGTGAACATATGTGTTCCGTCTTTTCAGCATGTATGTAGTGGCATTGCTGGGTCATATGGTAACACCCTGTTTAACATTTTCCAAAAGTGGTTGCACCATTTTACACCCTTCCCAGTAATCCAGCAATGTACGAGTGTTCTAATTTTTCCACATCTTCACCAACACTTTTTATTCTTTTTTTGGTAGCCATTCTTGGGAGTGTGACCTAATATCTTATTGTGGTATTGATGTGCATTCCCCTAGTGACTAATGATATTGAGTGTCTTCTCATATATGTAGCAGCCATTCATGTGTATATACATATTTTTTGAGACATGGCTGCCAGATCTTTTGTTCATTAAAAAACATGAGAATGTTTTGACCCAGCAAATCTACTTCTTATTAGCTACTCTACGTAACCTCATACAGGTGCATAATGGGACCTGCATGTTCATATAGCATTATTTGTAAAAGAAAAACATAGGAAAGAATGGAATCACTATCAGGAGTTTATGTGAAATGCATATCCTTTCAGAAGGATACACTGCATAGTCTTTCACACTACTTTTGACTCATTGGTAGGTCATGAAATTCAATGTAGTAAGCCACAACCAGGATTAAAAAAATACAGAGAACATTTCAAGGGTTAAAGATGATGTGTTTCTTCTGTGGATCATGGTGAGTAAAGTTGGGAGAACATTGCTGGGGAAATGCTTTGTAGGAGTGACAGATAATGAGGCAGATCTATTTATGCCGTTAGGAAAATGTTTACATATTGAGTAGAGAAAGGAGGTTGCAGAAGAACGTATACTGAGAGATTGCATGTATTTCGAAGCCACACAGTCAAGACTGTGTCTGTGTGTGTAAATGGATAGGGAAAGGTCTGGAAGGATACAAGTCTTCGACTACGGCGTTTATGTCTTAGGAGGGCACTAAGCTGGGAGTAAGAAGTAGCCAAGGAGAACTTTAGGCTTAGCAATTTTTTCATGTTTGTGTATTTCTTCTCTAGTTAAGAATGAATACGTAGAGTGAAAAAGGAATCACTGAACGACAGACAAGTGCGTACTTGTTGGCCTAACTGTTGCGACTGTGGTGTCCAGTCCTATCCACAGCCCTATGACACTGTCAGTGAAACGCTGTCCCTGGCGTATACTTAGGGACTTCAAAGAATTCATGGAAGAATGGAACAGAGGTATAGGTTTCTTTTGGGCATAAAAAGTTGTGAAATCCATGCGTAGATTTTTTTTATAAAGTGCATTTCCCATGAGCTTTTTGAAGACCTGGCACACGGACCCAGGAGGAGATGGCTTTTGCGTGGTGGAGGAGGAAGACAGGAGGAGGTGGCGAAACTCAGGGGATTTTTATTTTCTCAGTAAATAGTGGACACAGCGGCTGTGGTGGTATGTACTGTGCTGCATGCTGAAAAGCCTCTGCCTGGGTTCACGGGGCCTCACCACCACCACCCCTGGAAGGCAGGGTCATTTGGGTGGTGTAGGAGTTCAGAGCTGGGGATTTGAAATCAGGCCTGCTTGTTGTTTCCAGCTTATTAACTTTGTGAGCCCCCATTTTCTCATTTAGTAGAAATGGCCATGCTTAAAAAGTAACCACCCACTCCAGATGGGCTGTGGTGAGGATTACACGGGAAGCTGCCTGTCCTGTCCCGAGCCTAGTGCCTGTGCTGCCTGGATGCCCCCACAGGGTGGGTTTCTTGTGATCCTGCTCTATTTTGTACCTTAGAAAATGACACTCTGCTGTGTGACATGTTCGTAGAGGAGGCGGGCACTTGGAAAGCGCATTGGGAAACTGGATTGTGGTTTCAGCTTTGCTACTCACCCTTTGTTACCTTTTTTTTGAGGGAGAGTTTTGCTATAGGGAGCGTGTGCTCACCAGAAAGACAGATAAAGAGTGAGAAATCACTCCTTGTGGGGGGATGGCCTTGTCGTAATCCCTTCTCCGTTCCCCTCCTGGGATCTTGGGCACGCATGCACACACGCCTGGCATGAGTCTTAAGCCTTTGGGTCTGGCACTTGAACTGTGGTCAGCCATTCGTGCCCCCCCGTTTTTTTTTTTTTTTTTTAAATTGCCAGATGGCATGTGCTTTTGCCAGAGAGACAGAAAGAGGGAGGGGGAGAGAAAGTACTCCACAATGGGCCATAGTCATGCTATAGTTTCTCCTCCATTTCTCCATCTGGTTTGGATTTCAGGCATACATGCATATTTGCCCAGTGTTGTTTTCAACTGCTGTGGCCAGGACTTGAACCACAGTCGACCATGTGGGATCTGGCTTACTACCTTAAGCACTAAGCTATGGGCCCCAGCCCCCTTTGTGATTTTGAGCAGCTGAAGTCCCTTCCTTTTTCTGGAGCTTGGTCTTCCCATCTCTGCAATGACAAAATCATATCCAAGCCTTCTTTTCATTATGTTGTTTTCATTTTCAGTGGGTCTCTGTGAGGCCCCAGCCTTAATTCTGAGGCTAAGATTGAGTTATCAGAATGGGAAGAAGGAGTGACTGGCAGGTGGTGTCGTGGTTAAGGCACTAGATTCCCACATGGTTGACCTTGGTTCGAGTCCCAGACCTGGCAGCTTGCTTTCTCACTTTCTTTCTCTCTCTCTTTTATTCTGTCCCTCTCTGGTAAAATTAAAGTAAATAAATAAATAAATTTAAATAAAAAATAGTTATTTAAAAAAAAGAATGGGAAGAGGGAGCTGCTTGGGGCTGGAGGTGTGATTGCATCTGACTGGAGCGTACTGGGTGGCAGACAGTCATAGAATTTTAAAAGTGGTTAGGTAAAGCTCAAGTGGAAATTTGGCATGTCCCAGGCAGGAATTTCTGCTTTCATCTGAGAGTTGGGATGTCGCTAAATGTCATTTTTCACACTTCAGTGTTTTCCTGTTGGAAACTTGTCTAAGACCAGTGCCTTTGGCTTTGTCTGCCAGATAATTTTCAGCTATGATTGATCTCGGCTTGAGGTATCGATGGGGTGTTTCAGCCAGTCATAGTTAATTTAATGGCTGGGGTTGAGAGAACCCCAGATTGAAAATGTAGTTCTAAACTTTTAGGTTGAGTTTGGCCTATAACCTGTTGTGTGACCTTGGGCCTCTGCATTGCCATCTGCAAAAGCTGCTGATTGAACTTGAATTTTTTTTAAAATTTGGTTTAGAAAATGGACTTAAAATTTTTTTTTAATGATGATTATTGGAGGATACAGGAATTAGAGAAAATCAAAAAGGAAGAAAACATCTCTTGTTTTCCTACAAATGAAGATTTTCAATATTTCAGTATATTTCCTTTATCTTGTTATGTATTTCTGACCCACATTGTTTCTAAAAGGATTTGAAATGACATTATAGGATATACTAAATGCATTTTTTTCGTAATTTAAGACTCGTTTAAGTTTTTTCAGCTGTTTTTATAGTAGATACCTCTTATGCAATTGTATTCCAGATGCCAGAATTTTATGATATTTTTGGTTATCTGAATCTTTTTTTTTTTTTTTTGGAGAGGTTTTTGATATAGGGCGCGTGCGCTCGCCAGACAGACAGAGACATAGAGACAGAAAGTGAGAAATCACCCCCCAGTGGGGATGGTCATGCCGCAGTCCCTTCTCCTCCATTCTCCTCTCGAGATCTTGGGCACGCACGCACACGCACCCGGCATGAGTTTTAAGCCACCAGGTCCGGGATGCAAACCGTGGTCGGCTACGTGGGAGTCCAGCGACATAGCCATTACGCTAACTGCTGGTTCCCGGTCATCTGAATCTTGAAGGTCTCCAACTCCACAGTTTGGTGATCAGAGGGCAGAGTAAATTTGGATTTAGAGACATGAAAGAACCACCTGCCAAGAAGTCAAGCTGAGCTTTCAACAACTTCTACTCAGATCGGATCAGGGGAGCATTATTTGGGGCCTGGGTTCTTGGCTTGGCTCTCCACTTGACTGCCGTGCCTCTGGCTGGGACTCAGACATTTTCTGGGTCTTAGAGCCTTCCTTTGAGAAATGTGTGGGCCTTCAGGAAAATGAGCATTTCCAATGATGGCACATCTTTTTTTTAATTTTTAAAAAATTATTTAATTTTATTTATTATTTAAAAAATAATCTTGGCCAGAGAGCGAGAGAGAGAGTGGGAAAGAGAGAGCAAGCTGCCAGGTCTGGGACTCGAACCTTGGTTGGCCATGTGAGAGTCTAGTACCTTAACTGCTGCACCAACTGCTGGCCCCTATGGTACATCTCTCATAAATTGTGTGATACTGTGTGTTTCAAGGTGACAGTGATATTTTGTTCCCATTTATAAAGTACCCACAATGTGTCCGGTACCTTGCTGGGTACTCTATATTCTTTAAAAATTTTTGCCAGAGTGGGTGTATACTCACCAAAGGGAGACAGAGAGAGAGGGAAAGCGAGAAAGCATCTCCTGTGGAGAACGGTCATGCTGCAATTTCTTCTCTTCCATCTCTCCCTCCTTTTGGGAGTTTGGGCATACATGCACATGTGTCTGGCGTAGTTTTCAAGCTGCTGTGTCTGAGAGTCCAACCATGTGGTTGGCCACGTGGGATCCAGCTGACGTAACCCCCAGGCCAGGGGTTGGCCAGTGTGTCTTGTTTACTTGCCAGTTGCTCTATGAAGTAGCTGCTGTCCTTTTACGGCTGCAGGGAGCGAGGCTTGGAGAGCTACCTGGCAGAAGCTCAGAATAGAGTCCAGGGTAGAGGACTTTGTGTCAAACCATATCTCCTCTATGTCATGTTTTCTCTCGTGCACTCGCCAGAAAGACAGAGACAGAGAGAAAGTGAGAAATCAACCCCCACCCCACCTGGGGGATGGCCACGCCGCAGTCCGTTCTCCTCCATTCTCCTCTCGGGATCTTGGGCATGCACATGCACCCGGCGTGAGTTTAAGCCACCGGGTCCAGGAGTGGAACCGCAGTCGACTACGTCGTGGGAGTCCAGCGACATAGCTATTATGTCAACTGCTGGTTCCCTCACTGAGCTTTTTTATAAAGCCAACTGGTACAGCCTCTTCCATTAGTACATTCTGCATTTTTGTTTGAAGTTCGTTTTTGTTTTTGTTTTTCTCTTTTTAATTGCCACAGGGTATGTGTATTTACCAGAGAGAAATGGGGGGCAGGGGCTAGAGTTGGGGGAGGAGAAAGAGAGAGAGAGAAAGCACCCTCTAGTGGGGCAGGATCACACCACAATAGTTTCTTCTCCATTTCTCCACCCTGTTGGGCTTGGGGCATACGCTCACTTGTGCTCAGCGTGTTTGGCAAACCACCTGGGCTGGGATTAAAACCATGGGCAGCCATGTGGGATTAGGTTCTCTTAACCATTAGCCATAGGGCCAGCTTTGTTTGACATTCTTAAAGCGTCTACTTGTTGCCCAGTTCCTAGAAGCTTAATTTTTGATCGTGTCAGGCATGTAGATGATACAATAACAATAAGAAGACATCAGTAGTTGCCATTTATTGGTCGCTGCATATGTGCTAAGTGTCCATATACCTTAATTTAATTTTTACCGGTAGAATATGGTATCCTCCGTAACAGTTTAAGAGTGTGATACCTATAAAAATAGGCGGCTTGTTCTTGGTACAATGCCTGTGCCTCTAGCACACATAGCACATGCGTGTGAACACAGACTGTGATATATTCATGATATGTTCATGAACGAATGAGTGCCCTTGCTGAAAGTCACTCAGATACTAAGTGTTAGAACTGGAACTCAGTTCTTCTTTTTTTCCATTTCTTCTTCTTCTTTTTTTAAATGTTTGCTATAGGGTGTGTATACTCACCAGAGAGAGAGACAGAGCTGAGAGGGGAGGGAAAGTGAGAAAGCACCCCCCAGGGGTCATGGCTATGCCAGAATGCCTTCTCTTCTACTCTCTTCTTGGGATTTTGGGCACACACGCACACACTCCCAGCCTCACACTCCCAGCTTGTTTTATAAGCCAAGTCTTGGACTCAAACCATGTCGTTGGTTATGTGGGATCCAGCCATCTTACTGTGCTCCCAGCTGGCCCCTTGGAACTCGGTTCTACAGCCCCGAGCCCTGTGCCTCATGCCCAGGTAGTGGAGCTGCGTGCCTGCTCCCCTTGGTGGAGTCGGTGGTGGTCACTGCAGCGGTCCTTGTTGTTCACATACTGGCTCACCTGTCATCTCTGTGTTCTCTCCTAGTGGACTTGTTCCCAACTTTCAAAATGACTTAGATGGCGTCAACCCCAGTGCTGGCTTGGGGAATGGGGGTAAGTACATAAAATAGGGATTCTCTTGGGTAAGAACAAGGTAAGTAGACACCAGATTTGAATGCCCTGAAGCTTAGGACTGGACTTCCATATCTGGAGCCCAGAGCTTAACTCTGGACGGGCACATAGTAGGTGCTCAGTATTTTATATACATGCTGATTTGCTCTCCATCTCCTTTCATAAATGCTGGATGGGAGGAGTTGATGCCCTTCTGGCCACACTCAGGAGTTTTCCTTCTTGCTACCAAGCCTGCAGGGCTTCAGCCAGTGTTCGCTGAACTAGATGACAGCATGAAGGCCGGGCACTGAATTGACCAGATCAGGCACAGGGTTCTGTTGGTCTCCACTGCTGAACAGCCGGAGGCCCAGGAGAGCTGCCATCTGGACCTCAGCGTGCCAAGGCCTTCCTGGCAGGCTGCTGGATTCCATGGGCCGGCTGGGGCCCAGCACTTTTACACAGGCCTGCCCCATGGAGACAAAGAGTTGGTTAGACCACAGGAGACGGCACTGAGTAAGTGGGCAGCATATTGTATGTAAGTCGAATTATGAGGAGACTTTACAGTTTGGGTCTTGCTAAGCATTCTTCATCATTTATTTCTGAAAAAAAATGGAATGCTCTCATAAACATTTCTGTGGGTAGTGTTGATAACTTGCCTTTAGTTTGTTAAGTAGCCTAGAGATACTTTTTCTTTTCCCCAAAGCGAAGAGATAAATGCAAAAAGAAGTTTTTAGAGCAGACAGGATAAGTGTTAGCAGGTTTATTCTGGAGAATAGCTTAATTTGTAAGCCATCCTTGGATTTCCCTTTGGAACTTGCTAACTTTTACTTTAACACAATCCAACAAGCTTGATTTTTACTCTTCCTGCCCTCCGACGGTAGGAACAGAAAATTGATAGGCCTTCTCTTTTTTTTTTTTTTTTAAGAGAGATTTTTGCTGTTAGGTGTATGCACACACCAGAGAGACAGACAAACAGAGAAACAGCAAGCAAGAAATCATCCCCTGGGGGGATGACCACGCTGCAATCCCCTCTCCTCCATTATCCTCTCAGGATCTTGGGCTTGCATACCCAGCGTGAGTTTTAAGCTGCTGGGTCTAGGACTTGAACCGTGGTTGATTACATGGGAGCCCAGCGACATAACTATTATGCTATCTACTGGTTTCAGTAGACCCACTCTTTAATTCAGCGGAGAGTATACATGCACTTCATGCCAGACTCTGGACTGAGCATGGAGATTCAGCCTTGAATGTGGTCACCGTCAAGCCGAGAAGGCAGACTCTTCAAAAAAATTATGATGATAAATTGTATGATCAGCATCAGGAGTTAAGAAATATGAGGTGCTGGGAGAGGGTTGAGGGGCAGATCTACTCCGCTGTGGAGGAGATGGATCAGGCAGGAGTTTCCCAAGAAACTGATATTGGAGGTGAGACTTGAAGCATGAGTAGGACCTACGAGGGGCAAGGGAAGACACAAGCCTCCCAGACACAGGAGACAGAGCACGGTCTGTCTGAGGAACCAGAAAACAAAACTTTGTACTCTTAGTCTGGCTCCCGGGCACTTCACAGTCTGCCCCGTCTACTCCCGAGCCGCTCTTCTGCTGAGTGGTTTCTGCCGCTGTGCCCGCTGTCTTCCGTGCCTTCGCCTGCGCTGTTTCTCCCTCCTCTTGTCCCTCTCATTTGTCTGGTGTCTGCCTCCTGCCTCTTTGACTCAGACCATAGCTCCCCTCCTTCTTTGGCTCTCCCCAGACTGACTTCTTGTGTGCTCTCCTCTCTGAACATTATATATTTCACTTCATTTCATTTAGTCCCATTGGCTACTTTTTTTTTTTAAGAGAGATTTTTCTTATAGGCTATGTGTGCTTGCCAGCCAGATAGAAAGATATAGAGAGAGACAGAGAAAGTGAGAAATCACCCCCTAGGGGGAATGGCCATGCTGCAGTCCCTTCTCCTCTAGTCTCCTTTTGGGATTTTGGGCACACACACACTCACTCCTGGCATGAGTTTTAAACCGCTGGGTCCAGGACTTGAACCGTTGTGGGCCATGTGGGAGTCCAGTGCCTTAACCACTATGCCAACTACTGTTCCCCTCCCCCTAATTGGCTCCTTTGACAATATCCAGAATCAGACCAGTTCTCACCCACTGTACTTCTACCATTCTGGTTCAACTATGATTTCTGGTCTGGTGTACCCCAGTCTCCTAAGCCCCTTGCAGCCTCTTCTTAGCAAAGCAGTCAGAAGGAGCCTGTAGAAACCCAAGTCTGATCACGAGGCTCGTTTTGAGTCCATAGAAGAGCCTGTAAGAGCATGTGCGTCTGTCCCAGAACCTCTCTTACCTCCTTTTCTTCCGTTCCCTTTGTTCACTGATCTCTAGCCCATAGGCCTTTTGGCCGTTTCTTGGATCCACTAGGCATGTTCTTTCTCAGGCATGTCCCTGTACCTGGAGTGTCCTTCCTCCACATAACTGCTACCTCCTCACCACGTTCTCCCAGCTGTCACTGCTGTGACCTTCCTTAGCCACCTCATGTAAAATGGCGGTCCTCACCCCACCTCTGGCATTTCCTATCCTTATCTGCTTTATTCCTCTCCATAGCGTTTATCACCTGATAGCATACGCTGTAATTGCTCTCTTATTTGGCTTATTGTCTGCCTCCTCTCTATAATATCAACTGTTTGTTTCGCTTCCTGATGTAGAAAGGTGCCTGCAGAGAGTAAGCTCTCAATGCACATCTGCTGGCAGAATGAATTCATTCATTGACTCAGCGCACATTTAATTCAAGTGCCAGGCGCTCTGCACCACGTGATGAAAGTTGTTTACATCTCTGTCTTGCCCACTTGATTGGGAACCTCTTGGCACAGGAGCAGTGTCTCCTTCACACTGTTTCCTCAGCACGCAGGATGGTGCTTGGCACAGAGCGGGTGTGTAATAAACGTTTGCTGAATTAAAAGATCTGTGGAGAGGTCTGGATATTGGCATAGTCTTTGCTTGCTCTGAAGCAGGGGTCAGCGGTTTTCAGCCCACTGCCTGCTTTTGAAAATAAACTTTTCCTGGAACACAGCTACCGTATTCATTTACGAATTTTCTGTGGCTGTTTTTGTGCTAGAGCAGAGGAGTTGGGTATTTGTGACAGATTTTAGGCTTTGTGTATGGCCTGCAAAGCCTAAAATGCTTGTTGTCTGACATTTTAAGAAAAAATTTGCTGGCCTAGCCCGTGGTGTGGTGGTGAAGGAACCCACATGGCCAGTTGTGCGGTTGGCATCCCGGACCCAGTGCCTTGAGAAACATGGCAGGTGCTTGTGTGTCTGTGCCTGAAATCCTGAGAAGAGAAATGGAGGAGAAAGGATTACGGCATGGCCATTCTCTTTTCACTTCCCCTTTCTTCTCTCTGTCTCTCTCTGGCGAGTGCACTCTTTTCACTTCCCCTTTCTTCTCTCTATCTCTCTCTGGCGAGTGCACATATCCTCTGGAAAAAATTAAAAAAAAAAAAGGAAAGGTTTGCCAGTCTCTGCTGTCAAATCAGTTAGAAATGTTTTGTTTTAATTATTGACATGTGACGATGACATTTTGCTCACCAAAATACTCTTAGGAAATAGGAAAGTACATATCAAGACGGTCTGCTTGGCTGCTTCCTCCAGGCATTTTCTGGGCACATCCTCTGACACGTACTTCATTAAATTGAGGTTAGTTTAAGTAATTTGTAAATACTTGAAATATAATGGTTTGGAGCTTTCCCTGGACTCAGATCAGTAGATTGCAGCAGACAGAAAGTGCCAGCAGGGTATGCTGTAGAAGCTTTTCATGTTTTTTCCTCTCCGGGCTCTGTTTCCTGACAGGAATGTTGGGCAATTTGCATGCTGTGAATTTTTCCTAAGTCTGTTTTACCTTTTTATAGTGCTCCCAAACGTGTCGGAAGAAATGGTGTCTCCCACCAGAGCACGGAACATGAAGGACTTTGAAAATGTAAGTGCAGATACCAAATTATGGTCCCTAGCAAATCTTGTGTGCTGCCACTGTCCAGACCCAGGAGAGAGCTATTCCTTAAGAACTAAGCTGGATAATGCCAGAGGTGGGGGCAGTGCCACGCCTCCCAGGCATCTTCTCTGAGACCATTTTATCCAAGGGCCAGAGATGAGTTGTTTCCGACTTTGGGGGATTTGGTGTATTTCTGGTGTCCTGCGGGTGAGGATGTTATTCTATTGCACACTTGAGGAGAACTAACACTTTTCAGGGGCCATATAACAGTGGAAGGCATATTATTTATGGTCCCTATTTAATTCTTGTTATTTATGTATTTATTTTAGTTGCCAGAGGGTATGTGTGCTCACCACAGAGAGACAGAGAAACAGAGAGAGAAAAGGAGAGGGGGGAAGTATCCCCTAGTGAGGCATGGTCATGCAGTACCTTCTCCATTTCTCCATCCTGTCAGTGGCGCATGCATACACACACCTGGACTGTTTTTCCAGCTGTGGGACTGGGGTTCAAACTGCGTTTGACAATGTGGGATCCAGCTTCTTTAACCACTAGGTATGAGGCCAACTCTGCCTTTTTTTTTTTTTTAATGATAGTGCATGAACATGAAAGAAAGAGATTAGAGAGCACCTTCAACAGAGTCTCATCCTGCCTTGACTCCCTCTCCCCAGCCCTCCAGCTCCTTAGGATCCTGGGTACCCATGTGGGCCCTGTATGTTTTCAGGCTGACTGGGATGGAGGGGGTTCTCAGCCTTGATGGGCCATGTGGCTTCCAGCACTGCAGTCCAGCACTCTACGAGCTAGATCATCTAGGTTGGGCCAGTCTTTGCTATTTTCATCCCAAATCCTCTAGGTATTTTGTATTGTCTCTGTTTTACAGAAGGAAACTTACAACTAGGAGAGACTGGTTTATGGTCATATAATATATAAGCAGCTGAGCTGGATTTTGAATCTAGGTTTTTAGTGATTACAGACCCATTTTTTGCACTGTATTGTGTCTCTCCTTGCATTTCATGGACTTTATCTTTGTTGCTTTTGAGTGAAATGTGAGTAGCCTGTACCCAGGACTGTGCAGTGATTGTCTGAGAATGGATTACTGGGTGATAGATTTGGCTTCACTGCTTAATGACTTCTAGCTTTGTGTCTTCCATTTGTTAGTGAAGGGGGTTTGTTGTCAAGTAACAGGAAAATAAGGTTATTCTCCCAATTCCAATTCTCCTTAACAAGTTACCTGTTCAGCACTCTCATTTGTCATGGAAGAATTAGACCCGTCTTCATTTGTAACCAAATGAAATCTATACTATGCAAGACACAGGAGATATTTATCAGAGAGAAGATGGAGGACACAGAGAGAAGGACGTTCCACAATTATGTTTCTCTCTCCCCAGTTGTCTTTACAGAACAGAGCGGTGCTGTCTCTGGATTTAATTTAGAATACTCATTACTGCTAATAGTTATCTGCAAACCACTAGTGACCAATTGAAGAAATGACTTGTCAGATCTCTAATGGAAACAAGTAATTTCTGAGCTTTGAGTTGTTATAATTTCAGCTGTACAACTCGATCTATGCTGTGGGGTCTGGGGCCTCAAACGAATGAGATTTGATTATTCCACATCGTGTATAATTAAAATATGCTCTACTATTAAATGGTTGTTCCTGTTTTATCATAAGAGTAATAATAGCTGCTGTTTATTGAGCTCTTGCCCCGAGCTGGGCACTTTTAGTGCTAAGCTCTTTGTATACATTACTTTAATATTAAAGTAGCTCTGCAAGATTGAGAGCAATTATTTCATTTCGAAGGGCACAATTTCAAATTTTATTTTTAGATGGGAAATTTAACAGACTCTTAGATTCTTTGTATTCTAGAATTCTTAGAAATCTTTAATGCTTTTTTAAGAGAGATTTTTGCTGTAGGGCACTTGCTCTCGCTGGAGAGACAGAGAGAGATAGAGAGACAAAGTGAGAAATCACCCCCGAGGGGATGGCCATGCCACAGTCCCTTCTCCTCCATTTTCTTCCTGGGAATTTGGGCACGCACACACACCTGATGTGAGTTTCAAGCCACCGAGTCTGGGACTTGAACTGCTGTTGACTGTGTTGGAGTCCAGGGACATAACCACTATGCCATCTGCTGGTCCCAGAAGTGTTTATTTTTATGTTTATTGAACAGGAAGCAATTGAAGAATTGAATCCAACCCTCTCTATTATATGATATATAGGAGAGTCTGAGGCCCAGGGATGTGACAATGCAAAGGCATTCCCAGAAGCAGTTTGTGCTGCCTAAGGAACATGGCTTTTAGAGCCAGACTGCTTGTTGTCCACTTCTACTCGGTGACCTTGGGCTAGCCACGTGACCTTCCTGTGCTTTCTTTAAAATGTCCTGTGCTGTCTTTAAAATGGGCGTGGTTGAGGGGGTCAGCAGATGGTGTCATGGTTACGTTGCTGGACTCCCACATGGCTAACCACAGTTTCGAGTCCCTGACCTGGTTTTTGAAACTCATTTTGGGCATGTGTGTGTATATGCCCAAAATCCTGGGAGGAGGAGGGGAGGGGAAGAGATTGTGGTGTGGCCATCCTCCTGGGGAGTGATTTCTTACTTTCCCTCTCACTGACTCTCTCTCTCTCTTTCTGGAGAGTGCACGTGCCCTAAGGCAAAAACCTCTCAAATGGGCATGGTAATAGTACCTACTTTAGTTGCCAGGGCTGTGAGGAAGACTAAATGAATGACTTGTGAAGCGCGTATGCCTGGCACCTTCTGTGTTTGCTATTTCTCCTTTCTGTTCTTGTTATATTTGTTCTTGTTGTTATTTGTTCTATTCTGCTATGTAATTCAAAGTTTCCCTTGCTCAGACATGTTCTTGGTAACCTAAATCCTGTTTTTCTTGAAGGCGAGGGAGATCCTTCTATGCCAATATGTTTTAGGGTTTATATTTTTTTCTTTATGACTATGGTCCTTTGGCTGCTGTTAGGTTTTTATGACATTCATATTTTTTATTGTAGTATTTTCAAGAGCAAACTCTGCTGCTGAAATTGAAATGGCCACACTGTTCTCAGTATTTCCTGTTCAGGTCTTTATAAGTCACTGAAATTCTTCATTTGGCCTGAACTATAGAATACCTGGATCTCTGTACAGTGGTGCCAGAACTTTCTGTGGGGTGCTTATAGGAAATGCTCTGGGCTCATAATGGTAATTTTAGAGTCAGCATGTTTTTTAAAGAGAGGGCCCAAATATTTTTGATTTAAAGAGGAAACTCATGCCTCTTTTTCTTGTCTCAGATGATTGATACCTGAACATTAGGAGTTCCATGTAGCTAAGAACTAGTGAGACATAGGTTCCCCTTCTGGTTCTGCTCAGAGTTTATCTGTTCACTGAGCATTTTCTTATGTATGTCCCTGTGCCAGGCTGTCTGCCAGGGGTTTGGGAGTCTGCAGTAGATTAAGACCAGGTAAGTCTCCCTATCAAGAAGCTCTGAGTGTAATTGGGACGGTGGGTAGGAGAATGGTGCGGTGGTAGAGGTGGGATCAGAGCCCTGCCTACTTCAGTGGCTTCACTTCTCTCAGGCCCTTGACACAGCCTCCTTCTGCCCAAGAGAACTCACGGTTCCCTGGCTTTGTCACACCCTGTCATGCCTCCCTCTACATTTGCACACGTGAGTCTTTGGGCCTGAGATGCGCTCCCGTCTCTTTCCACCTGGCCAATCTTTATTTGTCCCTGAAAACCCAACTCAGGCAACGCCCTCCAGGTTCAGAGCCCCTCCTCGGTGGCAGCACACCCGGCCTGTTGCTGTGTCTGGCCATCCTGTGTGCTCTGCCCTCTTCCTGAGACACCTTCCCTCCCTTCCCTTGGATGGTAGTCCCCAGACCTTCGCGGCACAGCTTTAATGTGACCTTGTTAGAGAGGCTGTCCGTAACTCCTGCCCCAGCTCATCACTGTCTCTCCTCGCAAGCACCCAGAGCCCCGTCCTTTCTCCCATTCTCCCAGACCTGACGAGTGCAGTCATGACCTTGCGTCCTTGCCTCACACGTCTCCTACTGTGCATCTAGGATTCGGCAGTGACCCTGACAAGATGGTAGGCACTTGTCAGTGTTGATTTAATGAATGTGACGTCGTATGAGGTATTGGATCTATAAGTTTTAGTTATTTTATCTATAAAATGGAAAAAATAATAGTTATCTCATGGGCTTGTGATAAGGATTAAATAACATGCTTGGGCAGTGCCCGGTCTTCGGCAAATGGGGTGCTGCTATCATTATCATTAAAAGTGCTGGAGGGGCCAGCAGGTGGCATAGTTGTTAAAGCTGTGGACTCCCACATAGCTGACCATGGTTCAAGTCCTGGACCTAGCAGCTTGAAAATAACACCAGGCATGTGTGCTTGAGTGCCCAAAATCTCAGGAGGAGAATGGAGGAGAAGGGATTGCCATGTGGCCATCCCCTCTGGGGGTGGGGTGTGATTACTCACTTTCCCTCTCAGTCTCTCTCTGTCTCTTTCCAGCAAGTGGATGCACCCTATGGCAAAAACCTTGGAAAAAAAAAAGTGGCTGGAGACATCATACCTAGAGGGAGACAGGGTTGAGGCATCCAGAGCCAGGGCCCTAGGAGAGTGAGCAGTACCGAGGGCCAGGTGAGGCAGAGTAGGAGAAGGAGGCTGAGTCTAGGACACGGCAGGGGAACACGAACCTTGCGGGCTGTGGGTCCTCGTAAGTAGATATGGCCATGTCTGTGGCGGCAGGGTGAGTGTCGTGGCCGCTCTCTGCAGGGCTCTGAAGCCTGGCTTTGCACATATGAGCACTTGGAATCAAGGGCGACTCGTGGTTGGTGGGAACATCTAGTCAGTGTTAGGTATCGGGGTTCTTCTGTACTTAGGGTGGCCACAGGCTCTTGAGTTCTTACACCTCCATGTCCTGGCCATGCCCTCCAAAACCCTGGCCAGATGGTGGGCTGGACAACATAAATTTTTACAGTCTTTTTGAAGGCCATTTAGAAAGAGATTTTGGTAGTTATAAAAATAAAATTACTCTTGAGCCCAATAATCTAGTTTGGGGAAATTTATCCTAAGGAAACAACCCAGTGGAAGGAAAAGCTCTGTTCTGTGTTTGTTGCTACATGTATATAATTAAAAAACTAGGAACAAGGGAAATAATATTTTACATATGTTGTTTCTCTGACTCCTTGCAAGCTTGTGTTGAGGGTATTTTACAGATAAGGAAGCTGAGTTTGGAAAGATGAAATAACTTACTCTCACGAGCTTGGTATGATTGAGAAGCTAAAAGAAGACAGAATTCAGACTTGTCTTTCTGATTGTAAAGCCTATATATTTACACACTGAGTCCCTACATGCTCAATAGAGAGATGGTTAAATGATTGTGAATCAAATAGTGGAATTCGGTGCAGTCATTTAAAATGATAATGATGTGTAATTCTGTGACAACATGAAAAGTACTTAAGATATAAGTGAAAGCAATGGAATATACAAATTCACTTATGTTAGAATTCTACGAAATGTTTTCATGAGCAGAAGAACATGAAAAGAAGTGATTTCATAGGTGATTATATTGCAAGTGTTGTTTGGGGCTGAGTTTTAGAATTCTGTTGTTGCAAGACCAGCCTGTGGTGTGGTGGTTAAAGTGGCTAGATCCCACATGACGAACTGCTTGTTTCAGGTCTGGAGCGGGTGACTTGAAAAGTACATCTGGGGACTTGTGCATGCATACTCAAGATTGCAGGGGAAGGGAGAGGGAGAAGGAATTGCAGGGGGGCTTTCTCATTTTCCCTCTCCCTTTCTCTTTCTGTCTTTGGCCAGTGCATGTACTGTCTGGCAAAATTTTAAAAAAAGTTCTGTTGTTGCTTTAGTATTATTTGCTAAGAAATGGGTATTTGCTTACTAACAGCTTCCTTTATTTATTCATTCATTCATTTAGTTTGACCAGACACACAAACACACACACACACACACACACACACACACACACACACAGAGAGAGAGAGAGAGAGAGAGAGAGAGAGAGAGAGAGGAGAGAGAGAGAGAGAGAAAGTGACAAAGCAAGCCACTGGATCTGGGACTTGAACTGTGGTCGGCCATGTGGGAGTGTCCAGCACCTTAACCACCACGTCACCTGCTGGCCTCATTAGTGATTTTCTTGACGATTTAAAGATACTGGCAAGAAGATCGGCATAAATGACAAAACGCCCTCGTTTCATTACCTCATTAGCTCATGTTGGTAGGATTGTCTTACATGTAGTATTGTTTATTAGAGACTAATTTTGGGCAGTGTGCTTTTGTCCTGTTAAGGTGAGGTCTACCAAATTTTTCCTGTTCAGAGAGGATAAAAATACACAGTGACTCAGAATCTGCTTACGGAGGGCCTGAGCACGAGTGGACTCCTTTCTGAAGCTCTCTTGTGTTTACTGCTTGCTAAGTGCCAGGCTCTGCCAGGTGCGTCAGCTCATTCAGCTGTCACAACACTTGTGTGAAGTAATTGATTTTATAGATGAACCTCTTTGTATAGATGAGGCAGCAGTGGCCCAAAAGATGTTAGGTAATTTTCCCAACGTCATAGGATGCCCAAGTGGCAGTGCTGGAGGTCTCGCCCATTCCTGGTGACCTGCTGCCCTTGCTGTTGGCCTTGCTGTGCGGGGCAGGAAGGTGACAGAGTAGGGTGATGTCATCGCTGGAGCTAGGCTCTTGCAAGCCATCAAAACCGATGGCCAGAGTGAGGCACCAGGTGGAACTTCAGTTGAGGTGGGGCTGGTGGTAGTGCCCTGCTTCTACCTCTTGTTACTGGTTTTTGTTTTTCTTCCCTTTTAGATGGAGCTTTAGTCTAGGCAGGGAGTGGGCATAGGAGGAACCAGAATGAATGACCGGCAGCTCCTGCAGAATCTTTCCTGCTACTGAGCTGGGCACCTTTCTCCAGCTCAGAAAACAACACTGCATAGTCACGTTGGGGCCGGCCTCACTGCAGATGGCCGCAGTTCCACAGTTACACCTGGGTTCCCAGGGATGGAGCATGGCAGTGCAGTCCTTACATTGGCCTGCTTTCGAGCCTTCAGTTCCTGAGTCGTATTTGGTGGTTTTATGTCCGGGGCTATTTATTCCTATTATATGGTGAACTGTTCTCTGTTCTTCTACTTCAAGGTGGTTTTTGCCCCCTGCCCCTGAATTTGTTTGTCTTAAAGGGAAAATCCTTGAAAAAAACATTAATGTGTCTTGAATTCTTATTCTGTGCTAGGCCCCATGCTAAATAAACATTTTAGTTATGATCTTTTAACCTCGTAATAACTTTGGAGATAGATATTATAATCTCCTTTTTGTAGATAAAGAAACTGAATCACACAGAAGAAATGAAGTTGATTTAGGTGTGGGTTGTTTTCCTTCGTTAACTCACTAATTCATGTAGCAATATTGGTTGCATATCTATGTGCTCTAGATATTGTGCGGAAGTCTTGGCAGAAATGTCTCTGAAAGATTAAATGCCCTCAGAATTGGATCATATTCATGTAATAAACATGATAATCAGTAATAAATATGAAAATAGATAAGATGCCTAGAGATCATGAAAAGTTCTAGCAGGAAAATAAGGGCTGTTTGTTAGAGAATGGCTTGGTAGAAGTAGTAGAGATGGGACCACTTTATTTAAAGTTTTTCATGAAACTTATGTCTTCTGAGCGGGAGAGAGACAGACACAGGTACCTTCAACAGGATCTCCACACTGTAGTCCACCCAAGGCACAGCTGCCCCACTCATGGGCATGCGTGTGTCCTGGCATGCTCAGGGAGGTCGCGGGATGTGAACCCAGGACTGTTCCCATATGGGTTCAAGTGTATTACTGCTGTGCCACCACCTGGCCCCAGGGCGAGGACCACTTTAATTTAGGTAGTTAGGAAGGGCCTCCCTGAGGCCATGACATTTGAGCTGAGACGGAAGGGATGAGAAGGCCTTGACAAGTGCTACAAGAGCTTTGCAAGAAGATGAAGGCTTGGCTTACTTAAGGACCAGAAAGGAGACAGTGAGGCGGAGCCTGGAGAGGTGGGCAGGGGCCAGATCATACAGCAGGGCCTCCCGGTGGCCGTGGCTGGGAGTTTTTATTCTGAGTCGTGAACAAAAAGCAAGGGAGGCTTTAAGCAGGGGAGCGATGGGAACCAGATCTGCCTGACTGTGGAGCTCCTTCCCTCACACTGCCTTAAACAAGTTCTTCAGAGCATCTGTTCAGCCACCTGCTGGCCACTGGCCACTGGCCACAGAGCAACTGCCCTTTGTGTCTAGATACGTGGTTCCTCATCTGTTAGAGGCAGTGGTAGGAGACGATTGTGACCATTGCTACCGTGAGGAAAGTAGAGGTGTGGGGAAACGTTCAGGAGGGTCCCTGGTCCAGCCCGTTGTGGGGGATCAGAGAAAACCTCATTAGGGAAGTGATATTAAGCAGGGAACTGGACTGGCTATTGTGGAAAAAGATGGTGCTTGAATTCCATTTTATTCATTTGGGCTTGTCTGGCGTTTATAGTGACCTTCTGAAGGCGTATTTGCCTTTCTCTTATTTTTTCCTTTAACTTCTTTACCCATAAATAGGACAAATATTCTTTCAAGTGTTGTTAAGAATTTTAGTATTGTGTGCAATGTGGCATTCTAAGCAACCTTCATAAATATTTTATTGGTAACTAACTAATAGAATAAGGTTTCTTTTTATAGGAAGGATCTGGGGGTAGACTTTTTTGTCTGAATGAATGTTTTATATGCTGTTTCCTTAAAACATTTAAAAGGAGGCCTTAATGAACCTAACAATTGTTTCTTGTGCTGTTCTTATTATCCACAAAATTGAAACCTTAAGTATTAACAAGAAGGCCAAGGGCAGACAGTTTGAAAATATACTTAATGTGGAATATGCTTATCATTTTCTTTTATCCAGCCATAAAACTGTGTTTATTAAAAATAGTATAGTTATTACAATTATTCTTTTAAATGCTGAAAAATTATGTGATGAATATATGTGTGTCAGCATATACTAGCATTCAAGTGTAGCCATTTTTTTTTTTTTTTTGAGAAGTTTTCGCCATAGGGCACGTTCGCTCACTAGACAGAGAGAGAGAGACAGAGAGACAGAAAGTGAGAAATCACCCCGGAGGGGGGATGGCCACGCTGCAATCCCTTCTCCTCCATTCTCCTCTCGGGATCTTGGGCATGCATGCACACGCGCCCAGCGTGAGTTTTAAGCCCCCGGGTTCGGGACGCGAACCGCGGTCGACTACGTGGGAGTCCAGTGACATAGCCATTACGTTAACTGCTGGTCCCTAAGTGTAGCCATTTATTTTATGCTTTATTTCATTTTAGTTACTTTTAAAATCAACTTTATTGGGGTATAATTTACATATAGAATAAGTCATGAATTTAAAGTGTTAGATGAATTTTGACAAATGTATGCCACCTTGTAACCACTATTGTAATCAAGATATATATGTACCTATATAAATATAAACTGTATGTATGATACACACACACACACACACACACACACACACACACAGATAGTTTTGTTTTTTAATATGCATGGTTCCAGGATCATGTAACCCTCACCACCATCAGAATATAGGACAGTTCCATAATACCAGAAAATGTCCTTGTTTTGCTTCTTTGTGGTCAGACCCTCTTTTTACCCCAAATTTCTGGCAGTGAATACTTTGTTCTTCTTCCCTATAATTTGGCATTTCCCAGAAAGTCATACAAATGGAATCATATAGTATGTAATCTTTTGCGAATGATTTCTTTCCCTCAGCATAATGTCTTGGAAATTCATGTGGTTGTGTGTATGATGGTTGCTGAGTTGCTATTCCATCGTATGGATGGACAGTTTATCCATTCACCCTGCTTTTATTTTTTGGAGAGGTTTTTGCTATAGGGCTCGTGCGCTAGCCAGAAAGACAGAGAGAAACAGAGACAGAAAGTGAGAAATCACCCCCCAGGGACGATGGCCACACTGTAATCCCTTCTTCTCCATTCTCCTCTCAGGATCTTGGGCACGTATGCACACATGCCTGGTGTGAGTTTAAGCCACTGAGTCTGGGACTCAAACTGCGGTCGACTACATGGGAGTCCAGTGACATAGCCATTATGCTAACGGCTGGTCCCTCCAGTCACCCTTTGAAGGACACTGTGTTCTTTCCAGGCTTGGGTGATTACTTTTTTTTTTTAGAGATTTTACTCTAGGGCGTATGTGCTTGCTGGAGAGACAAGAGACAGAGAGACATACGGTGAGAAATCACCCCTAGGTGGCATGACCAGACTCTATTCCCTTCTCCATTCTCTTCTTGGGATTTTGGGCATGCACACACACCTAGGAATGGAATTGTCAAGTCACATGACAATTTGTTTTTTTCTTTCTGAGAAATTGCTCCCTGGGGTCCAGCAGGTGGTGCGGTAGTTAAGGGCACTGGACTCTCACATGGTTGACTGAGGTTTAAGTCCTGGACCTGGCAGCTTGCTTTCTCTCTCTCACTCTGTTTCTCTCTGGTCAAATTAAAATAAGTAAGTAAATAAGAAAATTAAAAATAAATAAAACAAAGTTCAATAAAATAATTTTTTTTTTTTAAAAAGAAACAATATTTCCCTCCTGTTATCAGGAGTGGCTGTCCATTTTGCATTCTCTGGAACAGAGCGTGAGAATTCCATTAGTTCCATGTCCTTGTCAACATTTGGTATTGTCAGTTTTTACAAAGTGTGGTAGCCACTCCAAGGTATGCAGCGTAATGGCATCTCTTTGTAATTTTAATTCACATTTCCCTAATGGCTAAAGATGTTGAAAATCCATTCTGGGGCTTGTTTGCTAGCTTATATCTTCTGTGAAGTTTTGTTCACATTGTTTGCTTTTGTTTGTTTGTCTTAAAAAAAATTTAGATTGTTTTCTGACTGTTATATTTTGAAGGTTATTTACATATTCTGTATACAATTCCTATGTTGGATATTTGTTTTGCAAATATTTTCTCCCATGGCGTAGGTATAGCTTGTCTTTTCATTCTCTTACAGTGTGTTGTTCAGAACAGGTTTTAATTTTTGATGAGTCATGTTTTTTTTTTTTTTTTTTTTTGTTCCTGACTTTGGTGTTATGTCTAAGAACCCTTTGCACACTCCTATGTATTTTTATAAAAGTAATACAGCTTTACATTTTACATTTAGATCTATGACCTAATTTGACTGAATTTTTGTGTAAGGTGTGAGGTTTAGGCCAGGGTAAATATTTTGTAAATGGATGTCCAAGACTGGCGCACTTACTGCAAATGGGAAGACCATCCTTTTTTCCACTGATTGTCTTCACACTTATGTCAAAAATCAATCGCCTGTCTTTGTATGAGTCTATTTCTGTATTCTGTTATGTTTTGTTATGTTCTTTTTCAGAATTGTTTTGACTCATCTAGTTCCTTTTACCTTTAATCTATGTCTATTGTGCTATTTAAAGTGTGTTTCTTATATATGTCAGGTAGCTGAATTTTTTATTTCACTCTCACAATCTATTTTTTTTAAGAATTATTTTATTTACATTTATTTATTTATTTTAATTTGACCAGAGAGGAACAGAGAAAGAGAGAGAGACAGAGAGAAGGAAGGCAAGAAAGCTAAACACCAGGTCTGGGACTGGAACCTCAGTCGACCTTGTGGGAGTCCAGTGCCCTTAACCACCACGCCACCCTCATAATCTATTTTTTAATTGATGTGTTTATTCCATTTATATTTAACATGTATCTGTGTATTTTGATTTAGGCCTACTGTTTTTGTACGTGTTCTCTATTTTTACTTCTGTTTTTCATTCTTCTGTTTCTCTTTTCAAACCTCTTTTGCATTATTCAAATTATTTAAATTTACTTATTGAATTTTAAAATATATATCTTATGTAGTTTACTTCAGAATTTTTTTTAATTTTTTTTTTCCAGAGAGAGATTTTTGCTACAGAGTGAGCGCTCCCGCCAAAGAGACAGAAAGTGAGAAGTCATCCCCTTTGAGGGATGGCCACTCCACAATCCCTTTTCCTCCATTCTCCTCTTGGGCTTTTGGGCATGCATACACACATAACTGGCATGCGTTTGAAGCCTCCAGGTCTGGGACTCCAACCATGGTTGGCCATGTGGGAGTCCAGCCATGTAACCATTACGCCATCACCTTGCTTTAAAGATCATATCCCGAGAGGATAATGGAGGAGAGGGGATTGCGGATTGGCCATCCCTTTGAGGGGGGGTAATTCCCCACTTTTCTTCTCCCTCTTTCTCTCTCTCTCTCTGGCAAGTGCATGAGTCCTATAGCAAAACTACAAATAGGAAAAAAAACGTTACTACTGCTCATCTCTAAATATATATCATATCCGTGTACATTGGGAACCCTATTAGACTGTGCTGTACCTTTGCTTTCATTTGTTTTATGTGTTTTAAAGAATTTGTAGGGCCAGTTGGTGGTGTGGTGGTTAAGGCTGCAGGACCCTACATGGCTGACTGCATTATTTGAGTCCCAGATCTGGCAGCTTAAATAACATGCCATGCATATGTGTGTGGGTGTGTGTGTGTGTGTGTGTGTGCCAGGAATCCCTGGTGGAGGAGAACGGATCACACCATGACCATTCTGGGGAAAAGATGTTCTCACACTTTTGTCTCTCATTCTCTGTCTCTCTCTGATGAAAGCATGTGCCCTCTGGCAAAAAAAAAAAAAAAAAGAAAGAAAGAAAGAAAAGAAAGGGCATAGGTTTTTCTTTTCACTGCCATTCTAGATAGTTACCCATATATTTACTGTTTTTTCTCATCCTTTGTTTCTGAAGCTTCACGCTTCCTTCGGTGTTATTTTCCTTTAGTCTGAAGAACTTCCTTTAGCATTTCTTTTAGAGCAAGTTTTTTGGCAATGAATTCATTACTTTTCCTCCATTTGAGTATGTCTTTATTTTACCTTCATTCCTGGAGGATCATTTTAGTGGATATAGAATTCCGACACAACTATTTCTTTCAACATTTTAATAATATTTCAGTAATATTGTTCTACCACTTCTGGTCTCTGTGGTGTTGTCTGAGAAATCTGCTGTCATTTTAATCATTGTTCTTCTCCCCAAATGTAATGACTCATTTTTCTCAGGCTGCTTTGGAGAAGTCTTTTTAATTTAATTTTGATTTTTTTAGTCTTTAGTATTCATCAGTCCCTGGGCGTGAGTGTCCCTGAGAGTGAGTTTCTTGAGCTTATCTTGTTTGGTGTTTGGCAAGCTTCTTGAATCTGTATGTTTTATGCCTTTTTCCAAAATTAGGATGTTTGAAGTTGTTATTTCTTAAAATATTTTTTCTTTATCATGCCCTTCCTATTTATTCTATTTTCCAGACACTCCTGTGAATGTTAGATCTTCTGTTTTTTCCTCTCTGTTTTCATGCTAGATCGTTTTTGTTGCTCTGTCTTTACGTTTCCTGAGCTCATCTAGTCAAGTTATTTGATTATTGGTCTTTTCAGTTTTAAAACCTATTTTTTCTGCTGAGACTGTCTTGCCATTCATTTCAAGACTGTTCATTCTTTAAAAAAAAATCTTTTTAATACTAGA
This sequence comes from Tupaia belangeri chinensis, assembly GCF_000334495.1. Classification (NCBI taxonomy): domain Eukaryota; kingdom Metazoa; phylum Chordata; class Mammalia; order Scandentia; family Tupaiidae; genus Tupaia; species Tupaia belangeri. Next base: position 210,268 of record NW_006159963.1, on the reverse strand, counting down.
GAATGAACATGTACATGAGAGAACGAGAGAGATAAAATGAAGCCCCCTGCATGGCCTGATCACAGCGTTGTAATTCCATCCTGTCAGGATGCTGGGTTGCACAGGCACCTGGTGTGTTTCTCAAGCACTGGGGCAGGGACATGAACCCTGGTTGGTCATGTGGGTGGGATCCTCAGCCTAACCACTGATCTACAGGACCAGTCCAAAACTGTTCTTTCTTGTCTTAGAACTTGATTTAACATGTAACGAACATCTTAGTCACTTGACTTTAAAAGTTTTACATTTTAATATGTTAAATCTATTTATATTCTCATTACAAAAACCTATGAGGTGAATTTTATTATCCCTATGTTAGAGATGAAGTAACTGAGGCTGAGAAAGTTAGCATGTGTAAGGTTGCAGTATGAGAGAAAGAATTAAAATTGAATTTAGTGTTGTCTCCAAAGCCTCTGGTCATGCTATTTTTTTTTTTTTTTGAGAGATTTTCACTGTAGGGCGCGTGCGCTCGCCAGACAGACAGAGACATAGAGACAGAAAGCGAGAAATCACCCCCCAGGGGGGATGGTCACGCCGCAATCCCTTCTCCTCCATTCTCCTCTCGGGATCCTGGGCACGCACGCACACGTGCCCCGCGTGAGTTTTAAGCCACCGGGTCCGGGACACGAACCGCGGTCGACTACGTGGGAGTCCAGTGACATAGCCATTACGCTAACTGCTGGTTCCCCTGGTCATGCTATTTTGAAAACTGAGTTGAGAGACCAGAGGTGGTGTGGTGGTTAAGGTGCTGGACACTCCCACATGGCTGACCAGGGTTTGAGTCCTGAATCTGGTGGCTTGCTTTCTCACTCCTCTTTCTCTTCATTCTCACCCTCTGTCTCTCTCTGGTCAAGCTAAAAGAAATAAATAAACAAATGAATAAAATAAAATAAATAATTATTTAGAAAAAAAACTGAGTTGAGTAGTGCTTTTGAGAACAGAAAGGAGACAACAGATACTGAATAACAGTGTGGGCAGACACACTGGGTTTAGTAAACATCATCAGCACTTTTTTCACAATTCAGTCTAAAAAAAGTATGCACTCACCTGTTACTGCTTTAAATTTGTATCTTAGGAAATTTATATGGTACAAAATCCAAAAGATGAGAAGAGACACAGTGTACTTCCATATGCATGCCATCATAGCAAGCACATAGGCGTGTATTCATAATCCTCATCCTTGTTTCAGATGGTAACCTGCCTTATATAACGTTCTATATTAACATAATGTTTATATTTAACCATGTATCTTGGAGAGAATTTCCTATGACTACACTAAGTGATTTTTCATTCTTTTCAAAAAATTCTTTTTGCCATAAGGTAGGTGCACTTCTGGAGAGAGACAGAGACAGAGAGAGAGAGAGGGAAATCACCATCACCCCCGGGGGGATAATTGTGCTGCAATCCCTTCTCCTCCATTCTCCTGGGATTTTTGGCACACATGCACATAGGCCCTGCATGAGTTTCAAGCCTCTGGGTCTGGAACTCGACCGTGATTGGCCATTTGGGAGTCCAGCAATGTAACCATTATGCTATCTGCTAGGCCCGTTACTGTTATTATTATTTTTTTTTTGAAGAGGTTTTTGCTATAGGGCGCGTGCGCTCGTCAGACAAGCAGAGAGAGACAGAGAGATAGAAAGCGAGAAATCACCCCCCCAGGGGGAATGGCCACACCACGATCCCTTCTCCTCTCGGGATCTTGGGTGTGCATGCACATGTGCCTGGCATGAGTTTTAAGCCACCAGGTCTGGGGTGTGAACCATGGTCAGCTACATGGGAGTCCAGTGACATAGCCATTACGCTAACTGCTGGTCTCCTGTTACTGTTATTTTTAATTTTGCTGTAGAGCATGTGCACTCACCAGAGAGAGACAGAGAGCAGGGGGTGGGGAGAGTGAGAAAAAAAGCTGCCAGGTTTGCAAATTGAACTGTGGTCACCTATGTGGGAATCCAGTGCGTTAACCACCATGCCACCTGTTGGCCAGCCAATTATTATTTTTCTACATTTGCTTTTTCCTTTTTTCTTCCTTCTCTCTTAGAGAGTTAGTTGCAGAATTGATGACCTAGCACTAAGTACTTTTAGCATCAACTGCAGTTGGCCATGTGGGAGTCCGGGGCCTTAACTGCCGTGTCATCTGCTGGCCACTTCTCCAGCCATTCTTGCCATAAGATTGTCATTAAGATTTTTGCAGAGTTAAGATCTGTCATTTTGCAGAATGCCTTTCAATTAGATTGATTCCTCTGGATTAGATGTAGGTTAAAGATTGTAGACAGAAGCACTGCAGTTGGAATTGTTTACTCTCAGTGATTTATTTCAAGAGGCATGTGCTGTCAGTTTGTCCCATCCATGACAATAATAGACATGTTTTCTTGATTAGGGTGGTGGTGTGAGGTTTCTAAATTGTAAGGGTGAACTAGCCGTGTAGCTCAGCAGTCAATAGATCTGTATCTCACATGGCTGATCTGGATTTGAATCTTGGCCTGATGGCTTGAAAAACATGCTGAGAGTGTGTGCATGTGTGCTCACAATCCTGACAGGATGGAGAAATGGAGTAAAAAGGATTGCAGCATGCCTAGCCCCACTGTGGGAGGGGTGCGCTGTCCCTCTAGTGAGTGTTTAGCAATTTAAAAAAATGTTTAAAAAATTGTAAGGGTACCTTTTTATTTTGCAATTGCTAAGCCATCTCTGGGATGATAACTTGCAACTATTTTGTTCTCCAGTGATCTTTCACTTAGTGCTTTTAGTGCTGATGGTTCTTACCTAACCTAATTATCACTGTGGAAGGTGCATAGTGGTTATTTTCTGTTCCCATTATTCATCTGCATTTATTAACTGGATTTCTTTGGTAAATATGAGTTTCCTCTATTCTTTCTCTTATTATGATTACACATTCATGAGTTCTTTCTTTATTCACCTATTATTCTATCCTGTCAGTATTCATTTTGATATTTAAATTATCCTAAATTTGGGGAAGGGAACCACTTAGTTCTTCTGGGTTGGTACAGTTGTAGCAAAGGTAATAATGTTAGTATTTAGCATTTGAATCCATTTCCTTAGCTTGGAAGCTATGGGGAGTAATGTGGTACAATTGGTGAGACACTTTGCTTTTCATTTGCTTTAGATAACCTTCCCAGGCTTATTTTCTAGCATATCGCTGAACTGAAGAAAGAAAACTTCAACCTGAAGCTCCGTATCTATTTCCTTGAGGAAAGAATGCAGC
>NW_006159963.1:204077-206832 GCF_000334495.1 Tupaia belangeri chinensis | reverse complement strand
CAGGAATTCGATGGCCCCACTGAACAAGTCTACAAAACTGTGAGCGGCCCCCTTCTTGTTGTGGGCTTTTGTGTTTCTTCTCATTGTTATTCCAAGGGGAAATCTGAATAAATGTTTTTCTCTCAGAGTTAGCATGAATAGCCAGAGCCACCTTCCTCTAATGTGAATTTATTACGGAGAGAATAAAGATATTAGGATGGTCATCCTAAAATTAATCAACGAGGTACATGACCAAATTTGAATAAGTCTCTTTTTAAAATCAGAATTCTGATTCACTATCTTTGTCCAAATTGCCTTTTGATAATTATTTATTATTTAGAAATAGGCAGTGGAATGATGCATTAGCTTTGGAATGGAGTCCCACGGATACCAACTAAGTCACGTAACTTCAGGCAAGTCACTTCAGCTGTTTGGCCTGACTTGCAGAGCTAGTGATAATCCCTGTGTCATGGGGTTATTTGTGTGGATTAAAATGAGGTGACAGATGAAAAGCTCCAGCCCACAGTCAATGCTTGACAATTATCATTATTGTCTTATTGAGGCCTCCTTTGGCAGCCCAAAGTCAGGATTGTCAGGTTTTCTGTGAAATGACTTTTCTGTATTCCTCTGTGCTTGCTTATAACTGTCAGAAAAAAAGTCTATGCCCATTTGAAGTCTTGACCTGGAGGTCTTTGTCTGAAAATAAACCTTGGTTCAGAAAGTTGAAAAAAGAACTTGGCTTTCTTGAAAAGACATGAGTATAAACAATATTTCAGTGCCCATTTCTTAGCTTTTCTAGTAGATTAGCCCTTGGCCTGGGAATTATCCCATCTCTTCTTTTCTGAAGTTTGCCCAGTGAAAACTTTTGAAGGAGGAAAAAGAACTCTTCTTGAGTTTCGGCAGATGAACTTAAATTGACTTATCTTGAAGAGAGATTGTACTGTATTTCTGAATCTTGTCTTTTTTTTTCTGAGTCTTTTCAAGAATTGAAAAGCTCTCTTGTCCTTTAAGATAGTTTTTTTTTTTTTTTCTTCTTCAGTGTGGGGGTGGAATGGCAAGGGAAGATGTCTCTTTTTCTAGAAGGGAGTGTTAATGCAATCAGAAGTTTGAGAGAAAACCAATAGTCTACAGCATTTTCTATGTCAGTATTGTTATGCTTCTCAGAACTTCGAGGGTGGATAGCAAGTCAAACGTGTCATCTGTCAGGCCCTGGAACTGGGTACTTGTCCATTTATGATCTTACTGAAATTCTCAGCTCTTTGTAGCAGTCCTCATTTTAGAGGGAGGACACTGAGGCTCAGGCAGAATTCCTGAGCTGATGTAACACAGCTACGTACGAGGTACGAGGTAGATGTCGAGTCCAGGTCTTTTTTTTCTTTTTCTTTTTTTTTTTTAGAGACCGAGGGAAAGTGAGCAATCACCTCCCTGGGAGAGGGCCATGCTGCAATCCCTTCTCCTCTATTCTCCTCCCCAGATCTTGGACACACATGCACATGTACCCGGTGTGAGTTTCAAGACACCAGGTCTGGGACTTGAACCATGGTGGCCCATGTGGGAGTCTAGTGACATAACTGCTACGCCATCTGCTGGCCCCTCAGCTACTCTTTTCATCGTCTGGCTGGATGGCCTGCTTTCATTGCCCTTTTCTTTGAATTTAAGTATTTGTATAGGTACACATGGTTCAGAATATAAAATGTGTAAAAGGTTTACCTTTCTTCCACCCTTGTCTCCTAGTCTCCTGGATCTAACCAATATTATTTATACCTTATGCAGAGGAATTTTATATAAAGGCGGATATGTGTAAAAGCCTTTTTACATAAATGAGCTTGTTCTATTCATCTAAGCATATATGTGTGTATAAGCCTCTGTTTTACATATATGCAAATGTGTTTTATCTTGCCCCTGTATTTGTCTTATATCTTTCCTTAATAGTAATTGAAGAACTTCTTCATTCTTTCTTATAGTTTCGTAATATTCCATTTCACGCTTAGAAAGTCCTGACTTTTGGTTTGGACCTTACGATTACCATGTGTATAACTTTATGACCTGAGATATTAGGCTTGAAAAAAAGGCTTACGGACTTGTCAACTAGCCAGTCTTTCAAATTTATCAGGCTGGGTGCCAGTCGGTTCATCAGAAAGGAAAGCACTGAGGGTATGATATATCCTATCAGCTGAATCATAGATGCTCTCTGCCCTTCTAGAAGCTGGAAAAGGAATCCTCTATTTGAAGGATATTTCTGCAGTTTTCACCAAACCGCAGTCGACACTATACACTGCCACTCAGTGTCCTTTGTGCAAAGATCAGATTCTTTTTTTTTTTTAAGAATATTTATTTTATTATTATCATTATTACCTTTAATTTGACCAGAGAGTAAAAAAGGGAATGTGAGAAAGTAAGCTGCTAGGTCTGGAACTCAAACCACAGTCAGCCATGTGAGAGTCCAGCGACTTCCGCCTGCTGATCAGATTCTTCTATAAAGCTTTGCTTCATAAAGGACTTCTTTAGTCCCTGATGTTTGGCAGTGAAGACAGTAATCTCTTTGGGACCTTGTCTCGTAGGCTTTTCTCCTTTGCTTGCTCATTTAGTCCACAAATCCCTGAGGCGATGTGGGCTTTAGGTTTTTCACTTGATACTTGAGAGACCTGAATGAGGAGCATTGCTTTCTCACCCTCTGGACTCCTGCTTCTAAGGACAGTTACAGGGTCACACTTCCAGTTTCATATCCATGCTGGCCTGAAGGCGGAGCCTGTGTCTGTCATGTTTATCCACCGTC
>NW_006159963.1:192906-202683 GCF_000334495.1 Tupaia belangeri chinensis | reverse complement strand
AAGAAAGAAAGAAAGAAAGAAAGAAAGAAAGAAAGAAAGAAAGAAAGAAAGAAAGAAAGAAAGAAAGGAAGAAGAAAGAAAGAAAGAAAGAAAGAAAGAAAGAAAGAAAGAAAGAAAGAAAGAAAGAAAAGAAAGAAGAAAGAAAAGAAAAGAAAAGAAAAAGAAGAAAGAAAAGAAAAGAAAAAAGAGAAAGAACAAAAGAGAAAGAACAAAAGAGAAAAAGAAGAGGTCTCCTGTCAGTTGGGGCGCAGGGAGCAGGCACGCCCTCCTGGCCTGGATGTGAGCACGTGCACATTTTCAGAAGGAGGGCTCAACCGCTCCCCTGGAAAGGTTCTTGACATTTGCCCCTCGCCATTCATTTCTGTGACTACCCCAAAGCTCTTGTCACAGCAGTAGACTGCATCTTAGGAACTAGACAACTGTCATAGCCCGTTTCTAAATGAAGACAAGGGAAACAACCTAGATAATGCAATATTCAGGGTCCAGTTAAATAAATGATGACAAGATCTATACGGTGGAGTATCTGGTGCCCACACACCCGCTTCAGCCCAGCCCGGTGCTGCCGTCAGCGAACCGAACTGCAGAGCTGGAAGCCGCGTGGCCAGCTGTGGTTTGGAGCCCTGGCTCGGCCTGAGAACACACCAGGCAGGTGTCTGCACCCAAGATCCTGGCAGGCTGCGGGGCTGCGGGGCTGCGGAAAGGGGGCTGTGCACGACGACGTCATCGGCAGTGCTGTCTGCCTGTCTCTCGTGTTAGCACATGTGGTCTCTGCCACCAATAAAATGAGCTGAAGTGGCATGTTCGGGGCATGTTTGATGGCATGGGAGATGGCCATGCAGTGGCTTGTTGTTTCTTTGAACAGTGGCGTGCAAGTTTACAGAATGACCTCAGTTTTGTGGTCAAATAAACACACAGAAAAGATGAAATACTACATCAAAAGTTAACAGTAGGGGGGAGGGAGAGGTTTTTTCGCTATAGGGCGTGTGCGCTCGCCAGACAGACAGAGAGAGACATAGAGACAGAAAGCGAGAAATCACCCCCCAGGGGGGATGGTCACGCCGCAATCCCTTCTCCTCCATTCTCCTCTCGGGATCTTGGGCACGTATGCACACGTGCCCGGCGTGAGTTTTAAGCCACCGGGTCCGGGACGCGAACCGCGGTCGACTACGTGGGAGTCCAGTGACATAGCCATTACGCTAACTGCTGGTTCCCTCGAGTCTAGGTCTTCTTACCTCCTTGCACTGTCCTGCTTCAGCTACTGTTTTCTTTCTTAGTAGAGGTTTTCACCTTCGGGCATTTGTACTCACCGGGGAAAGAGAGAGAAACAGAGACCGAGGGAAAGTGAGCAATCACCTCCCTGGGAGAGGGCCATGCTGCAATCCCTTCTCCTCTATTCTCCTCCCCAGATCTTGGACACACATGCACATGTACCTAGCGTGAGTTTCAAGCCACCAGGTCTGGGACTTGAACCATGGTGGCCCATGTGGGAGTCTAGTGACATAACTGCTACGCCATCTGCTGGCCCCTCAGCTACTCTTTTCATCGTCTGGCTGGATGGCCTGCTTTCATTGCCCTTTTCTTTGAATTTAAGTATTTGTATAGGTACACATGGTTCAGAATATAAAATGTGTAAAAGGTTTACCTTTCTTCCACCCTTGTCTCCTAGTCTCCTGGATCTAACCAATATTATTTATACCTTATGCAGAGGAATTTTATATAAAGGCGGATATGTGTAAAAGCCTTTTTACATAAATGAGCTTGTTCTATTCATCTAAGCATATATGTGTGTATAAGCCTCTGTTTTACATATATGCAAATGTGTTTTATCTTGCCCCTGTATTTGTCTTATATCTTTCCTTAATAGTAATTGAAGAACTTCTTCATTCTTTCTTATAGTTTCGTAATATTCCATTTCACGCTTAGAAAGTCCTGACTTTTGGTTTGGACCTTACGATTACCATGTGTATAACTTTATGACCTGAGATATTAGGCTTGAAAAAAAGGCTTACGGACTTGTCAACTAGCCAGTCTTTCAAATTTATCAGGCTGGGTGCCAGTCGGTTCATCAGAAAGGAAAGCACTGAGGGTATGATATATCCTATCAGCTGAATCATAGATGCTCTCTGCCCTTCTAGAAGCTGGAAAAGGAATCCTCTATTTGAAGGATATTTCTGCAGTTTTCACCAAACCGCAGTCGACACTATACACTGCCACTCACTGTCCTTTGTGCAAAGATCAGATTTTTATTATTTTTTTTTAAGAATATTTATTTTATTATTATGTGTCCTTTTTGCAAAGATCAGATTCTTTTTTTTTTTTAAGAATATTTATTTTATTATTATCATTATTACCTTTAATTTGACCAGAGAGTAAAAAAGGGAATGTGAGAAAGTAAGCTGCTAGGTCTGGAACTCAAACCACAGTCAGCCATGTGAGAGTCCAGCGACTTCCGCCTGCTGATCAGATTCTTCTATAAAGCTTTGCTTCATAAAGGACTTCTTTAGTCCCTGATGTTTGGCAGTGAAGACAGTAATCTCTTTGGGACCTTGTCTCGTAGGCTTTTCTCCTTTGCTTGCTCATTTAGTCCACAAATCCCTGAGGCGATGTGGGCTTTAGGTTTTTCACTTGATACTTGAGAGACCTGAATGAGGAGCATTGCTTTCTCACCCTCTGGACTCCTGCTTCTAAGGACAGTTACAGGGTCACACTTCCAGTTTCATATCCATGCTGGCCTGAAGGCGGAGCCTGTGTCTGTCATGTTTATCCACTGTCTTAGGGCCAGGCTTGTCACAGGGGCTTGGTAAGTGTCTGTGAAGTGAAGGAGTGAATCGAGAACATCCACTACCTCCTGGTAAAGAGGAGAGGCCGATTTTAAATCCATCTGCTTCCTGTCCCGTGCCTGTGCCTGTTCATTTTGGCTGTACTTCTAAACATGGGGTACTTATTCTCCCAGGGCTGCAAGGCTGGAAGGAGGGAGGCACTCCTCTGAGATAGTAAATTATATTGGAGATGTTGTTTATATCTAAAATAGTCCACGTGTGTTATGGAGTAGAATGTAAAATCAGTATAAACTGAATTATTAAGTAAAACAGGAGTGAGATTCCTGAGAAATCCTGGATTAACAGCACTCCCCTGCAAACTATGCACCCAGACCCCCTATCTCTGCTACACGAATTAATCTAATATTCCATCTGGGAGACATTGCAAAGTTTGAGAAGCTCACCACTGCCCCACTGTCTCATGCTGCTTTCCATTTGCTAAAGATTCTGTCTTTGAATTCTCACGTGAGCTGTGAGCCCAAGGCCATGTGTGCCTCCCTTTGTTCTAGTCAGTTGAGGCAACCAGTTGGAGAACACTGTGGTGTCCCTTACAGACAGCTTGCCCCATGCAGTTGTGGCTTTTTTGTAAGTGAGTACCCTGAAATCTTGCACTGAAATGAGATAGGCCGTGGTGTGGCCTTCCACTTACCCGTCCACATGTTTTATTTTTTTTAAGCTGTACCACGTTCCCACTGCTACAGCCACCACATGCATGATTGTAAACAACCAGAAGTAATTGCCTTGGAATGGTGAAAGCACACTGCAGAATTGCTTGTAAATTTGCTTGGCGGAGGGCAAACAATTTTTAAATCAGCCTCCCTTGTATGACATTTATGCCTCGATATTTGAATGTTCTGGCTGTTAGAAGCTTGGAACATTTACATAATTGTTCCAAGTATTGAGAAATCCTGGGCTTTCTTTTGAGACCACCAGTGTTTAATAATTCCCCTTTTCCCTGTGCCCTGAGGCTAATGAGGTTTTTGAATCTAACATCTGCCTCATACAAGCATCGCATCATTAGTCCGCGCTGGAAGCGGTTTTCCCACCTCCGTGCTCATAGGTCCTGTATTTCACACTGTTTCTTTTCTTTCCTAATCTCATCTGGAAGAACATCGAACTCAAGGTGGAAGTAGAAAGTCTGAAGCGAGAGCTCCAGGAAAGAGAGCAGCTGCTCATCAAAGCCTCGTGAGTACCTGTCATCCTGTCAAAAGCTTGCAGATCACCCGGGGCATCTGATGTGGGTGCTGGGTTGGCCGGCAAAACAGAACCTTAAGTTTCTCTAGGCCATTGTTCTCCAGCTGGGATCTCAGGACCCCCAAGGAGATTTTCGTTTTTATTTAATTACTTATTTTGCAACAAGTTTTTAAAGTATAGCATATTTAATAGAAAAATGAACAGATCTTCGGTATACAGCACATTGTATTTTCATGAAGCAAACGCACCCATGGAGCCACCGTCGGGATCAGGAAACAGCAAGTCACCAGCCCCTCGATGCCCACTTTGTGCTCTCACGACATTCCCTTCTCCCCAGAAGATAACCATCGTTCTGACCACTGTTAACATAGTTGCTTAGTTCTACCTGTTTTTGAGCTTTCTGTGAGTGAAATTACACACTGTATTCTCTTCTGTGTCTGGCTTCTTTCCTCAGCGGTATGTTCACGATATATTTACCTGTGTTACTTTTTCTCAGAAGTTCACTCTTTTCTCATTGCTGTAAAAGCCTAGAGGATGTGAAGGGGTCCTGGTGGGTGAACCAGGGAGACAGAGGGTGGGGTAGTTGTATTCTTTAATCTGTTAGATATACTAGGGACCCTTATGACATTTTGCTTAAAAGGGGTTCTGCTGTTTAAAACACATTTGAAAACTAGTATTTTCATTGATTCATTTATTCAGACATTCATTGAGCAACAGGCATAGTTGAGAGAATCTAGTCTATGAATCAGCTGGTTATTCTCTCATTCATAGACATTTATTATGTAATTACTTGTGCCTCACACTGAGGACCTAAAAAGAGGCCCCCCTTTCTCTGAGAGTTCATCAGAGACTGGTGAAGTATGGGCTCCAAAGTGCTCAGTTTTCTCCATGAGAGTGGAGAAAGACTTCGCAGGGCTGCCCCACTGAGGATCCAGCTGAAACCTTCTGTGGAAATACTTAATTTATCATGGCAGCAGAGCTCCTGCTGAGTATGAGGAGGGAGCACGGGGCCTTTGGCTTGGGGCACTGCTGTACTGCCCAGGGCCAGGTCAGGACCATCCCTTCCACTGCCATAGGGCCCAGCGACTGACAGCTGGCCTGCTGCGGGCACTGCTCAGACTGGGGTTTTCAGAACCAGGCTTCTTCCCGGAGCTACAGTGGACTTCTACGGAGCCTGGCATTTTCTGAACGAGAGAATGAGTTCATAAATATGACCAGATCAACACATTTCTGTTGCTTTACTTTTGGAAGCACATCATTCTCTAGGCAGAGAGGCAGATCTGCTTTACTGAGCCTGAGCCTGAAGGTCAGTAGAGGGATTTGATCTGGTTCGTACTCAGTCCCTGTCTGCTGTAGATTTGGGCCAGGACTGGTTTTCAGCTAAGCACTTACACATGGAAACCCCTACTCACACCGTGCACTCCTTGGTAGCAGTGCCCAGGCCTGAGTGTTTGGGGGACTGTGGACCAGCTTGCATGTGTATATTTCTCAGACATGCCACCCAGATGGATGTGTGAGGCTCTTTGGTGTGAGCAGCTTTATTTATTTTTATTATTTTTCTTAAGAGGTTTTTGCTATAGGGCACGTTTGCTTGTCAGACAGAGACAAAGAGACAGAAAGTGAGAAATCACCCTCTAGGGGGGGATGGCCACGCCACAGTCCCTTCTCCTCCATTCTCCTCTTGAGATCTTGAGTACGCATGCACACGCACCTGGCATGAGTTTTAAGCCACTGGGTCCGGGACGCGAACCGCGGTCGACTATGTGGGAGTCCAGCGACATAGCCATTATGCTAACTGCTGGTCCCAAGCAGCTTTATTAATATATTCAGAAAATATTATTAAATAGCTGCTGTGTGCTGCACTGGACTAGATTCCTTGTGGGTCCGGTGGTGATCTACACAGGAGGCTTACAGTCCAGCTGGGGCGGGAGAGGCCATGAGCTACCTGTGATCAGAAATGTACAGGTACAAACTGAGAGAAGAGCTGTGAGAAAAAGAAAGGGGGCTGTGAGCGTCTCCAGCTGCAGGAGAGCAGAGACACAGACGCGGATGTATAGCAGGGAAGGTGACCCTGAGGAGTTGGTGTTTGGAGTAAGATCTGAGGGGTAAGTACCAGTTAGCAGGGTGAATGGGTGGAGAAAAAGCATTCAAGGAGAGGGAGATGGGTTAGTCTGTGGAAATGTGAGAATTCTGGATTACTAGAGGTTTTGGTCTTTATCCTGAGGTCCTCTGGAAAGCGAGCAATCATGGGCTTAACGCAAGTGAGAGTCAGAGTTTTTTGAAAAGGTCGCTCAGTACCTGATGGGACATGGATCATGGAGGAGCTTGAAGGGAGCAGGGCCAGTTTGGAGGCAGGTCCAGTAGTTGAGAGATGAGTGACCGAGGAGGTGGGCGTGTTGAAAAGACCTTTAGGAAACACCATCCAGACACCTTGGTGATGGGCGGGAAGGGAGCTGTCAGGGATGACCCATGTCTAGGGCTAAGATCATGGGCTCTAAGAATGTTCACCATGACTGGGGCCCAGCAGATGGTGTAGTGGTTACGTAGCTGGACTCCCACGTAGTCTACTGTGGTTTGAGTCCCAGACCCAGTGGCTTGAAACTCATGCCAGGAGCGAGTGTGTGCGTGCCTAAGATCCTGAGAGGAGGGCGGAAGAGAAGGGATTGTGGTGTGGCCATCCCCCCCGGGGGGTGATTTCTTGCTTTCTATCTCTCTGTTGCTGTCTCTCTGGTGAGCTCACATGCCTTATGGCAAAAATCTCTCAAAAAAATAGTTCACTGTGATGTAAGTACTCTAGCTTCCTTTCCACCAACCCTCTGTCTCAAGCACTCATCCAAAAATGTCTTGTTCTTGCTGCTCTAACATAGCCCTGCGGATCTCCCCTTCTCATCCCCTCCCAGTCCAAATGCGCTTTCCGTGGCCTAGCCCTTCGTAGAGGCTCCATGGTGAATCACACATGGCTTCCTCTAGCTCTCGTCAGTCTCCTCACAGACGTCTCCGGCGTGTAATGAGAGTCCCAGGTGTGTGGCACTTTTTAGTTTATAAAACCCTCTCACGTCTCTGTGCGTTCGATCATTATCTGGGAGCCCAGCAAATCTCAAGTTATACCCATATTTTATAGAGGAGGCTAGGTAGGCCTGGAGAAGGGAAAGGTCACCACTCCTGGCCAGAGAGTTCACAATTGCACTGGGAACCACATCCCTCACTTCAGTCCAGCCCTGAGGCTTATGTTCTTTTATTATTCTCATGTGTAGACGTCACAAGTGCATGTCCGTGTTCTGTCAGTGAGCGTCCACATCACTGCTCAGCACGTCTTCCTCTGCACTCCTAACTGCTTAGCCCTCAGCAGTGTCTGTGGGAGATATCTTTATTAATATGAAGCCCACTCCTCCCTTTTCTAGTTTATGACTTTTGATGGGGGCAGGGGTTGGGATAGGATATGTGACCTGTCTCAAGAAAAGCCCCTACTTTTCCCTAAAGAACGATAGTTAGAATGGAAAGAATCAAAGGAAAATGTTAAGGATTAAAAAGGGTAGCGAGGGACTAGCAGTTGGCATAATGGCTATGTTGCTGGACTCCCATGTAGTCGACCGTGGTTCAAGTCCTCGACCCAGTGGCTTAAACTCATGCTGGGCACGTGTGCATGCGTGCCCAAGATCCTGAGAGGAGAATGGAGGAGAAGGGATTGCTGCGTGGCCATCTCCCCAGGGGTGATTTCTCTCTTTCTGTCTCTCTGTCTCTGTCTTTCTGGTGAACACAACGCTCCCTACAGCAAAAACCTCTCAAAAAAAGAAAAGAAAAAAGGGTAGTGAGAGTGGTGCTTATAGATGGTTCTTTCTGGTATTGGCTGGAAGGCTAGTTAGACCACTTTCTCTCAACCCTTCTTCTCCTTAGGTCTTGCTGTCTGCCTTGTTTGTTAGCTCAGGTTCAATATGAAAAGCAAGGATCAAGGGAGGAGCTAACAGTTGGTGAGGTCCTGCTGTGTCCTACGCCCCGGCCTGACACTCGCCCTGCCGAATTGCCTTTGGTGTTACAGCAGCTAGTTGAGGCAGCCGTTATTCCCAATTGAGTGAAGAGAAAACTGAGGCTCAGAGGAGGGAGACGATCTGCTCAATGGGTGACAGCTGGGGCTGGCCTGGCTCCAGCACCCACTGTACCTTGCTGTGAAGCACAGTGAACATAGTGGTTTGCTGGTTTTCCAGTGTTATATTTATCAGTTACAATAAAGGGGACATTAAAAACAAAAGCAGTCATATTGTTGGGGGTAAATTTTATCTCTGTAGCTTTAAAACACAAACAAAAATAATAATTCTATTAGCAGAGGAAAATTGCACCATACTGCTGAGTGTAAATTTTATTGCTACAGTAACTGTAAAATACAAAGATGATAAATGGAAAGTTTGAAAATTCATTATTGGGTATATATTTTATTGGTATAACTAAAACACAAACAAACTGAATAATACCAGTACTTGTTAAAAATTGTAGTCAGCCTTTTGACAATATATATATATATATATATATATATATATATGATTCAGACCGTAAAACACAAAGTAGATCTGGGCTGATAGGGGCAGTATATTTGTACTTTGGCGGGCAGGGGCTGGGGGGTGAGAGTAGGGGAATAGAGGTGAGCCTTTTATGGCGGAGGTGTTGTAAAGCCTCTGGGCTAAAACATTTGTGAACGGGTTGCAGAAATTCAGGACCAGAAAAATCCTGTTCCTAAGGCTCAGAAAGGAGCGGCTTCTAGCCCAGAAATTCTTTCTGCCATGTATAATGCCTCATGAGAGGTCATAGAAACGACGGTGAATCATGAATTGGAAATAGTGGAGAAGCAGAACTGCTCCAAGAGAGCGGGACTTGAGGACATTAAACGGCATTCATCAGAAGGTGGGAGTGGTGGACTTGGTTCTGGCCAGGGGACAGTCTATCCTCAGCTCAGACCCCAGCAGACAGTAGGGTAAGACCTCTTGCAGCCACTGAGCAGGGGCCGGCGGTGTTGGCCCAGAGGCAGAGGCCAGCATGGGGGGCACTCAGATGAGAGGAGAGCACCAGGCGTTCTAGGAGGTAGTCATCTCCTTTTTCACGGGAGGAAACTGGGGTGTAAGAGGTATTGGGTTGTTGGAAAAGTCATGACATATTTTTTTCTATGTTCTTTATGCAAAAATGCATTATAACTTTTCCAACAACCCAGTAATTTATCCAGAGTCACACTAGGACAAAATAGAATAAAAATCTGGAAGCGGATTTGTCCAGCTTCAGAGCTCATGTTCTTTGAACTCTCCAGTTGTTCACACTGAATTCCATTACAGTGATGTCACGACACTGGGGCCTTCCGAAGCCTTATTGGTGTAAGGAAGAAAGATATGAATAAAGTCTCTGTTTGTGGCCGACTCATGTCTGAGACTTGGACAACAAGCATGGCCCTCTTGACTTTCCATTGTTCTCAGCAAAAAAACTCCTGTGGCCCTGTACACGTGAGTGTCCGATCACATGGCTCTTACTCGGGCACATTTTATTTACCCCTAAAGTAGGGCATGGGAAGCTAGTGGTGAAGAGGTTTTTTTTCTGTTGCAGTTTTTCTGAGAAACCAGCTTTAGGTGGAGCCATTTCCTTTATTACTCTGCCTTCTGGAAACCTGCAATCATTTTTTAGAAACCCGATGAGGACTGTTCAGAGTGTGTCTTACAAATTCAAGTCCAGCACTGTTTTTCTGTGGCATCAGCAGTTGTGGTCCTGCCTCTGCTCCCCACTGCTGCCC
>NW_006159963.1:190905-192539 GCF_000334495.1 Tupaia belangeri chinensis | reverse complement strand
AAGAGTGTCCATGGTTCCACAGCAACATGCACTGCGTGTTAGGTCAGGGTGGCACGGAGTGTGGGCAGCTTGCTTGCATGGTGTCCCCTCTCCACGCCTTAAGTGGTAGCTTCTGCTCGAGCAGACTGACTGTGCAGTGTTTAAAATGCTTTTCCCTCTGGTTGACAGCAGATGAAGCATACCTCCCCTAGTCCCACAGAATTTCTTTGTTGCATACTGCTCCCCTGCATGTTGGTTTGTCAAGCCCGCTCTCCACCTTTCTGACATCTCTGGGGGGAATGTACTTTGTTGAATGGTTCCTGGTGGGAAACTTGGCGAAAGCCATCAAATGTCTTAAAAGTGTGTTACCCTTTGACCCTGCAGTTCCCAGCAATTCCTGTTCTAAGAATCTGTCCTTTGGGAATCCCTGGCTGGTAGACATGCAAGGATGCTTTTGACATAATGCTGCTCCTTACCATAGATAGTAGCACTGAGGTTTACTGAGTGCTTTCTTGTTCCAGACCCTGTTCTTAGCGCTTATGAGTATCGATAGGCAAACATGTTAAATCAGAAACAATTAAAATTTTAAAACTAGGGGATTGATTTAATAAATTATAGTACATTTCAAATTATGAATTAACCTGTGACTTTTAAAAATAGTGGTTTATATTTATTGGCACAGAAGGATGTTTATGGTGTAGTCAGTAATAAAATCAGTTCAGTGATATATACTAAATGGGTCAGTTTTTATAGAAAAGATCTGAAAAGCCTATACTAAAATATTGACTTAGTTTTCTTGAATGATAAGATTATGGATGAGTCTTACTTTTTTCTTATCCGTGGTTTTGAATTATCAGTATAAAGTAAAAAGAGAAAGAAGCACAGGTCTATGGGAGAAGTGACCAGCAGACTTTCCTCATCTCTTTGGGGCTACTGAAATTACCACTGGACTGTCGCTTTGATAACGTCTTTCCCCCTTGCCTCTTTTGCAGCAAAGCGGTTGAGAGCTTAGCTGAAGGGGGCGGCTCTGAAATCCAGAGAGTGAAAGCAGATGCCCGGAAGAAGGTGCAGCAGGTGGAAGATCGTCTCACCAAAAAGATAATCCTTTTGGAAGAGGCACGTTTGGAAAGCTCCATGTGAACACATTTGTTATAGTGGGTTAATAACAGGGTGGGCATTTTATGTCAGTGTCCGCAGAAACAGCAGCACCCTGGGAACCAGCAGTTAGCATAATGGCTATGTTGCTGGACTCCCACGTAGTCGACCGCGGTTCGCGTCCCGGACCCGGTGGGTTAAAACTCACACCGGGCGCGTGTGCGTGCGTGCGTGCGTGCCCAAGATCCCAAGAGGAGAATGGAGAAGGGATTGCAGCGTGACCATCCCCCCTGGGCGGTGATTTCTCGCTTTCTGTCTCTATGTCTCTCTCTGTCTGTCTGGCAAGCGCATACACCCTATAGCAAAACAAAACAAAACAAAACAAAACAAAACAAAACTCTCAAAAAAATATGCATTTAAGGAAACGTCAGATGACATACTGGTTACTTATTAGACTCCCACATGGCCTACCATGGTTCGAGTCCCAGCCCCAGCAGTTTAAGGGACATACCAGTGCAAGCCCCACATCCCACCAGAATGGAGAAGCGGAGAAGGGATTG
>NW_006159963.1:186698-190658 GCF_000334495.1 Tupaia belangeri chinensis | reverse complement strand
ACAAAACAAACCAAAACACCCCCCCCCCCCCCAAAAAAAAAGGAAACAGCAGCACCCTTACTGAGTGTCGGCTGGGCGGATAACTAACCTTTCCACCCTGCAGATGGCGCTGTTGGCGACTCCGTTCTGCTGAAGGACACAATAGGGAGAGGTTCTGACTACTCTCGGTTTAATCCTGGATTTACACCTCTGACTGTTGGCCTTCATACACCACCACTGCGCTTATCATCTAGTTTAGTCCCTTTATGTTGAAGATGAGGAAGCCGAGGCCCAGTGAGGGGACGCCACTGACCTAACGTTAGGCAAGCCTGGACCAGATTTCCTGACATTGAGGCAAGTGCTTGGCCACCTGTCTCCTGTCCCAGCATCCAGCCTCCATCCAGCCACCCCACCAGCACTCGTTAGGTGTCCTTTCTTTTTTCTTTTGGAGAGTATTTGCTATAGGGCGTATGCGCTCGCCAGAAAGACAGAGAGATACAGAGACGGAAAGCGAGAAATCACCCCCCAGGGCAGGTGGCCATGCCACAGTCCCTTCTCTGCCATTCTCCTCTTGGGATCCTGGGCATGCATGTGCCCGGCGTGAGCTTAAACTACTGGGTCTGGGACTCAAACCACAGTCGACTACATGGAAGTCCAGTGACATAGCCATTACGCCAACTGCTGGTCCCAAATGTCCTTTCTTCATTAGGCACTGCGAGTAGCTGCTCCTTCTTAGTCTCAGGTGTTTCCTAGGACTGCGATGGGAGTCGGGATGGTCCCTGGCTAAAATCTTGTCTTGTCAGTGTTAGAAGGTTTTCTTCCATTTTAAGCCACTTGTTAAGTAATACTTTATTATTATTATTATGACAAGGTCTTTTTATGTTATGACCCTTCTGCCTCAGCTCCCAGCTGGGGCCACAGGCCCACACCACCACCTCTGGCTCTGTTTTAGGCAGAATTTTGCTGCAAGGCCCAGACCAGCCTCGAGCTCGCAGACCTCCTGTCTCACCTCCCTGGTTGCTTGGATTATAAGTGCATGCCACTGTGCCTGGCTTAGTGCTAATGATGTAATCCCTGGTCTTGGAAAGCTGGTGTTTTATCTCAACATCTCTACCTGACGCTCTGATTATTCTTAGTAGATATGAAGAGAAATGATACCAAAAGGCACTTCTGGATACAGAAAAGCAGAAACTGTATTTTGTAGCTTACAATTTTCAGTTTATGATGTTCACATCAGCCCTTACATCTTCCCCTTGGGGGTGGATGTGTAGATATCAGGCCCAAAATACAGGCAAGGAAACAGAGGCTCAGAGATGGGAAAACTGATTCTCGGTCTTAAGAGGTGGAGCTGGAATCAAAAGGTCTTCTGAGCCCATCCTGAACTTTAGTTGAAATGCAGTGGTGAGACTTGACGTTTTTTTCACAGGGCACATGTACTCGCCAGAGAGAGCCAGAGACAGAGAGAAAGGGAAAGTGAGAAATCATCCCCCAAGGGGATGGCCATGCTGTAATCCTTCCTCTTTCATTCTCCTTTTGGAATTTTGGGCATGACGGACACCTGCCTGGTATGACTGACACGCACAAAAGTCGCCAGGTCCGGGACTCAAACTGAGGTCGGCCATGTGGGAGTCCAGCAACTTACCCGCTATGTCACCTGCTTGCCCCCATGCAGTAGTGAGACTTTCAAGAAATGTAACCTGTTGGTTCAGTCATCTTTTTTTTCATAGTAAGGTGCTTCCTAGTGTTTTGGGGTGTCGTATCCCTGCTCTGTCTCTAGCTTTGTCACCTTGAGCCTCTGTTCCTCATCTGCAAGTGAGGGGCAATACCTGCCTTGCAGCAGCGGTTGTACTGACAGTAGCAGGCCCATGGTTTCCAGCTTTTCCTATGCACTGACTTAGTTAATCCTTTTAGTAAACCTGTGAGATAAAGACTTTATCACTTTTTAAAATAGATGATAAAAACCCTTGCTTAAGCCAGTTGCTCAAGGTCACAGGAACAGTAAACCCGGCATCCCGGCTGCAGACCTGCATTTCAGGGGAAGTACTCTACTTTTCAGTATATATCTTTTTAGGGTTGGGTGAGGATCAAGATAATATAAATAAAGCTCCTTGCTCAGAGCCTGCCATTTGATAGGCACCTTGTAGATTGTAGGCTTGCTCATTTGTTGTCTAAGAACATGGGAAGTGATTTTCCCCAGCTTGCATTGAGATCCAGATCCAGCAGCAAGCCTCTTAGGGAGACCGTGGTAGAAGAAACTCTGTGGAGGGAAAGGGCAGAGGAAACCATCTTTTTTTTTTTTTTTGAGCTTGTGATGTATCAGACATTTGACAGAGTCTCCTAACAGCTGTTTGATGGGATGGTGGTTATTCCTGTTTTATAGGTTGGGAACCTAGGGCTCAGAGAAGTTAAGTAACTACCTGAGGTCACACGGCAAAAAGTGGGAGAACTGGGTTTTGAATCCAGTTCAGCTCGACTTTTGTCCTTGTGATGCAGTCTGAGGCAGTTGGCACGAGTGCTTGGAGAGGCGTTTCTTCATTTCCATTCCCGGGTCGCCATCCCGAGCACCCTTTCCCCTAACACATGCACTACCTGCACAATTTGGATGATTTGCTTGTTGGTTTCTGAGCTTTCAGGGAAGAATACTGAGTTTCTCCACCTCCTAAATCACCTAGGAGATAAAGAAATGATACTTTAGAAGTGCATAGTTATTATCTTTAAAAAGAAAAAAAACAGTAAGGGGCTGGTGGGGTGTGGGATGAGTTTGTGTGGAGATTGTGGTGACTCTTTGGAATTTATGTATGTTTAATATTGAGGTACGCATTTCTCCTTGTTCTCACTGAAGCTGTAAATATCGATCTGATTTTGCAAAACCAGAAATATAGTTCTTGTAGAGGTAGGTCTTTTCCATTGGAAATGCCTATTAGTCTTCAGGACACAGAGGGAAAAATGGCTGGCAAATGTATTTATTACTGATTCTTTCCATGTATAGTACAATTCAGGGAGGGGAAATGTGCTGGAGAAAAAGTCATAAATATTTATATTTTAATCCAATTTCCTTTCAAAATGTTCCCAATTGTATTGAAAAATTGCATCAAATGCATTTAATTTAACTCTAGGATGTGAAAGCCGCCCAAGCAGAACTGGAAAAGGCCTTTGCGGGGACCGAAACGGAGAAGGCTCTTCGGTTGAGCTTGGAAAGCAAACTTGCAGAGATGAAGATGATGCATGAGGGGGACCTGCAGATGGTTCTGGTGCTGGAAGAGAAAGACAGGTCTGGCTCTTGTCCCTGTGACACCCTGACAGTCGTTACCAGGCAGCGTGGGTGAAAGAGTACTGCCCTCTCCCTCCCTCTCCTCCTTTCTTTCCCTTCTTTCTCTCCTTGTTCCCCACAGGACTTGAGTGATTTATCAGAACATGCTGTGCCCAGTAAGATAGAAAACTAGAGATAAAATTGGGGCGAAAAATGGACTATGGGGCAGAGATAGAGGTAATAGATAGAAATTCATGCTGAAAAGTTCTAGTCGGTTACTAAATTTAGCACTCAGTTTTAGCTGTACACTTCCTGGTAGCAAAAGGAAAAAGGGAAAAAGCCATCTTGGTGGACGCAAGATTCACACTGCTCACCAGGTCCAATGAGCCAGGAACTCAGGAAGGTCCCTGTTTTACCTGACACTGTCAGAGGGAAGTTTCTCTTCTGCTCTTCCCCACGGGGAACAGAGAATGACTGTCCCCACAAGAAATGGTAGTGGAGGGAACCAGCAGTTAGCGTAATGGCTATGTCACTGGACTCCCACGTAGTCGACCGCGGTTTGAGTCCTGGACCCGGTGGCTTAAAACTCACGCTGGGTGCGTGTGCATGCGTTCCCAAGATCCCGAGAGGAGAATGGAGGAGAAGGGATTGCGGCGTGACCACCCCTGCTGGGAGGGTGATTTCTCGCTTTCTGTCTCTCTGTCTCTGTCTGTCTGGCGAGTGCACGCGCC
>NW_006159963.1:183442-186667 GCF_000334495.1 Tupaia belangeri chinensis | reverse complement strand
GAAAAATATCCCAAAAAAAAAAAAAAAAAAAAAAGAAATGGTAGTGGATTTTATCTGACCTGTTCTCCATCACATCTTTCCATGCAGGCCCAGGACCTAAATTATTGGGTTGTCGGAAAAGTCATGACATATTTTTCTGTGCCTTTTTTTTTTTTTAAAGAATTAATTAAAATAATAATAATTATTGCTTTTTAATTTGCTATATGGCACGTGTGCTTGCCCCGAGAGAGAGCAAGAAAGTAAGCCATCATGTCTGGGGCTCAAATCATGGTCAGCCACGTGGGAGTCTAGTGCCTTAACCACCACACCACCTGCTAGCCCCCTTTCTATGTTTTTTATGCAAAAATGCTTCATGACTTTTCCAAGGACTCTATCGTAAGTGTAAGGGACCAAAACCAAAACAATGCAGACCCAATACAGTGCCCTTGGTGACCGAGGAGAAAGAAATGCCACTTAAGTGCCCAAAAATGGGTGGACAGTATGGCCTTCAGGCAGTCTTTGATGCTCATCTTATCTTGGAACCAAACTTCTGCTAAAAACTTGATGGGAGGCAGCAAAGACTATTCTTTACCATGAACTTTGTATTTTGATATTCTTGCTGGTTTGGTGGTGGTGGGGTGCTCCTGGTCACGTGGTCTGCGTCAGTGGGTACTGGCTGTGGTTCCTTTCTCTTGGTCACTCAGTGCCCTGGCGTTGACCAGCGTCACCACCCGCTGTCGGTTCTTGTGCCCAGTTGCCCTGCTCCCCCACCTACTGTTTGCTTTGACTTCTGGTTGGGACTGCAGCTTGTTTTCATTCATGGGTAGGGCCATTGGGTGAGCAAGCCAGGAGTGAACAGACCTTGAGGGACAACTCTTGATTCTTCTCTGTTTACGTCTGTGCCCCAGCCTCACCATTTAGGTCCTTGCCCTCCCTTTTTCCAATTTGGTGCATCTGAGAGAAGAAGAAATATGAGAAAGCATCCCCATGGTTACACCACAACCCCATCGACGATTCTCCTTCCTTTTGGGATTTTGAGTATTTACACACAAGCATGCTTGGAATGTTTTTCAAGCTGCCAGATCTGGGATTTGAACTATGAAGTCGGTCATGTGAGATCCAGCGCATGTAATCACCAGGCCATGTGGCCTGGCCTGGGTCTCCATTTACTTAAGTGCCCTAGCCTCACCATTTGGAGGAGTTAGTGTGTACTGGAAGCTCTGCTACCTTGTATGAGCTTCTTTCTGGACCAGGGAAGCTGTGATTAGTGACCTCAGGACAAGTGAGCAAGCTGAATTCTCTGCGGCCCTCGGCAAAGGATCATCTCAGTTTTCCTCTTGGAGGCCTGTGCTTTCCTTGACCACACAGCCGGAAACGGAAGGCTTCCTGGAGGTGTGCCCTTTGCTGAGCTTCCCCTTAGGATCCTGGTTTCTCCAGGGCCATCCATGGGGAAGCTGGAGCCACCGACTGAGAAATCCCACAAGAGACATTTCCACATTCCCTGTCTCTTGCCTACCTGAGCATCAGCGAAGACTGAGGGTAGCTTGCTCACCTTCCTGGGAGGACTGCAGGGCCCAGCAGTTAAACCAGGAGCGGGGAGGCAGGGAGAATAAAATGTGGGGGTAGTCACCAAAGAACAGACAGAAGTCCTGGCACCTGGGAAGTCCTGGCCACTCCTTTCTGAAAGGAGGGGCACTGGCTGCGTTTGAAAAGTGATCCCGGGACAGAGCTCACTGGGAGGTCCTGACAGGCTCAGCAGTTACTTCATTGGTCCTACGGGGTTATTTATGTCCTTTGTTCATTCAGCAAATATGTCCTGAGCATCTTCTACCCAATCCTTGTTGACTGTGGGAGTGAGTGATACAGGTTGGGTCTTTCTTGTGGGGATTTTTGGCTTGAGCTAGGTCTAAGGAGCTGAGGGCAGGAACAGGTTGGATAAATGCTGGTTCTCATAACGTATCATCCAGTTTGGGGGCCTGCGACAAGCTTCCTGGAGGAAGTACTAGAGTGAGGAGGAAGTAGTCCGACAAAGAAAGGGAAGGAAGGGAGGGTGTTTCAGGCAGAGGGCACAGCAGGTGAGGGTCCAGCGCAGGAGGGAACGCGGCATGGTGAGGGCACAGACGTGTGTGGCAGGCCCGAGAGTGGTGTTCTGGGACCGGAGGAGGGGAGCCGCAGGAGGTGGGAGCTGAGAAGTCACGTGGGCCTTGTTGAGGAATTTGGGTTTTATCCTAGGGTGTGTGAGAAGCCACTGAAGAGTTTAAGGTGGAGCTTGAGGGAATGATAAGATCAGATTTAAATTTGGAGAAACCCCTCTGGCTGCCCCATAAGGAGGGCTTTGAGGCGGAGTAGAAGCCTGGTTCTCAGGCCGATGGGGAAATCAGACAGGAAGTGACGGTGACCAGGTGAACTGACACACTAGGAATGGGGGAGGACAGGCAGGGTAGACAGAAGGTAGAATGGGCATGAGGGTGTGATGGCCGGGGGGAGGACTGCAGTGATCTCTGAGCCAGAGGTTGAGCTCGAGCAGCTGGGACAGCCGTGCATCCCACACCCCCACGAGGAGAAAGGGAGTGGCAGTATGGCTCTCTGGGGTGTGCTGGTTGGAGGGAACTGAGCCGCTGTGAGTGGAGGGTAGGAGGTGGTTGGGTGAATGGACTAAGGCTTGAATTAAAGGAGATATGGCTTCACTTCTAAACCAGCTAGTGAGCATGGCCTTGGGAATGCAGAGGTGACCACCGTCCTCCATGTACGGAGCTTCTACTGTGGAGGGAGGGGACAGGGCTTAGATAAACGTGCATCGTGATCGATACTGTGGGAGAGGTGAGTCCAGGGTTCTGTGCTGTGACTCGCTCTGCTTGGACATGGGGCAGGGAAGGCTTCTCGGGGGGGAGTCCTGGGAGCCGGTGAGGCCACCCTGCCGAGCATGTGCCAAGGCGCAGATCCCAGACCATTTCAAGGTGATTGTGGAGGGAGTGGCCTCTGTCAGCGTCTGCTGCAGACCTTTACCCCTGACCTTTTTGGGAAGAGAGTGTTTGGGAAGCGCTAATATTTATCTAGTACTTACTGTGGTCCTGGTGGTGGAGTCTCCATAGGATTTTCCATAGATCTGTCTTGACTAGCACAGAAACCTGTATGCCTGTCGGAGAGAGGTATGTCCCAGCCGTACTCCCACGTGCCAGGGGAGAGGTATGTCCCAGCTGTACTCCCACGTGCCAGGGGAGGGATACGTCCCAGCCGAGCTCCCAC
>NW_006159963.1:117136-183337 GCF_000334495.1 Tupaia belangeri chinensis | reverse complement strand
GTACTCCCACGTGTCAGGGGAGAGGTATGTCCCAGCCGTACTCCCACGTGCCAGGGGAGGAAGTATGTCCCAGCCGTACTCCCACGAGCCAGGACCGGCATTCTGCTCAGGGTGCGACTCTATAGTGAATCTCTTCCGGGACCAGGATCCGTGTGCTCCCTCCTTGAAGGCAGGTCTGCTCAGGAAGCTAGCTCAAGGTCAGAGGTCAGCACAGAGTGTGGCCATACCTCAGTGAGTTGTATCCAGATCTTCCGCACAGCTTGACCCTCCTCTGGGAGGGCCGACTGTTGAAGGTTCAGGGCCAGGCCCTTCTGGATGCCCTGCCAGTACCCTTTCCACCACCCTTTCAAAGGTACGTGCCTTAGCTGCTTTCTGCCTCTCAGCCTGCCCTTCCGGTGAGTCTGTAACTCTAAGGCAGTCAGTATGAGAGCCCTGCAGGTCAGGTTCGGCCAGCAGATGTTAATAGTTCGAATTAGTTGTCAATATTTAAAAAATCGAATTTCACTTGAAAGTCTGGATTTCCATCTTTTCTTGAAAACCTGGATGATGTGGTCCTGGGCTGTTGTCTTGCTGGAATGAAGCTATTGGGCCTATTATTTATTTATTTTTTAAAAATAGGTTTATTTATTTAAAGAGAGAGAGACCAGCATGCCCCAACAGGGTCTTCCTACTGCAGTCTACCCCCAGCCTCAGCCAGCCAGGATCATAGGCATGTGCACCTGGTGTGTACAAGGAGACCTTGGGATGTGAACCCAGGACCCGCCCACATGGCCTCAGCATCATGGAGGTTATTGCTGCCGCTGTGGCTAGTCTGCTGTGCCGTTTTAGGTAACCTGGTGTTTGAACTTGGCCTTGATTCACACCAGGCCTGGCCTGCATTTTATATCCTCTTCTAGAACTTGATCTTCTGTAAACAAAATCAGGGTTACCGAGGTATAAATTACATAGGAAACTACATCCAATTCAAGTGGAAGCTTTGGTGACTACCTCTCCCGATTGCATATGAAATGATTTCAGAGACGAACCCCTAGAGGGCACTCTTACTCTTCCCAGGTTTCTGGGGGCATTGCACCGTGATGCCTCGCGCCCTCTGTCCCGGTGTGTTGCTGGGTGCTACAGCTATTTTTGTCTCCTTTCTTACCTTCCCTGGGAAGCTGGGTGTTTGCCTAGGGCAGCTCCATCAGACTTCCAAGCCTTTGTTCTCTCTACCAAACTGAGCTGCTTTCTAGGCTTGGCTATAGAAAGGCTCTTCTGAGTCCGCTGATAGGATGCTAATTGTTGAGGGTTAAAAAGGTAATAATGGGGGGACCAACAGTTAGCGTAATGGTTGTGTTGCTGGACTCCCATGTAGTCAACCGTGGTTCGAGTCCCAGACCTGGTGGCTTAAACTCACGCTGGGCACGTGTGCATGCGTGCCCAAGATCCTGAGAGGAGAAGGGATTTCAGCGTGGCCATCCCCCCGGGGGTGTGATTTTTTGCTTTCTGTCTCTCTGTCTCTATCTTTCTGGCAAGCGCACGTACCCTATAGCAAAAACCTCTCAAAAAAAAAAAAAAAAAAGATAATAATGGGATCAGCAGGTTGTGTAGTGGTTTATGTTGGACTTCCCCATGGTTGACCGAGCTTTGAGTCCTGGACCCGGTGGCTTGAAAATCATGCCAGGTGTGAGTGCGTGCATGCTTAAGATCCTAGGAGGAGAATGGAGGAGAAGGGATTGATTGCAGTTTAGCCATCCCCCAGGGGTGATTTCTCACTCACTGCCTCTCTCTTCCTCCCTCTCTCCCCAGCAAGTGCATGTGTCCTATAGCAAAAACCTCTAAAAAAAAAAGGAAGTCATAATGATAGCATCTCATTGGTTGAGTTCTGCCATATGCCGGAAGCCGTGCAGGATTGTTGTAAAATTATCTCCAGTCCATACTAGCAAGTTATCCCAATTTTATAGCTGACAAAATGCAACCTCATGGAGGTTGCCTTACTTGCAGTGGTCAGGGAGCAGTTGACTTGTGGTAATTTGGTGGCCCAGAGGATTGTTCAGCTCTCCCTGGTGTGGGTACCGTGAGTGTGGGTGGCACAAGTTTCTAGAGGGGAAGTGATGCTGAAGTAGTTCCCTGCTAGGCTTTCTCTGTTTTTGTTTTTGTTTTGTTTCGTTTTCTCCCACTCACCCAGAACAGCTCTGCTTTATTTGTTGTGTTTGCTTAGGCTTCGTGACAGATTTCTTTTGGAGGGAGGATTTCTCGGCTAAAAGAATGAGTAATCTAGTGCTGTTGGTGGTGGGGGCCATTGAAGGTCTCTGAGCAGGCGTGAGACTTGACCAGAATGTAGTCTGGCAACTCGGCGTTAGATCCGCCAGGGCCAGGCTGGAGGCAAGGAGACCAGTTAGTGTCACACAAATTCTGGCTCTTAATCTCTGACCTGCAAACTGTGATCCGTTTATGTTCAGTCATTGGATATGTCTACTTTGAAAATGTCTGGCCCCATTTCCTACCTCCTATTGCTCCACTGAGTTAAGAAAACAGCTTAGAATTAATATTTAAATTTTGTTCTCTTTTAGACTGATTGAGGAGTTGAAGCTCTCTTTGAAGAGCAAAGAAGCTTTAATTCAGTGCCTTAAAGAGGAGAAATCTCAGATGGCATCTCCTGATGCGAGTGTGTCATCTGGAGAGCTCCGAGGACTTTCTGCTGCTCCGAGGGAAGGAAAGGATAGAGAAACTGAGGTGAGGCAATGGGACATGAAGGGGGGCCTGGAATTAGAAGAACTGACTCCTGAATAGGAGAAGGAATGCACGCCCAGGCCTCCTGGTTCACACGCAGTCTGCCTCCAGCTAGTGTTAACCTATGAGCTGAAGAATCAGCAGAAACTGCCTTGGCTAGGGACCCTGGCATCCCCCCGGCCCCTCAGCCTGTGTTCATATAGAAAGCTGGTTAAAAAAGCAGGCTGGTTCCGGCTTGCTGCTCTTTCACTAGGCGTTAATTTACTGGAGCCTGGCAGCTTTATGTTCATCCTTCGGGTTTTCTTTCAGTGTATCGTACACCATTGTACACCATCGTACTCGTTTTACCTTTGTGGTTTAAGGCAGGTTTGAGGCCAACTTTGATCTGAAACTTTGGAGGCAGTAGGGGGAGGGAACTAAAACCTGCACTGGTCCTGGCAGCATGTGACCGGTGCAGCGTGCCCCTCATTCAGCCTCCCAGCCACTTGGTGAAGTGGAGATCATGGCCTCCGGTCGAGTTTAGAAACCAGCTCTGAGGATTGTTCTATTTTTCCCAGGCTCCCAGAGGTGGCCAAGGGTTACTAGTAGCTGGTCCCAAAGCCCCCCGTGGCCCTCCCCCACACTAGGTGCCTCCATGGCAAGTCATTTTGAAGAGGGTGGGCAGGATGAGTCTGGGTAGGTCTTAGTTGATACTTACGTCTTGTGGGACCCTGGGTGGCTGCTGCATATGGCATGTTTACATCAGGGCGTGTTCTGGATGTTTACGAAAGGCCTCAATTTCTTTATGGAGCAGGGTCTTTGTCTCTGCCATGGCTATGACTTCGGTAACCTCACCATTAACTGTCACCTGTCATCACCGTTGTCCCCTGCTCCTCTCGAAGGCTCACGCTCGCACTTCCTGGGTTTTGTCTTTAGCAGGCCTTTTCCATTTCATTCAGCGGCACCTTGGCCTGCTCTCTGGGGCTTTTGACCTCCCAATGGGGGTTGTGTATCTTCATACTTTTCGTCACTCAGATCAGGTGAGGCTTTGGGTGGGGCAGAGAGAAAGAGGGGGCACTTTTTTAATGAGTTCCACAGCTTCAGGGGAAAGTAAGTAAATGAGATGCCCACTCTGATTGTTTTGGGGAAGCGTTTGGATTTTGAGTTTCTTCTGAGCGACAATTAATGCCTTTTCTTAGGCTGCACAAATGGAGCATCAGAAGGAGAGAAAGCACTTTGAAGAGAGGATCCAGGTATGTGTTTATAGTTTACAAAAGTTTATTGAAGACTTACCCTATTCTCGCCTCTTGTTTTATTCTGAGAGCAACAGACAATTGTGTTTGATGATAGCTGTCATTTGTTGAATGGACTATGTGCCATTCCAGCTAAGGGAGCTTTGAGAGGATTTTTCAGCCTTTGCAAATAACCCTGTGAAGTAGGCGTTTCCATTTTGCAGATGTGGTACCTGAGGCTCAGAGGGCCGAGGCCATGTGCCTGAGATTCCGTAGTTAAGGGGAGGTGGAGCAAGGATTCGGACTGGCCAGTCTGATGCCAAACCTTGCTCTGTGGTCCCCGGGCCCGGTCACCGCAGCTAGCATTTATGGAGCGCCTGTCAGCTTGGAAAGCGCTTTCACATCCATTATCTCATTTGATCCTCACAACTAGCCCGGGAGGGAGGCAGCAGTGATTATCTTGGGAATGAACTCAGACTATAAATGTATAGTTCAGTCTCCATCACACCAAATTCCAGTCTGCTAGCTTCTGTAGCATTAAGGAATGAAATTAATGATCTGTTATTTCCCCCCAAATAACCTGGTACCATTTCAAAGACTCTAATGTGACTGTATTCAAATTCCAGAAGGCATTGGAGTCCTTCCCGTAGGAATAGCTGTCATCGTCTTAACTGATCAGATCCCTTCCCTTCACCCAGTCCTGTTGCCGTGAGCGCTAACACAGTAACTTGGAGCCGCTGCCACTGCGTTCAGCTTGACTTGGAAACATTAATCACGGGCTGACAGGAATAAGATAGAATAACTGCATTTGAGTGTGCTCTTAAAGATATATTTACAGTGCATTTTGGTTGGAACGCATCAACTTAGTGCATCTTCCTCTAATCTAATTTAGGCACTTCAGGAGGACCTGAGAGAGAAGGAAAGAGAAATTGCTACAGAGAAGAAAAATAGTTTAAAGAGGGATAAAGCCATTCAGGGTCTAACTGTGGCATTAAAATCAAAGGAAAAAGAGGTATGTCTGATACACTTGAAGTGAGATTTTTCTTTATTAGCTTCTGTGACTGGCCTGTCTTACTCTGAGTTTTTGGCTATAGATAAAAAGTTTATAAGAGAACTAAGCTGGAATGGAAAGTGGGAAAAGGATGCTTTACTTAACTGGAAATTCTTTTGGAACCTGGTACTGTCTAGTATAAATAAAATATGAGTTACATATGTAATTAAAATTTTTCTAGTACCATTAAAAGAAGTAAGAAACAAGTGAAATTAGTTTTTAATAATACATATTCAAACATTATCATTTTTTTCTTTCTTTCTTTGGAGAGGTTTTTGCTATAGGGTGTGTGCGCTCGCCAGAAAGACAGAGAGAGACAGAGAGACAGAAAGCAAGAAATCACCCCCCAGGGGGGATGGCCACGCCGCAATCCCCTCTCCTCCATTCTCCTCTCGGGATCTTGGGCACGCATGCACACGCGCCCGGCATGAGTTTAAGCCGCCGGGTCCGGGACTTGAACCTCGGTCGACTACATGGGAGTCCACCGACATAGCCATTACGCTAACTGCTGGTCCCTAAACATTACCATTTTACTATGTGATCAATAAAACAAAAGTAATAATAAAGTAGTTAGCACTTTTTCCCCTAGAACTAAGTGTTTGAAGTCCAGGTGTGCTTGTAACACATCTCTGTTCAGACCCACCAAAGTTTATGTGGCAAGAGCTGCACGCAGCTACTGGCTATCATACTAGATGTTGTAGGCCTCATCTTTGGAAAGGAAACAGAATTGAGAGAAAGGAATGGTGAGAGGCGTGTTCATGACTCTGCAGTTGGGTTATTGCCTTTGGGAGCCAAGGTGGTGATTGACGGTTCCCTGCTCTTTTCCTGCCATTAGTTAGTACAGCAATCCGCTGTGTGCCAGCTGTGTGCTGGGTTCAGACACCTCGAGCTTGGGCCCGCATGCACACGCGCCCGGCATGAGTTTAAGCCGCCGGGTCCGGGACTTGAACCTCGGTCGACTACATGGGAGTCCACCGACATAGCCATTACGCTAACTGCTGGTCCCTAAACATTACCATTTTACTATGTGATCAATAAAACAAAAGTAATAATAAAGTAGTTAGCACTTTTTCCCCTAGAACTAAGTGTTTGAAGTCCAGGTGTGCTTGTAACACATCTCTGTTCAGACCCACCAAAGTTTATGTGGCAAGAGCTGCACGCAGCTACTGGCTATCATACTAGATGTTGTAGGCCTCATCTTTGGAAAGGAAACAGAATTGAGAGAAAGGAATGGTGAGAGGCGTGTTCATGACTCTGCAGTTGGGTTATTGCCTTTGGGAGCCAAGGTGGTGATTGACGGTTCCCTGCTCTTTTCCTGCCATTAGTTAGTACAGCAATCCGCTGTGTGCCAGCTGTGTGCTGGGTTCAGACACCTCGAGAGGGAACTCCTGCTCTGCCTGCTTGTCTAGCGGGGAAGAGAGAGTGATGGGCCTTGTGACTGAAGGAAGTGCAGGGAGGTGGGAGGGGGAGGAAAGGCTGCCAGCCCAAGTCTGGTGTGGATATGGGACTTGGGAAGTGGAGCATGGGCAGTGGGGTTTGGGGAGTGGGGCTTGGAGAGAGGGGCTTGGGGATTGGGTGTGGGGAGTGCCTGTAGGAGAGGGTGCCTGAGCTGAGTTGTGAAGGCTGAAAGGAAGCAGAGATAGAGAGGCCATTTCCGACAGAGAGAGAACATTGATCAAGGCCTTGATTTGGGAACGAGCCAGATAGGTGTGCGAATCACAAACAGTCAGGGGTTGCCAGAGCACGAAGAGCAGGACTAGCAAGGCGAGAAGAAGCTGAGATGGTTGCAAGCAGCAACCCCGCCTGTGGAGTGGGGACTCATCATGTCACCTGCGTGGGTCGCACTCTCTGAGGTGGTTAAGCAGATAAGTAGGGTCACATTTTCATGTAAGAGAGATCTCTGGCTATATTTGGAGAGTAGATTTCAGGAGGGAGAGTATTGGACAGGGGCTAGTAGCCCGATGAGAGCCACAAGACCAAATCAGAGCAGTGGTCACAGCAAGTGGGAATGGATGGGAAGCAATTTATGCAAAAAATAAAATAGGAAATAATTAAAAATTAGAAGTAAAGTTGGGAAAATTCGATGACTAGAGGTAGGACTTTAGAGAAGAAGCCAGTGTGTGGCTTGCATAGCTAGGGATGTGGTGATGCCACTGACTCAGTGAAAAGCACAGAAGCTGGACTATGGTACTAAGAGGGCTGGGGGTCGAGAGGAGCAGCCTGTTTAGCAAGCACTGACCTTCAGGAGCTGTGGCCCTTCCAGGTCAGATGTCAGAGAAGCAGACAGATAGGCATGAGCAAAGTGTGGAGCCAGCTCAGTTCAGAAGAAGTTGATCTGGGAATTTCTCATGTACAGGAGTGAGTCTGAATTCTGAAGATTGACCTGGTTATCCTAGGACAGTGCAGAATGGAAAAGAAGAAAGCTGATTGCTGTTCAAGTCCTGGACCAGTGGCTTGAAACTCACGCTGGATGTGTGTGTGTGTGCGTGTGTGCCCAAAATGCCGAGAGGAGAGATTGAAGGAGAAGGGATTGTGGTGTGGCCAATCCCCCCTGGGATGTGATTTCTGACTTTCTGTCTGTCTGTCTGTCTGTCTCTCTGTGGCTAGCGCTTCTGCCCCATAGTAAAAAATCTTTCTCTAAAAATAAAAAAAAAAAAAAAGAAAAAGAAAAAGACTGAGGATAGGACTACAAGGGCTGTCAGAATTTTAGGGATTGAGAGAGGAATGCGCAAAGACGACAGAGGGGTGGTTTCAGAAATAGGAAACTCACCAGAAGACTGTGGTGTTGAAAAAGTGAAGAATGTGAGAATTTGAGTGGTCACCAGCGTCAGATATGGCAGAGGTTTGATTCATAATAACAGTCATAATTTGTACCACGTGTGGGACTTGATGGCCCTGCTGAATTTGGGGACTCAGTATGTCATGACAGCAGTGGGGAAGCAATGCTTGGTGTCGGAAAGTTCAGACTGTGGTCACGGTGGTTCATGGCTGACTCTGGGGTACTGAAGATGAGGAATTCTGGCTGGGAATAGCCAGCCTTGCTGGTTGGGTGGGTCATCCATCCAGGCAGTACTGGAAGTTAGGTTAGCATGAGCCAGGCGCACGTTACACAGGACGCGTTACCTCATCTCACGCTAACACGCCGTAGTCAGGTGAGTGGTGGTATCTTCACTTCACAGTTAAGGGAATTGAGTCTCAATGAGGTTAAGTGTCTCACCTGAAGTCATCCAGCTGTAAATGGCCAATCTTGAAACCCCACTCAGGTCTTTCCTGACTATAGAGCCCTTGATTATAGGCACTCCACAGTTGAGCCGGAAAAGCATTTGGGCTGTGCGGAGAGGGGAGCGCGCAGTTGTGTACTTGGCCGCTGTTCCTTATTCCCCGCCAGGTTGAAGAACTTAACTCTGAAATCCAAGGGCTCAGTGCCGCGATTGCTGCAGGCAGAGAGGCCCCGCAGAAAGCACAGACCCGGAAACTCCAGGTAAGTGTTCACTTTGGTTTAAGTGGCTGTCTCTTTGATCCTTATTCCTGGTGAGGTAAGGACTTTGCAACTGAAAGGAACTTGGATGATTTTAATAAGGAAAACTGTGGGTGGTCTTTAGTGATAGAATTAGCTCAGTCTAATTAAAGGGAAATTCTGCACTAGCTTTGGAAGCTTCTCCAGCCCCCTCCTCAAAATGATGATGGTAATGATGACAACTACCCCCACGGTTGGGAGTGCTGAGTTTACTCTCTGCCACGTAACAGACAGTGCAAGATATGCGGATTATCTCATTTAATCTTCACACCCCTGTGGGGGTTTTGAGGCTCATTGAGAGTGTGCAGCTTACTCACTGTCACACAGCTAGCAAGTGGGGGCCCTGGATTTAAATGCCTAATTGCTAAGAAAGGCAGCAAGCATTTACTGAACAAATACTATGTGCCACGACCTGCCAAGTGCTCCCTGTAGAGGATCTCAGTTATCTGCACAGCAGCTCTGGGAATCGGGCACTGTTACTATCCTGTTTTACTTTGGAGGAAGTCCAGGTTGAGTTACTTGCTCAGGGTCACAGAGAGCGCAAGGATTTGACCGCTGAGCTGGCACTGCAAAGCCTGTGCTTTTACTTGTCACCTAGACTTCTCTCACCCAGCTGCAGCAGTCCTGCCTGCACCCTCCCCAGTTTCTGTTTCGGGCCTTGAAGTTTTTGACCTGCCTCTCTCTTATCTTTCCCCATACTTCACTTCAAGGACTCTTGCTGGTCATCCTCTTGATCTTACCTCTCTCTTCCTCATTTTCAAGTTATTTTAATATTTTCTTCCCGCGTTTCTACTTTTCCCATGCAGTTTATGCCTATTACCAGTAACTTGATGAATCAATAAAGTTCCATCATCAAAATAAGTCCAAACGGCCTAAACCTCTCTCCTCCCACCCCCTGCCTGAGGTTGCCTTTGGTTATAAAGTAGAAGTTAGAAGTTAAGTCTAATTTAAGGCTGTTTGATTCCTAACATCCATATACCATGCTTTATCTTTTGCAGAGTTTTGGTTCATAGTAAGAACAATTGAAGTAATTTGGTTTAAATCATGGAGTGCTAGAAGCATAGACTAATCTCTGTTTTGGGGTTCTCAGACTTCCCACCCCCCTCCCCCGTTTTGACAGTGCTGAGGTTACACTGGAATTTTTTTTCCTTGCTTAGAAATTAGCAAGCTTCGGGACCAGCAGTTAGCATAATGGCTATGTCACTGGACTCCCACGTAGTTGACCGTGGTTCGAGCCCCGGACCCGGTGGCTTCAACTCACGCCGGGTGCGTGTGCGTACATGCCCAAGATCCTGAGAGGAGAATGGAGGAGAAGGGATTGTGGCATGGTCATCCCCCCTGGGGGGGTGATTTCTCACTTTCTGTCTCTCTGTCTCTGTCTGTCTGGCGAGTGCATGCACCCTATAGCAAAAACCTCTCCAAAAAAAAAAAAAAAGAAATTAGCAAGTTTCTGAAACTAATTTCTTAGGGAAACCACCTATATTTTCCATTGCTTGAGGAAAAAAAAATATGTTGGCAAATGATAGCCAGAGAGACTAGACAGCCTTGTAAGCATTATGATGTTTTACTTTTTATGTTGGGCCTTAAAAGAAAGAAATGAGCCTTATAAATTTAAATGGTACCAGATTTACTACGTACATTTATTAATTTAATAACCTCCAGTCCTGGTTGAGAGACCTTTCGAATGATTTTTTAGGGACTCGCAATGCACATTGTTGGTCAGGGTTCTTGTCTGCAAATGCACAGAGGATCAGTAACTGCTGTAATTCCCGAGTTCCACATGACAGGACGACAGCTCAGCGAACCCTCATTTAATCCTTACCCCGTAGGTAGTGTGTTTCCGAACTTTAGCCAGTTTGTGCCAGGACTCGAAACCCAATCTGTCTCCAAAGCCTATTTTCTTTCCACTGCTCCTATTGGGAGCGATGAAGTGCATACAGTGCACTGTAATGTACTGGCGATTTCCTTGTGAAGTGTGAGTAGTTTAATGTTACGCAGACACTTGTCAGTGCACTTCCTTTCACTTACTGTGACCTTTTTGGGATATCATGATTTGAACTACTTGCATTGTGAGTTAAATAACTGAAGATCACATGGTCTGCATCAAGCCAGAAACTGAAGCAACAGTAAGTGATATTTAAACTCTAGTGGCTGTTGCCATAGTTCAGAGGCACAGAGACAAGAATTGTAATCATAGGAATGACTGAAGATTACCATGTGGACTGGCCGATGTTACTTCTGTACCATTTAAAAAATATTTTCAAATTGGAAATCTATCTCCTCTCTAACCATAAAATAAAAATGCACATTGTAGAAAATTGATAAAATATTTAATGTACTAGAAAAACGTTGATAGAAATCATTGATGAACTTACCTCTAAAGATGTTCACTGGTAAATGCTTGGATTTTTTCGATGCATATTTATACACATATACATGTGAACTTGAGAAAGTTAAGTAAGATCATTAAGTTCATCCTATAACATTTTATGAATTATTTAATTTTATTTATTCATTTATTTTAATTTGACCAGAGATAGACACACACACACACAGATGTAGGGCGGGGTAAATGAGAAAGCAAGCCACCAGGTCCGGGACTCGAGTGTGGGCAGCCATGTGGGAATGAGTGTCTAGCACTTTAACTGCCATGCCACTTGCTGGACCCTGTCCTATAACTTTAAAAGAAATCTAACATTCTTTCCATGGCAGTGTATGTAGGGTTGTTGGAAAAGCCATAACATGTCTTTCTATGCAAAAAGGCATCATGGTGTTTCCAGTGACCCAATATATACAATATATACACACGCACACACACACACACACATATGTGTGTATATATATATATATACACACACATATATATGTATAGATATATGTATATATATATATTATCTGTCCATCTATCTACATAACCAGTCTTTTAAAAATTTTTTGTTTTGAGATAATTATGGATTCACATGCAGTAGGTTTCTGTACACTCTTTATCTAGTTCTCCCAAAGGGTCATATCTTACATAACTTAAATAATATCAGAACCAATACATTGATATTGGTGCACTGACCTTAGAGTTTAGAGTTTACTTGCGTGTGTGTGTATGTGTGTGGGTGTGGGTGTTTACTCTGTGCTACCCAGTCTTTTTAAACAGCTGCATATAGTCAATCCGTGTTATGAATATACCATATTTTTTGATTGGGAAGAACAAGGGGTGTAACATGGACTTGAATCCTGGTTCTGCTCTTCACTAACTGTTACCTTGGGCAGAGTAAGCGAGCTGCCCCCACCTGTCTGTGCATTGTAAAATCTGGATCATCACACTCATGTCAAATAGACCTTACAGGCTTAACAGGGATGTACAGCTGGGCACAAGTCATTGGCTCAGTAAATGTTAGCTCACTCTTCAGTTAGGGGGTATAGTCTCTTGGCCCAAAAATATAGTAGTTACTTTGGTTGGTTTTTCAGATTTTTTACATATATATATATGGATTTTGGTTTGAAGAAACCTCTCTGACACCTTTTATCAAGAATAAAAGATTATAAAGTAAGCAAAGAAAAAAGGGACCTAGATCTGTTCTCTTGCACCTACTGAAGTGGCACTTTACGTTTCATATTTCACATTCACAACAACCCTGTGAAGTAGAGGCTGTTGCTTCCCACTTCCCAGATGAGGAAATAAACTTCAGAGAAGCTAACTTCTCACAAGTCACATAGCTAGGACTGGCCTTTCAACCCTGGGCTTTCTAACTCTCTCTTCATTTTTTCCCCATGTTGATAGAGAGGGGAGAGGGGTGAGAGGAGGAGTGGGAGAGAGACAGATAGGTTTTTAATTCTTTTTTTTTTTTAACTATTTGTATAGGATAGAGAAAGAAGGAAGGTGAGAAATCACCCCCTAGGGAGGATGGCCACATTGCAGTCCTCTTCCTCCATTCTTCTGTTGGGAGTTTTGGGCACATACGTGCCCAGCATGATATTCAAGCTGTCAGGTCCAGTACTTGAACCTCATTTGGCCATGTAGGAGTCCAGAGCCTTAACTATCACATAACCTGCTGGCCCTGAGACAGATAGGTATTTTTAAATACTTTATTTATGTATTTCTCTCGTGAAGGAGAAAGAGAAAGATTTTGGGGAAATGCGAGGAGAGAGAGAGAGAGAGAGAGACAGGTACCCTTAATTGATTTCGTCCTCCTGTGATGCACCCCCTCGCCTTCCAGCTCACCAGGATTGCAGATGTATGTGCCCGTGGGCATGCCCGGCACGTTTAGGTCCACCTGGTATCCCAACCTAGGCCTCCCATATGGCTTCCAGCCTCCCAAGCAGTGCACAACCATGGTGCCTAAACTGAGCCTAAACTCATCCAGTTTATACACAGGGGGCAGAAACAGTTTGCTTAATATTGTATGTAGTCTTCAGCTTCTGACCATGTCTAATTGAACCAAGTCAATGCCACCTGGGCATCCTGTAGAAAAAGGTAAAAAAGTTCCCCAAAGAAGTATTTCTAAGGGCTACTTAATGAAAATTTGTCATGGAAAGTGTAAAGTGTCTTTATGAAGTGAATAGAATAGAAGCTATGAATTTGCATTTTTTGAGCTTGGAGTTTGAACAAGTTTTTTTTAAAAAATAATTATTTCTTTATTTAATTCCATTTGTTATTATTATCTTTTAATTTGACCAGAGAGAGACAGAGAGAGGGACAGAGAGATGAAGAAAGGGAAAGCGAGAAAGTAAGCTGACATGTCCGGGACTCAAACCGTGGTCAGCTATATGGGAATCCGGTGCCTTTAATCACCATGCCACCTGCTGGCCCCAAGTTTTAATGAATTTTAAAGCTTGGAGTTTGCCATTGTTATTTATGTGATATCCTGCAGAACTTTCATCACTTTATAATAACTATTAGTAGTGAGTGTTGCTGTCCTGTGTTTAACAAACCCTAACTCTTTTTAAGTCTATAGCCCTCCCCCTCGAGTTCAGTCTCCTTGCTTGAATTCTTACTAGGTTATTGGTGTTCATTGGGATCTTCGCTGGTAAGGGTAAGGCCGTCTGGTGCTATGTAAAGAACACCAGGCTCTGGAGGCCTTTGGATCCCAGATTTACTCACCTAGGGTCTGATGACAGACAAGTCACTTAAGTGGGGATCATAATGTGCAATTGGTAGGGCTGGTGTGAGAAACAGAGAATAGGAGTAAGGAGTTAGCTCCTCACATATGGTCAGTGCTTAATGATGGGTAGCTATGGATTCCCTTCAAGGTGAGCGTGGTCCCATCATTGTTTACTTTCCTTCCTTTGTTGAGTTTATTTACATAAGCACTGCCACAGATACCTATGTAAAAAAATTTGGCCTTCAACATAGATTTCCCACTTCTTTTTTATTTCTTTTACTTTCAAAGGAAACAAAACCAGAAGCTTTTGTAAACTTACAGTAAACTTACTGCAGAATTTGAATGCGGTTCACTTCAGTTTGCTGTGTTCTGCATGAAGTTAGGGGAATAAGGGACCAAATGTCTGGTCTTAAGGTGACCTGGGCCCAGCAGGGCTCCGTGGCACCCAGACTAGTGTGGTTGTAGGCCACCTGTCTGGGGCAGCAGTTGACACCTGAATAGCCGAGACTTAACTAGTAATATTGGTGGGCCTAAATTTCCTGGAAAGGCCAAGAAGCTGTGCCTTTTCTGCAGTCTGAGTTGTGACCTTCACAGGTCATTTGTTTTTGAATTCTTAATCTGGAGCTTCCGTCTAATTCAAAGGACCGATTAAAAGAGGTTAATTTTTTTTGATTAGAAGTATTAAAGTGCTTCAGAATTTTTTTTAAAGATGTCTGGACTTAGTTCTACGTAATAGATTTTTAGACCATTTACAATGTGGTCATTTATTTTTTTATAGAGCATTGTAATACAAAAATATTCCCATGTTTTCAATTCTTTGTAAACCTAGTTTTAAGATTTCATGGTATATATTTATCATACTTTACTAATCCATTTTTGTATTACTACATGTTTAGGTTTTTCATTTTTTTATTGTTACAAGAGATTCTAGAACAAAAAACCTTCATATGTAAGTATCACATTCCCCCTTCCCCATATTTTGGATTCCTCTGATATGAACCCTGGAAAGGGGATGAGTGTGAACATTTTATACTATACATATGTACTTGATATATGTAACTTGTCCAGGCAGTCAGTTACATTCCTGCCAACATATTCCCTGGCTTCTATATGCTTGACCAGTTCCTGAAAAGGAAATTAAGAGTACCGTTTCACAACAAGCTTGTCAGCACTGACTATTCTCATTAAAACAATATTACTTTGATGAATGAGAACTTGTTTTAATTTGCTCTTTTTAATTACTGGTGAGTTAGAACATTTTTTGTATGTGTTTGATAATCACATTTGTGTCTTCTCTAGTGAACTGTGTATTAATAAAATAAAGATGTTCCTGACACATTTAGCCCTTAGACTGGCTGAAGCCTTAGCCTTTCAAGGTAGCTGTTAAACTACCAGGTGACTGCTTGTTTTCCTCCAAGTGACTGGGTTCGAGCATTCCAACATAGGTGAACATCGCTAGTGCTTAGGTCGCTCTGCTTTTCAAGTGCTATGCATGTTCTACCTCTGTCAGGGTCTAGCAGGGTCCTGACACTGCGATCCACCCCAGCTTCAGCCAGCCCCAGATCAGGGGTATCTTGGTGCCTGGTGTGTTCAGGGAGGTCTCCAGACACGAACCTGGGACATCCTCCTGTGAGTCACCTTGCAGAACAGTGTGTTTCACTGCTGCACCCCTCTCTCGCTCCCATCTACCTTTTTAAAAAATGAGCTTTTTTTTTTTTTTTTTTTTAAGTGAGAGATTTTTGCTACAGGGATACGCTTGATGGAGAGACAGAAAGTGAGAAATCACCCCCAGGGAAGATAGCCTTGCCACAGTCCCTTCTCCTCTATTCCCCTCTCGGGATTTGGGGCATACACCCACAAGCTCCTGGTGTGCGTTTCAAGCCCTCCGAGTGTAGGACTCGAACTGTGGTTGACTACATGGAGTCCAGTGACTTAATTGTTATGCCATCTGCTGGTCCCATAAAATAAGTTAATTTTTTTAACTATTATGGAAATTACATATTCACTCATCTTAGAGTTTGCTGGTCCCATAAAATAAGTTAATTTTTTAAACTATTATGGAAGTAACATATTCACTCATCTTAGAGCATTTGAAAATACTGAAGGAAGAAAAAAAATCAACTATTGTGTCATCAGGAAAGTCATGACATATTTTTCTGTGCAAAAATGCGTCATGAATTTTCTGACAACCCGTATATTCTCACCCCAGGGAAGATAGTTACTGTTAACTTTTTGTGCTTTTTCCATTTAGTCTTTTTAAAAAAGCTTATTTTACTCAACTGTAGACTTTCACCTTAACATCAACATCATAATGCAAATGTTATCTGGTGTTATTACAAACTCTTCATATTATTTGTGCTTTGGATCCTGAATGTTGTCTATGTTAATCTTTTTCTTTTTCCCCCCAAGGTGCAAAAGGAGCTCCTAGTTTTTTTGTTTCTTTGTTTAATGAGGCGTGAAACTCGTTCATCTCCCTCCTCTCCTCTCTCTTACAGGGATCTGAAGATTATGAGGCTGCTCTGTCAGAGAAGGAAGCCCTTTTGGCTGAGCTGCACTCGGAGAACCTGACCAAGAGTGCAGAGAACCACAGGCTGCGTAGGAACATTAAGAAGGTCACTCAGGAGCTGAGTGACTTGCAGCACGAGAGGGAGAGACTAGAGAAGGACCTGGAGGAGGCCCGTCGAGAGAGGAGCAAGGGAGACTGCACCATCCGTGTGAGTGCGCCTGCGCATCCGTGCGTGAGGCCTGGGGCTGTGGCTGTTTCTGTGATAGGGTGGTACGCAGGGCAGGATGCTCAAAACAACCCAGACATACAAAGAAGAAAGTACTTCACTCATCTCATCACCTAGAAATGGCCAGCCCGAACTGCTGATATCTGATGTTTTGGTCCTTTTATTCTCTCTCTTTCTCTCTCTGCCTCCCTCTCTCACACACACAGCCACCCACCCACACACAACATTGGTATCAAGCTGAAAATACAGTTTTGTATCCTGAATTTTTATTCAGTGTTCTCTCTTTGGTGTGTTGCCATGTCACAAATGGTCTTCATTTCCCAGCCCTTCTACAGTTTATTTACCTAGTCCCTTATTGTAGAGCATCGTGGTCATTTCACCCTTCTTGCCTTAGAACGAACGTTGTAGTAAACACCGATATACGTAAGCATTTATCTACCGATTCCTTCTGATAGAGGTGTAAGGACTGGGTACTGGGTTAAAGAGTATGAACATTTTAAAGACTGTTTTATAGATAATGTTCAAATTGTTCTTCAGAAAGATTGTAGCTAGGTTTCTCTGTGATCTTTTTTTAAGACTGAGTATTAGCATTTAAAAATTCTCTCTGAATTAGGTAGGCTTATTAAATTTCAATTATATTTAAGCTAAAGTATTCAGCATCTTTGAATTTAATCCCTCCTGAGAGTCACATTCAGATACACAGCTTGGGTGCAGTTGAGTGGGGTAGGATCTGAGTCTGTCTGAGTCGAGTGGTCGTTGCCCCCCAGATTAATTGAATCACCTGCCCTAGAGCAGGCAGAGTCATTAGAGTAGAGGGCTCAAAAGAGAACCTGCAGGTACCAGTGGTTACTTCTCTGGTAGCTGCTTGTGGCGGGATCCCAAGATCCATAGGTAGAAATTCTAATGTTAATGTTGAAGAATTAAAATACAAATGAAATTTGTATTAAAATTTGTTTATTTTAGTGACATTTTAAACAAACATTGAGAGCAATAGTGAAAATTCAGAAAAATAAGAACACATCAGCTACAGTTCTACTTCCCTAACAAAGCAACTCCTTCTGTTTTTAGTATTATCCTTGAGCCCTGGTGCACCTGGGCTCCCATCTGATCAGAGGCTGGAAATCGTTCTGTGCTCTGTGATCACCTCCTTTCTTTCCATGTCGTGTAGACTGCAGAATGAGCAGGTCGAATAATGCACAGTCTTTCACTGTGTAGTTTTCATGTGATTTACTGAATTTCTTCCTTTGTTGGACATTTGGCTGTTTAAATAATGCTGCAGTGAACATCTGTGAGCATAAAATCAATTTCTCTTGAAATTCCTAGCATAGATTCTGAGGA
Organism: Tupaia belangeri chinensis; assembly: GCF_000334495.1. Classification (NCBI taxonomy): domain Eukaryota; kingdom Metazoa; phylum Chordata; class Mammalia; order Scandentia; family Tupaiidae; genus Tupaia; species Tupaia belangeri. The sequence continues at coordinate 165,683 of NW_006159963.1, read as the reverse complement.
TTGCATTTACTGGGTCAAATAAATAGTGCTACCATTTATACTGGTTAATAATTCTGCCAAATTATTTGACCAAATGGCTAGCATAATTATTGAAGTGTGCTGGTTTATTGCATGTTATTTCTTTTTTAGACTTGCTAAAGAGCTTGTGTGCTCACCAGAGAAAGAGCGGGAAGGAGAGATGGAGGGATGAGGTGCAAGAGAGCATTCCCCGTGTGAGATGGTCATGCCACAATCCCTCCTCCTCCAGTTTCCTCTCAGGATTTTGGGCACACATGCACCTGGCATGCTTTTCAAGCCGTGTCTGGGAGTTGAATTACACAGTCAGCCCTGTGGGATACAGCCACCTTTTAATTTTTAATACATTTTTATTTATTTTATTCATGATAGAGAATGTGCATGTACATGCCTGTGAGGGAGGGAGAAATGGAGAGAAATAAGCACTCCTGAGAAGATCTGGTCACTCTGTGGTGCCCTTTCTCCAGTTTTCCGGGATCTTGGTCATGAGCGTCCATGGGCCTGTTCAGCTGGGCTGGGGAGCCAAATCCATAGTCAGCCCTGTGGCTTCTGGCATTGCAGTTCAGTATGTTTTAGACTGTGCCATTTAGGTTGGGACTGAAAGTTTTAAATTTTTAAATGTATTTTTAAGAGAGGTGGAAATGTTTTACATGACAAATGCTAAACAGTTTAAAATCCAGACCTAATGAGTTTAACTCACCTACTTGGTGCAGAGGTCTTTGTGGGACAGTGTAGTCAGGGAAACTGGGAACTCTTCTAGGAGGAGGTAGCATTTAGGCTGAACGAGAAGAGTTAAGATTTTACAGATGGGAACCAGCAGTTAGTGTAATGGCTATGTCGCTGGACTCCCACGTAGTCGACTGCGGTTCGCGTCCCGGACCCGGTGGCTTAAAACTCACGCCGGGCTCGTGTGCGTGCACGCCCAAGATCCCGAGAGGAGAATGGAGGAGAAGGGATTGCGGTGTGACCATCCCCCGTGGGGGGTGATTTCTCGCTTTCTGTCTCTCTGTCTGTCTGGTGAACGCATGCACCCTATAGTGAAAACCTCTCAAAATAAATAAATAAATAAATAAATAAATAAATAACAGAAAAAAAAAAAAAAAAAAAGTTAATTCTTAAAAAAAAAAAAAAAAAAGATTTTACAGATGAGGGAAAAAAAGCCTGGCCAGTGGGTTCTTTCATAGAGTTGCACTTTGACAGTCAATTCTTATATCCTTTACTGTTAGATTATAATTTTTTTAGTGTAGAATAGTCTTCTCCACTCACTCACCCCCCCAGCCATCATAAAAATGTTTATTGAATAAAATTTGGATAGTAGGACTTGTGCGTATGTGTGTGAACACACTCACACACTCTGGAATATACGTATATAGTATGTAACTTTTTTCCATTTTAACTTTCTCCTGGCAAGCATTAAAAATGGCTCTATAACATTAGATCAAGTGGATATGCTATGATTTATTTACATGTCCCTGCATTGTCAAGACATTTTTTTGTTGGTTCATAATGCATTTATTCGTGGAAACCCTGGTGCTTCTGAAAGAATTTTGGGCTGCTGTTGATAAAAAGATGTAGCCTACCTAACATGTATAGATGTTCATAACAAGGTTAAAATATGTTTCGAGGAGTGGGAGGGGACTGTGGGAGAGTAGGAGGGGCTGGGGTGAAGTATATAATGGACAGGACTTTTTTTTCTGCCAGTGGCAGAAACTCAGTTGAACTCCATTTGACAAAAGGGGAATTGATCACCTGTGTCTCAGAACTGCTGGTAGGATGGGCATTGGAACATTGCCAGGCCACTCGGGCTCTCCGAGAGCTGACTGCTTTTTCTTGCATCCACTCCCGCTAGTTCCAAGGGGCTGGGCCCCTCATTGCCAGCCTGCTGGGATCACATCTTCCCAGTTATTGCAGGAGAGGAAGGAGGGCTCTCACATTTAGCTGCCCCACGATCTTTTTTTCTCTCTCTCTCTTTTTTTTGAGAGAATTTTGCTATAGGGCGTGTGTACTCGCTAGAGAGACAGAAATCGAGAAATCGCCTGGAGGGATAGCCACGCTGCAATCCCATTCTCCTCTCGGGATTTTGGGCACACATGCACCCGGTGTGAGTTTTAAGCCACTCGAACCATGACCGATTATGTGGGAGTCCAGCGACATAGCCATTACGCCATCTGCTGGTCCCAACCCCCTCTCTCTCTTCTTGTCGGGATGGCCAGATGGGTGAGGGACAGAGGGATCCAAGTTGGGTCGCGTGCCCACCCTCCTTTGGCTGAAGTGTATGTGTCCGTGTGTGGGTGTATGTGCCATCATCACCAGCCTCTAGAAACACATGTTTTGAGGGTCGTGAGGAAGTACCCAGAGAAAGTACTATTTTGTTTCAGGGCACCGGCAGACCAGAGCAAGAGCTGTGTGCTCCCAGTGCTTGCTCCGGTGAGCACGCCATGACTCAGAGCTTCCTGGCATCTCCCCGTGACTCCCTTTACACATCAGGTCACATACATGTTTCTGACGAGATGACGTGCCCATGGTTTCCTTCTTCATGCATGTGTTTCTGTTATGGTATCTCTGGTTCTGGTTGAGTCTGGGGACTTGGTTGTGTCCATCTCATGGGAGTGTTTCATACCCAACTTGAAATATTCTGGTGAAACGAAGCTTTAACAATTGTAACTTGTTTCTGTCTGTATTTTAAAGCATTTGTGGAGGGTTATATAAAGTCATAAGATTAACTGAGATTGAAAATAAAGGCTTTAGGGGCCAACCTGGTGGCATAATGGTTAAGGGAGCTGGACTTACATGGCTGACTCTGAGGTTTGAGCCTGGATCCAGTGGCCTGAAAAACATGCCAGGCACGTGTGTATACACGCCTGCAATCCTGAGAGAAGAATAGAGAAGAAGGGACTGCAGCATGGCCTCTCCCCAGGGGACACTTTCTCACTGTCTGTGTCTCTCTCCAGTGAATGCACACATGCTATAGAAAATAAAAAGGCATTGGGAGCCAGGAAAAATAAGTGACTAGTAAAATGGAACCATGGAACGAGTATGTGAAAATGCATGCTGCGATGTGTATTGGGGTTTCTGGCTTGTTCAGAGTCTGGGGGGTCACGGGGGGTGTTGTATTTGTTTTGTGGTGCAAGGATGAGTGCACAGGGAGAGCACACCTACCAGTCATGCATATCTTATCAGCTGGTTTCTGTTAACTAGGCTCTTTAATTAACTAGGCACCTCCCACTTGCCAGCTGCTACTGGTGTTGCTTTTGGCTTGAAACAAACAGACCACAAAAACAGAACTTTTGGTGGTCTCTTTCTGCCCTGGCAAAGGAGCAGAATCCATTCCTTTATCCAGCAGCACTGAACTTTGGGTATTCCTCTGCTATGCAAGGGGACATTTTCACAACAGTGATAGGAATAAACTACCATGGAATACACAGAAAGGAAGTGGCTTCAGGACCAGAGAAGGCTTCCAGGAGAAGGATCTTTTGAACTAGTTCTGAAGTTTGAGTTAAAGGTTAACAGCTAGGTAAGGGAGAGAGGGGTTTTGTACAGAAGGTAAAGGCTCAGAGGTGGGAGAGAGTGTGATGTTTCAGGGCCTGTGGTGACTGGGTGGTTGATTCTAGGGACATATCAGGGGATTATCCTGGAGAGCATTTGGCTGTGGAGAGCCTGGACTTGACCTACGGGCAGTGGGGCTCTTTAGAGGGGGAATTAAGCAGATAATTGACAGGATCAGGTTTGCAGCGTGGAAAAACTAGTCTGACAGATGTCCAGAGGGTGGATTGATCAAAGACCCTGTTCCTCTGTAGTGGGATGACCAGGCCTGGCTTCCAAGGTCTATGTTAGTGCATATTCAAAGCCTCACCCACGAGCACTCTCTCTTTGGGTCTCTTGCATTTACTTGAAGTTCACTGTATCTCATAAGAGAATAAAGAAAACAAGAAAACTGTCCAAAACACACAGGTCTTATTCTCAGTAGACTTCCAGGTCATCCTTTACACCTTCTTTGCTAATGAGAAGAGCTATTCAGGGTGATGGAAGAAAGCAGGGATGATCCTTAGATGTAGACTGTACTTTATGGTTTATAAAGGATTGTGTGTGTTTCACGTGATGCTTGCAACCCTCTGTTGGGGCTTAGGGAATGGTATTCCCATTTTACAGATTAATGCATGCCTCAGAATTCAAGTGACTTAACCATTGTCGCATAGAAAGTGACGTACATGCATTGATTCAGGTCTTTGAACTCTTAATTGCGAGACTTTGCCAAAGATATTATGCTGTGGCTGTGCCAAATCATCAATAAGTATGTTTAGAATACTGTGCTTTTGGTAGAAAGAAAGACAGATACATTTTCAACTTTTCTGTAAACCGGAACAGTGTATTCTCAAGGACACTCAACTTGGCATATTTCTGGTTAACTGAAGGTTTAACAATTGTAATTTGTTTCTTTATGTATTTCAGAAGGATTTGTGGAGGTTAATAGAAAGTCCTAAGGTGAAATGAAATAGAAAAGTAAGACATCACATCCAGGAAAAATAAGAGCAGTAAAATGGAACCAGAGAGTGAGGGTGTTAAAAAGAATGTTGTGGTGTGGTATCCTTCACAGTCCTAAAAAGGGAGACTTAAAATTCAGCTAGTAGTTCCTGGCAGCGAAAGTAAAAAGGGAAATTCAGTTAAGGTCTCCAGCGTCTGCAAGATGAACACGTTAAGATAAAAGGACAGCGTTTGCTGGCACTGAGGCCTGAGGGAAGAATTGCCTCTGGTGGGTTTTCATAAAGAGTACTCGGAGCAGCGTACACAGTCTTCAACAATACCGCATTCAATAAAAGCAGTCCTGCACAGGCCAGATCAGTGCTCTCCTTGTCGGTAAGCTTGTAAGTAGGAAGGTTTTCAGTCCCGGGGATTCTGTCTAGCTGTTTCCCATTATCTTCTTTTCTTGGACAAGAACTACAGGATCAGTTGGAAGTGCTGCAGCCCTGTTTGTAGATGAGCCCTTACTTAAACGCTTCCACAGAGGACCCGGATCAAGCAGTACAGGTTTCTGTAGCATTCATTCCCTGGATTCTGATGGTAAGCCAACCAGTTCTCTTTTGAATGTGATCAAACCATCCTTTGCTCATGCCAAAAACATTTATTGCCAGGCTCATTGTGACTGTTCTTTAGCATTTTGGAGGGAGACAATACCTTTGCTGAAATGCAGCTTGGCTCCGAGGCAGATGAATTTACTGTGTCGGATTGTGTGTGAACACTGAGAAGGTGGGCCATGAGAGTCAGTTCGTCGTGTTTGTTTTAATTGCCGCCAATTGCGATGACCTAGTGCCAGTTGACTCAGCATGTGTTGTAATTTGCAGTTTGTTCATTTGTTTATTCAACTCACATTTATTACTTGTGATGGTGTAGGCACTGTTGTTAGGCTCTGGCAAATACAAGTGTTTTTTTTTTTTTGAATCTTATGTACAATGAGAAAGGGTCAGTAAGTGAAGTAAGTGAAATTCCCCTGCAATTTTTTATACCTCCTCACCACTGGAAGGACCCATATACCTTTAAGGAAATTCAAGAGACCTTTGCAGAACAAACAAAACCCCCCAGTATTCCCAACTGTGTCATTTAAAATGTTCCAATTGTGATGTTTTAAATGTCCTAACCTCTGTGGTCTGTGACAGGGATGCTGTTTGGGTTTTTACATTCATGCCCTCACAGCTCTGATTTTGATGCATTGTTTGGCTCCAGAAACTTAATGCTCTTCGTTTAGTGTATGCTTGGGCAAGCATGTGTGTCAGTGTTTGTGTCAGTGTGTGTGTGTGTGTGTGTGTGTGTGTTTGATGCAGGGTGAGAGACGGAGATAAATCTTTATTTGAGATTTGCTGTCGCTGAATTCTACTCAGGGCGTGTGGTGGGGGTGGAGAGGGAGGGGTTTGAGGAACAAGTTCTAGTCTTTTTGTTCTCCTTCATGGGCAGCGTAGATTAGACATTGGCCTAGCTGTTTTCCCCAGACTGTCTCGTAATGGTCTCATCTGTTACAGGACCTGTCATCTGCTACCCAGACAAGTGTGTGCGTTAGTACCTGGGCACTTAGCTCTATGGGGATGCATTTGCTGGCTCAAGCCCAAAAATCTAATTAAAGTTGTACTCGTCACCCAGTCGGCTAATCTGCGTACTTCGACGGGAGTAGGATTAATTTCAGGATAGCTCAGCCTGAACCCCTCCGGTCCTCACATGTGCTCATTGATGGATAGCTCCAGATGAGACTGTGACAGCGTTTAGAACATCTTTGGTGAACCGTAATCAAAACATGGCATTCAGAGACAGTGTCTTCAGGCTGGTTGGTTAGGGCTAAGACCACAGACTTGAGGTAGTGTACTTTTTTTTTTTTTAAACCGAGGATCAAAGCTCTCTTTACCTATTTATTTATTTATTTGTTTATTTTGGTTCGGTTGTTTTAAAATATTACTCATAAAGATTTTGAGTTGGTATCCTTGTAGAATAATGTGTAGTCTCGAAGACCTCTGTTGGAAGAAGTTCAGTTTTTCTTTTTTTTTGGAGAGTTTTTTGCTATAGGGTGCGTGCATTCGCCGGAAAGAGAGAGAGAGACAGAGAAATAAAGTGAGAATCACCCCCTAGGGGGATAGCCACGCTGCAATCCCTTCTTCATTCTTCTCTCGGGATCTTAGGCACGCATGCACATGCACCCAGCGTGAGTTTAAGCCATTGGATCTGGGACTTGAATCGTGGTTGACTACATGGGGGTCCAGCGACGCAGCCATTACACCATCTGCTGGTCCCAAGAAGTTCAGTTTCTTGTAAGAGAGCCTGAATGCAGAGACACTGGAGTCAAACTGGGTTCGAGTCCTGACTCATCACTTCTGAGCTGTTGGACTGTGAACCAGCAGCTTTGCTTCCGATCTGTGGTGTCCATTTCTTATCTGGGAAATAAGAATTAGTTGTACGGGTTATATGAGGTAGGCAGAGCCTTGGGCACTAGAAACCTAGCAGTTTTGGTAGGTATCTTTGGAATAGTGGAAAACAGTGCCGAGGCCTGGGTTGGAGTGTCAGCTTCACATTGAGGTGCTTAACTTCTCAGCCAATTTCTTAACCCCTTTAAACTGGTGTTTACTCCTCTAAAATGGGGTTGGTTGTATCTATCTGAGGATAAAAAAAAAAAATGGTTAATAAAATATAATGGGTAAGAACTGGTCCCACAGTGTAGGCAGTTTAACCCCTGTGTGTACGGGGTCTGATACCACATGGCCGATGCAGTTTGAATCCTGTACCTAGCAGCTGGAAAAACATGCTGGGTATGTGTGCGTGCATGCCCCAACTCCTGTAGGATAGAGAAATGGAGAAAAAAAGAATTGTGGCATGACTACACCTCATCAGAGGGTACTTTTCTCTGTCTTTCTTTGGTGAGCGCACACACCCTCTGGCAATGAAACAAAATTTAATACGTAAGAAAATGCTGCGGTTCCTGGCACAGACAAGTAGATGATCATTGTATTGGATGCTGCCTCTTCTTTCCTTTTTTCTTGCTTTTAATTGTGTGGCAGGTGCTGGCTCAGGACTTTGAATGACAATCCCTTGCCCACTAGAATCTCCAGGACACTGTTGACTAGTGTGGCCTGCCCTTTTCCTAGTCCAGTCATCAAAGCATCAATTTTCTTCCTTGATCAACGCCAACCTCTCCTCTGAAGATAGTGCTTGTCTGTTCCTTTCTAGCTGATTGATCCCTCTAGGAAGGGAGTCAGGGTCCTCTCAGATTGAGAGACTCTGGCTATCTCAGGGGCTCATGCAAGGGCTGCTATGAAAGCTGCTTTAAAGGCATTCCCATAGGTTTTCATGTGGAATTGCAGTAATCTCTGTGGGGTCACAAACAGGGAGACTTTCTCTTATCTCTCCTTGTTTTATCGTAGCTGTGCCAGGCTCTGTCCTGGGCACTGGCAGTGCAGGACTGAATCAACTTGGACACAGTCTCTGAAGGACTCTAGTGGAGAAATATAATAGAATTGCAGACAAAGAGCTAATTAGAATATAATGTGATAATTGCTGATAGTGGTTGAACCAAATGCTTTGGGAACACAGAGAATGGAATTGTGCTAAGAGACTGGGGTAGGAGGGGGGAGGGAAGGCTTCTCAGAGGACCAGATTTGAGTTGAGACTTGAAGGATAAGTAGCTGTTTGCCCAGGGGATGGGAGGTGGAAATGCATTCCTGAGCGAGGGCAAGCCTGTGCCAAGTGTTGGAGGTCGTATATGAACCTGGCAAGTGGGCAACACTGAGTGGGGCTGGAGGAGGCGGCAGGCCTGTTTGGGGCGGGGGTGGTGGTGGTTTGGAGAGGGTGGTGTTTGCTTGGTGCCTGAGCCAGCTGGGCCTTGATGCCTGTTCAGTGTGAACTCCAGCTCCTCTGTCTGTTCTTGGCGTGTTGGTGGAAGCTTCCTCGAGCCCCTTTTCAGAGCTTCCACGGTCTTCACAGCACCTGATACGGTTGGGCAAGGCATGCTAGTTAGTTCTCTGTGGCGACGACTGTCTCATTCCAGAGGCTTTGGGCTTTCTGTTTGTTTTTAAGCACATGAATTCTTTGTTCAGATGAAGGCGAAAACATGAAAGTGGAGCTGTTCAGGGTGAAGTGAGGAAAGAGGCCTGGCACCCCCTACTACCCACCATGTCTCGCTCTGCCACAGCCTCCAGGAGCAGTGAGGCTCCACAGAACTTGGTTTGAACACCATGATCTCATACTAATTCTGGAAATTCTCCTTACATCGCAGAGCGCCTATACCTCATTAAGATTTTGAAGACGTTTCCTTTGTATATTTAAAGGTAACCACTGAGCACTTTGACAAGCTTTCTCACAGTGCAACCTGATAAGGCAGAAATTTGATGAATGAGAACCTTCTCATTCTCCATCTGGCCAGAGATAAAACAAACTAGTTTGCTTGAGAGGGAAGTGTGAGGGCTTAGCTTTTCATTTCTAATGTGATTCTAAGATTTTAAGGGATATTTTAGTTTTCAAGAAATTCACTTCCCTTCTCCCCTGTTTAAAAAATCAGCCAGACTGCTCTAAGAGAGCCCTGATATGTAAAGGCAGTGCTCAGCTCAGTGTTGGTCCAGAGTGCACTAGTGAATCTTAAAGGAAAATTCCCTGTCAATGTAGAAATTGAAGCCATCAGTTGCTGTCATCAGTAGACTTGCTGTGGCAACACTTGCTTTAAAGCCAGGTAGTGGTGAGGTGTAGAACAGGGATTTTTCAAACTTTCCCCCTTGTTTGCTCATAAGCAAATAACACAGATGCACCCAAGGAGGCTCTGCAAATTCCTTTGGATAGTGGCTTTTTACATTAAAGTCAAATACAAATTTCTGTGCTCTTTCCCAAGTCTTTTGAATCAGTTTCTGGAGAGAGAGGCTCAAGAACATGTAGTTGGATGGTACTGCTAGCCAGCTATGTTTGGGTCTTCCTAATCTTAGGGCTTCTAGAACTTGGTTTGCAACACCATGTGTATAGTAAAAAGAAAAGAAGTAGACTTGGTTTTAAGTCTTACTTTTTACCCTGTGTTATTTTCCTTTAGCTGCTCGAGTTCTTTGAATTCTGGTTTCTAATTGGTGAAATGGGTATAATCAGAGTACCTGATTCGTGGGGCTGTAGGGAGAGTCGATGAGGTAAAATTTTCCTCAATGCTGCAAGGGTCTGTAGAAAAAAGCAGCCGATGGGATTTGGAGAGGATGAGTTCTGAGGGCTGAAGTAGTCAAAGAGGACTCAGTAGAAGAGACGACCATTGGATTGGGCCTTGAAAAATAATGTGCTGTCTTGAGGTGGAATTGAGGGGAATTTTATACTTCCAGGTGGAGGGGACTGGGTAGATACTGGGAAAGAGCCAAGAAAGTGTGTTGATAAAGTATTTGGTTTAGGGGAACTGGGTGGAAATAAGGCTAAAAGGTAAGCTGTGGCCCACTGTGAGGGATCCTTAAATGGTCTGTTTGTGACAGTGTCTTCTGATTTAGAGTCACCAAAGGATCCTGGGCACAGACAGTGATCCTCGGTGTACACACAGTGGGGTGAACCTGAAAGGGAACTGAGTTAGGAAGTTGCAATTGACCAGATAAGAGCTAAGCTCTAAAGAAGTCAGTGAAAGTGGGAAGGAGGGCGAGGCGGGACTGAGTACAATAGAGGGATCCATTCTCCTTCCAATACTGCAGCTTCTACTTTTTCCCTTTCAGATACCTCCAGAAGTTACTCAGCTGACTAATCAGGGTTCAGGATATTTATTGGGCTGTCCTTGTTAATGAGCGAGTTACTAATCTTACAGCAGGAACCCCAGTTCCAGATTCTTTTGCATTCCTGTTTCAGAGCAAGCCAAGCCTGGCCCATGTTGGGAAGGCTGACTTCCTCGATTCCTCATCGTTGTCTGTCCACTTCTGCCTCCACTTGAGTAAGAAGGCTCAGACGATTCCCTTAAACTGCATATACCTCTCCTTCAAAAATTGAGGTCCCATACCCTCAATTATATCAGAAAGCACTGCTCTGGACGTGCGATTGTCACAGAAAAGTACTTGGATTCCCCTTCTGCTGTTGTTTCTTACCTACAGCTCATTTGAGAACTAGGTGCCAGTAGGATGATTGACAGGGCAGACTCGGCACTTTTAGCTATTAAAAGCACCAACTCCTCTACCTTCATCTGTCATCTGCTTTATGTAGGGAGCGTGCTGTACCTCACGGCCCGGGTTACCTGCTGGATGACAAGGTACATATAAGAAGAAGAAGAAGCAAGAGTCAAACCTTGTCTCTGAGTGGATGGATGGTGGTGCCGTGCCACACGAGGAGCCCTGGGAGTAGGGGGTCGGCCTGGGGGATGTGTGGGGGGAGAGTGGGAGGTGAGGCAGTATTACCTGCTGTGCACCAGCTTCTGTGCTGTGCACCCATCATGCATTCTCTGACTTAACACTTCAGTAATCCTAAGAGTCCACGTTATTATCTCCATTTACTGGAGAGGAAATAGTCAAAGATTGAAGTATCCATCTGTAGTCACATAGCTAGTTAGCAGTAGATTCAGGATTCACTTCTGTCTTCACAGCCCAGGAATATTGAAGGAGATGTGGGGAAACCACCCAAGATTTATCAATTTTCAGTTCTGATTGTTTTGCTCAGGCAAGACATGCCATCTCCACGCCTCCCCAAAACATTTATTACAACCTCCCTGGAGGTGAGCACATGAGCCCGCTGGCTGTCCTCGTGTTGCCATGGCAGCTGCTCTTCAAGGCTACATCAGTGCACACCTCCCCATTTCCTCCCGCTCTCACTAGTTCTTTTACTTTAAGCCTTCTCTGACTGTTCTTCATATGAAGTTTAGGTCCTTGGTCCTGCCCCATTCATACAGAGGAGGGCCTTAGTCTCAGGCTGAATAGTCTACCAATCTGAGTCTTTGAGAAACTATAAAGTGAGTTGGGGGGTATTGGAATTACTGACCAAGGGAGGCCCACGTCACAGAGTGGTTTTATACTTCCTTTGGCTTTAACAATACTGCAGCTGGGTGCAACCAGCACAGAATTTGGGGCCACGCTGACTGAGTTTGAATTTCAGCACCGGAACTTCAAAAGCTTTACAAACATCTCTTGGGAACCAGCAGTTAGCGTGATGGCTATGTCGCTGGATTCCCACGTAGTCGACCGCAGTTCGCGTCCCGGACCCGGTGGCTTAGAACTCACGCTGGGCGCGTGTGCGTGCGTGCCCAAGATCCCGAGAGGAGAATGGAGGAGAAGGGATTGCGGCATGACCATCCCCCGTGGGGGGTGATTTCTCACTTTCTGTCTCTATGTCTCTCTCTGTCTGTCTGGTGAGCGCACGTGCCCTATAGTAAAAAAACCTCTCAAAAAAAAAAAAAAAAAAAAGCTTTACAAACATCTTTCAACCGCTGTGAGTCCTAATTCCCTTTCTGTAAAAATACGACTAATAATACTTACTGTGTAGTCAGTCATTAGGGAAGAGGTGTCTTATGTAAAAATGCCTTGACCCAAGTCTGCCTCATAGCTGGTGCTCAGCAGATGGTGGTTTCTGGGAGCCAGCAGGTGGTATGGTGGTTAAGGCACTGTGTCCTACATGGTCAACTGTGCAGTTTGAGTCCCAGGCCTTGCGGCTTGAAAATCATGTTGGGTGATTTTTCATGTCCAAAAATCCCAAAGAAGAATGGAGGAGAGGGGATTTTGACTTGGCCATCCTCCCTTGGGAGTGATTTCTCAATTTCTCTCTTTCTCTTTCTCTGTGACAGGTGCATGTGCCTGATAGCAAAAACTTAAAAAAAAAAAGTGATTTCTGTCATGGATGATTGTAATAATAAAGAGAAATGTTTTATAGTCTTTGGAGTCCTGACTTTACCCACAATCTTGATGATGCTTTGGGCCCTCTGTCTAGACCCCAGATATGTACACACCCACACATTTTCATAGGATCTCAGGGCCTTAGTCAATAGACCTTAGACTTAGAACCTCTAATCTTGGGGGTTGACAAAACTACATATCTTGTGGAATTCTGGAACAGGCAGTTTTCATATTATCAGCTCTGCTAGGTTGGAGGGCACGGGAGAGAAATGTGGTTCAACATTAGGCTCCTTTATCACTCAAAACATGTAAGGGGTTCTTTGCCTGAGTAACAAAGTTTCTAAAAGTAAACAGGAAGAGGAGAATGGAGTAAGTGGTTGCTGAATATACACACTTACACTAGAACTTCAACTAGATGTCACAGTATGGGTGTGAAAGGTGTTTGTAAAGGAGGATACTGAATCTGGGAAATAATGTGAGTGAACCTGTGCTTTGTGTGCACGTGGACAGGGCTCCTCTTTACTTGGCAAGAGGCCTGAACATTGTAAAATGAGAAGGTAAGCATGATCTTTCTAGGGTGGCATTCAAATTTGTTACGAAGTTAAAGATGTCCCTAAATGGCTGGCTTAACACAGGATTTTATAGGCATTCATTGCAGTAGTTGGGCAGGGCTTAGCTGGGTGATTTTCTGCTCCCCATGGCCCAGGTCATTAATGGTATTCAACTGGTGGATGGGTTGGTCTGTGGGGTGATTCTTCACTCGTGTATCTGATACCTCGGTGGGGATATCTGGGAAGCCATGCACAGCTGGGATTGCCAACTGCATGTGCCCTTTGCAGCGTGGCAGAATTAGGGTAGTCATCCTTTCTTGGATGTATGATTCTTAGGGCTCCCAGAGCAAGTGTTCCAAGAGACAGAAGTTGGAAGCTGTCAGCTTTCTGAGGCCTGGGTGGGCCTAGAAACTGGCACAATATCACTTCTGCCATATTCTATTTGTCCAGCAGTCACTGTGCTGCCCGGATTCTAAAGGAGGGGGACAGAGACTTCATACCTTTCCATAGAAGACGACCAGAGGATTTATGGCTGTCTTTCATCTGTAGCAGTGACTCTTAGGTACCAGGTACCATTCTAAGTGTAAGAACCAAAGCAGTAAACATAATACACAAAAATCCCTGCCCTCCTGGGTGGGAAGGCTGCAGTCAAAATGCACACGTAAATTACTCCATTAGAAGGTGCAATGGGGAAAAATAATGAAGGGAAGGCTTATGGGGAGGGGGCCGAGGGTGACTAGTAGTGGCTGTTTGAGGTGGGGTGGACAGGGAAGACTGGACTGAGAGGTGATAGTTGAGTGCAGACTTGAAGGAAGTGAAGGAGCAGCCTTGAGGAGCGTCCAGGCTGAGGGAGCAGCAACCGTAAAAGCCTGGAGCTGGGAGCACACCTGGTACGAAGAGGAACTGCAAGGAAGCCAGGCTTGCCAGAGCAGGATAGTGGGGCAAGAGCAGTGGGGAGGAGGGTGGCAGAGTAGTGCGGATCCAGCAAGGCTAGGGCTGTGGAGGCCATAGTGGGTCGTGAAGATTAAATGGGTAATTATGAGAACGTCTAGCACGTTGCCCAGAACAACAGGAGGTACTTGGCAGGCATGACTTCTGTCATCAGTAGAACCCAGGTGTGAGCGCCCAGGTGTGGCGCTCCCTTATTCCACATATTCCAACGCCGATGCCTCAACTGCAGCTGCTCTTCTGGCACTGGTGTATGTACTCATTCTGGTTAGTACACGGCCAGCAAAACTCAATCAGGATGGCAGAGAAATAATGAAGTACATTGGAAAGGTGAATCCTCGTAATATATCTCTTCTCTAATAGCATTAGTAAGATGGATGGACTCTGCCCTGGGAGATTTTCTGATGCAGGGGAAAATGAGTTTGTGTGTTTATGTTTCTATATGCACCCTTGGGTGATTGATTCTTGAGAGATCAACTTTTCCTTAGAACTGTCCTTGAAAATGTTTTCATTCACGGCCAGCAAGGACAATTTGCACAAGAGGAAATCCAAATGATAGTTAAATATATAGAAATGTGGTTGGCAATCAAAGAAATGCAAATTCAAACACTAGCAAAGAACCATCTCATACCAATTTAATTAGCAGACATTTAAGAAAACATCAGTGCTGGTGAGGATGTGGTGAAACAAAAACGTTACATTTTGGTGGTGGCATTTTAGTGTTTATTTTTTTTTTTTGTGGAAGAAAGTATGTTAGTGTGTAGAAAGAATCCTCAAAATGTGCTTTGAATGATTCCTTTCTTGGGGATTTAGACTAAGAAAATAAGGCAAACGTTAGAAAAAATCTTGTATTATACACAGAACTGTTCTTTGCTGTATTTGTTATAAGAGCAAATGGTTAAAGCCAGTGAAGAAACAGTTAAGTGAACTAGGATGTACCCATTACAGTTGACAAATTTGAGGATCATGTGGTACCTTGCAGGAGGCAGTTTAGGGACCTGTCGTGCATTTCCCTTGGGCTGAGGGAATGTGCTGGGCCAAGCTGGAAGCTCAGTATAGCAGCTCTGTAGACCTTTCTCATCTCTGTACTTGAACAATAACTTTTCTTGACTTTGTACCCTTTAAAGTTTTTTTATATTGTTGTATGTCATCATCATTTAATTGCCTCATGCTCCTTGTAGGTCATGGTATAATAGAATAAATAAAGTAAAATGGGAAAAAATCCAAACTGAAGTTCAAATTGGATAAAAATTATGGCTACAATGGGCAAAGCTTGAAAGAAGCATGTACGGTTTGGAAACGGTTTCATTTATTGTCACAATTTTGTATGTATATATTGGGTTGTTGGAAAAGTCATGGTGTATTTTTGCATGGGAAAAAAACAAAACAAAACAAAACAAAACCCAGGGGGTTTGGCCACGCCACAGTCCCTTCTCCTCAATTCTCTTCCTGGAATCTTGGGCATGCATGCACATGTGCCTAGTGTGATGTTGAAGCCACTGTGTCTGAGACTCAAACCATGGTCGACCATGTGGGAGTCCAGCAACATAACCACTATGTCATCTGTTGGCCCCTCTTCATTTTTTCCTCCCAAATTTTTTGCCATAGTGCTCTTGTGCTTGCTGGAGAGAGACAGGGAAAGTGAGAAATCACCCCCAGGGAAGATGGCCATGCTGCAATTCCTTCTCTTCCAGTCTCCTCCTGGGATTTTTAGCAAACTGAGCATGATTTTCAAGCTGCTAGGTCCAGGACTTGAACTGTAGTTGGCCATGTGGGAGTCCAGCACCTTAACTGCCATGCCACTTCTCCCTCTCTTTTATTACATTTTTTAATTGCTAGACTGTGTGTTTGCTTGCCAGAGAGAGGCAGAGAGATGGAGAAAGCAACCTCTAATGGAATGTGGTTATGTTGCAATCTCTTCTTCATTTCTCCATTTGTAGGGATTTTGGGCACACATGTAGATGTGCCCTTTCACACCAGGCACATTTTGTTTCTCAAGCTGCTGGAATCAGGATTCGAACCTGGTCAGCAATGTGGTATCCATCTCCTTTAACCACCGGGCTATGTATGGGGCTCGCCCCCCTGGATAGTTCTTATCTGCAACAGTTATTGCTGTAGTGTTTGCTTTGTAGTCACTATCCATTTGCAGATTCCCACCACACTTAGTTGTAAGTCTGTTGTGAGGAAGTGCTATCCTGTCTTCTCCTGCATTTATATATTATTTTAGTTTTATGCTTATGTCAGAATGGACTCATGGATATTTATTTTATTCTTTAAGTTGTATGCCATTACTATCATTTATTTTATTGCTCAAATTATGTCAGATTTGGTCATTGGGGACTACTTCTGATTGATTCCCCATCGTGATTTGAGCACTTCTGTACTTTCTCATGTCACAAGCTGTCTTTGGCTCTAATTGTGTTTTCCCTTTCCCAGCGCTGGAATAAACCAGGTAGTCCAGGCTCCAAAGAACCCTGGCTTCTTTGATTGGAGAATGATATTTAGAAAGCAAGTTTGGATGATTGGTGTCCTCATTGCTACAGGCTTTGTCAGTGGACAGAGCTAAGAAATGTATGTGTGTGTCCTGACATGTGCGTACAGATATCTGTATATCTGTGTCTGTCCTCTTGTGTGTGTGTATAATTACAGATACATCCCAATTGTGATTTTGCCGATTGTCTCTGTAATATCATTAAATTTGTTTTTTTTTCTGACTCTATTTCTAGTAAATTGGTAGTTAGGTAAGGTGTGTGGTCAAATTCAGGTTTACTTTTGGGCAAGATTACATCATAGGTGGTCATTTGTACTTCCAAATATTTACTAGCTTCTGTTTTTGTGATGTTATCAGCCATTGATTTATTACAAAATGGTAATGATCTCGCTTCATTGTTCTTTCATTTATAGCCAGAACGTGTCTATAAAAAGAAATGTGTTATTTTTCTTAATCACCTATTTAGTTATCTCGAGGTGCAGTTAATACTGACAAGACACAGTAAAGGTTCCCTGGAATCCACTTCCTATTGCCACTGCAGTGAATTACCACAACTTGCTGGCTTAACTATACACATGTAGAGTCTTACGGTTCCGGAAGTCTGAAATGGTCTCTGCTGAAACCAAGGTGTGGGCAGGGCTGCATTCCTTCTGAAGGCTCTAGGGGAGAAACCACTTCTTTCCTTTGACTTCGTGTAGAGGCTGTCTTATTGTTAGGCCTGTAGCCCCTTTTGATCTTCAAAGCTGGCAGTGATAGGTGAAGTGTTCTTCTTGCTCCCCTTTTCCACTTTTTAAAAAATTCTTAAACTTGGGACCAGCAGTTAGCATAATGGCTATGTCGCTGGGCTCCTATGTAGTTGACCGTGGTTTGAGTCCCAGACCTGGTGGCTTAAACTCATGCCGGGCGCATGTGCGTGCGTGCCCAAGATCCCAAGAGGAGAATGGAGGAGAAGGGATTGCGTTGTGGCCATCCCCCCTGGGGGGTGATTTCTCCCTTCCTGTCTCTCTGTCTCTCTCTGTCTTTCTGGCAAGCGCATGTGCCCTATAGCTAAAACCTCTCAAAAAAAAAAAAAACTTAAACTTCATTTATTTATTGAGAGAAAAGAAAGACCAACAGACACCCTCCTCAGGGTCTTGATTTTTCATTCCCCCCACTACTGCCTTTCAGCCAGCCAAGAATGTCTTGATTTTTCCCTCCCCCCACTACTGCCTTTCAGCCAGCCAAGATCACAAGCAGTTGGCAGGCATGTGCCTGGCATGTACAGGTTGACTCAGGAACCAAACCCTGATCTTCTATATGGCTTCCAGCATTGCAGAATGTTGTACTACAACTGTGCCACCATGGTTAGGCACACCTCTTCCACTTTTCAGGATCCTTGCTATTATATTGGATCCATCTGGATAATCTAGGATAATCTTTCTGTTTTAAAGTCAGCTGATTAGTATCCTAATTCCCTCTGTAATCTTCTTTCCTTTTGACAGTTGGGAATTAGATGCGAACATCTGTTGGGGGTCTGTGATTCAGTCTGTCATTGTGACTGAAGGTATCTTTTAAAAGTATTATGAATTTATACATTTCTAACTTTAAAAATGTATTTAAGTTATTGTTAGTATATTTATTAAAATTCAAATTGTCTTATCTTTGGTCAGTGGAAACCTTTTCCTACTTGGTTCTTGAATTCCATCCTTGTAAACACTGCAGCCTGATAGCTTCTTGCCCCATGTCTGCAATCATCCCTTTCCCGGAGGCAAACCATAGTGTGTTTCAGAATCACCTGGAAGACTTGTTAAATCACACCTTGATGGGCACTACCTACCTTCAGAGTTAGTAGGTTTGGGAGGGGGCCACACATTTGCATATTTGTAATCAAGTGTTGCTGACTATTCTGTTCAAGAACTACACTTTGAGAGCTGCTGGTTCAGTCTGTGGTCATACTACTCTGAACACAGTCCAATTTCAGAAGCTGGTTAGTACTGGATGGGAGAACCAACGCTTTAAAGAACCATGTTATTTTAGGAAAAAAAATTGTATTCAGAGACTGTAGTCTGGATACCATGGAGGGCTCTGATTCTAACCTTTTTCAGTGGAAGAAAAGAAATAGCAGAAATTACAAGTTCTGGGACCAGCAGATAGCATAATGGTTACATAGCTGGACTCCCACATGGCCTACCACAGTTTGAGTTCTGGACCTGGAGGCTTGAAACTCAAGCTGGGCACATGTTTGTGTGTGTCCAAGATCCCGAGAGGAGAATGGAAGAGAAGGGATTGTGGCATGGCCATCCCCTCTGGGGGAGGGAGGCATAATTTCTCTCTTTCTGTCTGTCTCTCCAGTGAGTGCATAGACCCTATAGCAAAAAAATCTCTCTCTCTCAAAAAAAAAAAAAGAAAATATAAATTCTTACTGATATTTCAAATTTAAATTTAGAATCACAGGTTATAACTTCTTTTGTGCTTGTATTGCTTTTTTTGTATGTAAAGTTGATTTTCATATTAATAATTTAATACATATATACACACACACAACTTCAGAATGATATCTCAGTGCTATTATTTACTACATGATTACTAAAAACAATCTAAGGTTTATTAGGTTTTTTTTTTTTTTTTTTTTTGGTAGATCCTTTTGTCCTTAGAGAAATACCCTTTAGGGATGTACAAATAACTGCTTTAAAGTTATTGAAATGAATTTCTCTCTTTTTGATTAACCAGTCAATCCCATATAAAGTTAAATTTGTTCATTAGTTTGCTCTGCTTTCAGTTTTAGTGGAATTTTATTTTATTTTTAAGATATTTAAGTGGTTCCAACATCACATCTGTGAAATGAACTCTAGTCTGCCTCTCTATTTCTTTCACCTTGTTTCCACTTACACCTCATAGTAACCATTTAATTTGTTTTATGGTTAAATAACATAATGTATACTATTCATACTTGTTTTTCTTGCTCCCCTCTCACCCTTAACAATATATTCTGAAGATTACTGTAGGGTGGTATATTTACAGAGAGGAAGTCCTCATTTCTTTTCCTTTATAGCTTAGGAGTGCTCCTGTGTGAAAATACACCTCAGTTTATTCCTCTGCTGGTGAATATTTGGATTGTTTACAGCCTCTTGCTATTATGAATTACAAATAGAACATATTTTAAGGTAGTCACAGTCATACTGAATACTATTTCTTTCCTTAACATTAGAACACGAGCATTTTCCATGTTGTTATAAATTCTTTATAAATAGTGGTAAGACAGTTTTTTTTTTTTTCTGATTATGAAAATAGTACAGGATTTTTTAGAGATTTTGAAAACTCAGAAAAATAAAAACCAATTGAAAATTACTCATAATTCCTACTCCCCCTCCCCCAATTTGCTAGAGGGTGTGTATACTTGCTGGGGAAGAGAGAGAGGGGGAAAGTGAGAAAGCACCCCCCATGGGAACGGCCAGGCCACCTTGGCTTCCCTTAACCACCAGGGTACAGGCCGGCCCAGCCGCTTCTTTTACAGCAGTAATCTGGCAGTTGTCACTTTGAAATTTTTGTCAAGTAAATTTCAGATTTTTCTTTTTCCTTTGGTAGGACCTCAAAAATGAAGTTGAAAAATTACGCAATGAAGTGAATGAAAGAAAGAAGACAATGGAGAATCGTTATAAGACTCTTTTGAGCGAAAGCAATAAAAAATTACACAGTCAAGAGCAAGTGATCAAACGTTTAACAGAAAGTGTCAATCAAAAAGACTTATTGCTTCAGGTATTGTAACTTCTTTTATTTTGTATTTAAATCTTTTTGATTTAGCATTTAAAAAATATTCCTTTACAGAAATATTTATGGTTATAGTGTTCATTGCTGTATTTCAGAGCACTTTAGAGATTTCTCTATGGTATTTGGGTCTCAGCTACCAGGGAGCTAAGTTTGGAGAAACAGAAGCTCAGAGCAGGGAAGAAGTTATCCTGTGTCACATGACTGGTGACAACCGAGCCTGCATTCAGGCCCTGACCCTTTCCATCTAGGGCCCAGACCACTTCAGTCGGGTCTTTCTACTGTGAGCACTTGCCGTTCCTTATTGTGCCGTGTGCTTTGACTTCTCTGTACTTTTCCTCTAACTGTTCCTTTTAGTTTTGGAATACCCTTCTGGTTTGATCTTGTAGTCAATTAAAAAAAATGTTTTTATTTATTTTAATTTATTATCATTATTCTTCAATTTTGAGCACAGAGAGACAGAAAGGCAGAGTGAGAAAGTGAGCTGCCAGGTTTGGGACTTGAACCATGGTCGGCCATGTAGGAGTTCAGCATCTCAACCACCACAGCACCTGCCGGCCCCTCAGTTTCTGAAATTCAGTTCAGACTTACACGTAACCGAGATGGATTGAACATAGGTGTTTAACTCCACCTCCTATGAAAACCTCAGTGAATGAATATGCTAGTATAAACCCACAAGGAATAGCTAGAAGAATGGGAGTGTGTACGACAGCAGGTGTGAATTGCCAATGAAATTTGGATGATAAGTGGATGGGCAAGTGGTACCTACATTGGCCCCAGCATTCGCCACTCTGCTCCGTGCTTTTGGGGTGAAAAGCCAACAGGAACATTGCTGGTTTATGGTACAGAAACCAGAAGGCTCAGCAGACTTTGGATGTTCCTGCTACCTTTGAAAGCAAGAGACTTGGCTGGTGTTTGAAGCAGTTATAGGTGACTTTCTTATCCTCAGCAGCAGTTTTCTGGAGACCTTCAACGAGAAGCTCTGGCCTGGGGGTCACAGGTGACACTGAATGCAGAAGTGAATTGTTTGGGTGAAAATAGGGTGGGAGTGGACGTGTGCATGCACAGCAGTGAGGTTCCTTTGAGAACCCCAAAGAGAGAAAGACTGAAATATGTTTACTGTTGGGGGTCTTCTGGCAAAACAGCCAGGTCCTCACCTGAGCATCTCACATTGCAGCTGCCTGCAAGATATCCTTTCTACACTCAAACAATTTATGAACACTTTAAAACAGTTTTTAAATTTATTATTTTTTTTTAAGAGAGATTTTTCTACAGGGCATGTGCACTCGCTAGAGAGACAGAAAGTGAGAAATCTCCCCACCTCACCCCCCATGGCTGTGCCGCAGCTCCTTCTACATTCTCCTCTTGGGATCTTGAGCATGCACGCATATGTATGTGAATTCAAGCTGCCCGTGGTCAGCCATGTGGGAGTCCAGCGATGTCACTATTACGCCATGTGCTCTTTCCACATCTGAGCACTTTTAAAAAGAGGTTTATTTCTTCCATGAGAAAAAGGGAGTCAGACAGACCCCTCCAACAGGGTGGTGATGTCACCATCAACCCCCAGTCTCAGCCAAACCCAGATCTTGGGCACACCTGTTTGGTGTGTGCAGGGAGGTCTTCTCACAAGAGCTGGGAACCTTCCCACATGGGTCAGCCTTGCAGAGCTTCACATGGCACCCCGTGCCATCGTCTGACTTCTGAGCACTTTTAACCCTTAAAAGTAGGTAGATGACCGAGTTCATCAAATAGGAGAAGTGTATTTAAGAGGAAGGTGTAAGGCTAGAACAGAAAGAACAAAGGAAACAATGCAAGGAGGTGAAGAAAACTGGACAGCTTTTTAAAATCCAGAAAGTTCAATACTATAGCATCTTTAGATAAATAAAATCAGGATTTGATTAAAAAAATTTGGAAAAGAAAAATGACCTATGGGAAATGGAAGGTATGATTTGCAGATATAAAAAGTTTAATGGAAGAGCTAGTAAAGCTGGAAGATAAAATCACGTAAGTTTTTAAGAAGATTAAACAAACATAAAGGTGAGAAAATTGTGAGAAGAAGATAAGCAAATTAGAGACTTGGTTCAACAGGTCCAAAATATGACTAACAGGAGTTCCAGCAAGACAGAATAGGCAAAGCAGAGGGAAGAAACATTTTAAAGTTAAAAGAGAAAATTTCCTAGAATGGAAGGACAGCTATTTCTACATTGAAAGGATCTTCTCTGTTTCTAGCACAATGAATGAAAAAAGACCCACACCCCGAGGCATGTCATTGTGAAATTTCAGAACACAGAGATAAAGAGAGGACTTGAAAGGCTTCCAGAGAGAGGAAAATATAGGTCACATACAAAGGACCCAGACCCAGAATGACATCAGAATTCTCAGTAGCCACACTGAAAACCGGAAGGCAGGAGATTTGAGGAAAAGTGATTTTTGATCCAGTATTCTGTACTCAGCCAGGCTGTCAGTAAGTGTGGGGGAAGAATAAAGACATTTTCAGACATTTGGTGCCTAAAATCATCTCTCTCCTTTGTACTCTTCACCGGAAGCTCTGGGAGGAAGATACCATATAAATAAGGGAATAACCAAGAAAGAGAGAGACATGGGATGCAGAAGTAGGGCATTCACTGGGGATGCGGTGGAGGGAAGTCCCAGGTGATGCTGAGCTGCCATGTCCAGGGCTCAGATTTGAGCCATTGAGAGAGGAGAGGATCTCAACTGGGATTTCTCCAAGAAACCGAATGGAACTGATCAATTACCTGATGTCTTTGACTCCATTAAGAGGACTTTTAAAGTTCTTTTAGAGCATTGGGAGGTAAATTAATATTAAATACGTAATTTTATGAAGTAAACAAATAGATTAAAGCAGTCCATAATTCCAAGAAAAGTGAAGACCTGAACATGAAGGGCACTATAATCATGGGACATCGTGTGACTGAGCCCTGAGCAATAGCACGGCTCTAAGACGAAACAGCATTTTAATGTAACCAAACTCTGGACGTAATTACTAGGAAAAGTGTTGAGGGGCAAGGACTAAACCCTTATGCTTGTATGATAGGAGCCGATAGATAAAACCTAAATTTAAGGAAAAAAAATGCGAGAGTAAGAATGTCTTACAAGGCTGATTCCATGGCCTGGTGGATGCATCAGCCAGAACCCACATGGCCAACTACGTGGAAACATGCTGGGTGCATGCGTGTGCATGCCCCAAATCCTGAAAGTGAGGAGAAATGGAGGAGAAAGGATTCGGGATGGCCACTCCCCATGGGGACAGGGTGTTTCTTTTCTCCCTCTCTTGGTGTCTCTCCCTCTCTTTCTCTGGCAAGTACACACACCCTTTAACAACAACTATAAGAAGAATGTAGTGTAGAGATGTGGAAATAAGTATCAGGAGAAACAGCTAAAGAGTTAGAGGTTCTTTTTTCTGGGAGCGGGACTTAGAGATGATAGATAGGGAACTAGTCTTTTCCATTTAAGCCTTATAGTACTATTTGACTGTTAAGCTGTCTACATGTATAATTCAACTTTAAAAACTGATAGTGAAAAGTAATTCAAGCACAGCTGTATCACAGCAGTTCTAGAAAGTCATGTCAACTATTTGATTTCTACTTTTTCTTATTATGGTTCAACTGGTTTTATTGAGTTGTTTCTGCTTCTTATTCACGTAATTTCTTATCCAAGTTTGACCTGTTAAATTAATTCTGCTAGTTGCTCAGGAATAAGATGTCGTTCCTGCCCTTAAATTCCAACAGAGAGTGATCAGAGTCCTCCTTCAGGAATTAGCAGTTTTAAATGGCTAGGATTGGATTCTGGGCTTGAATTTGGCCAGAAGACAAGAGAAGTGGCTTCTAGTCCTCATGTGTTATTGGACGTCAGATCTTACAAAAGCATCCATGAGGAGAAGCGTTTTATGGACGATCATGAAGGAGCCTTCTGTAAGTGGCCAGGCTCCACAGCAGTGTTTGCAGTGTTGGCTTTTTCTTCCTAGAAGATATAGTTCCTCATGGATGTTTCCAGTTGTGTCAAAAAACATTTCCAGAGAGACCAAGACTTCATCAGGTTTTGATATGTAAACCTCTAATCATCCCAGTAAGACTGTAGGATAGGAAGCAGACCCTTGGGTCAGAACCTGGGTTTTGTCCTCACCCCCACGGAAAGCAGTCAGTCACAACAGTGTTGTCTCAGGAGGGTTTGTAACGACAGCCACCATGCTTAGCACGACCTTGCTGGTGAGCTGCCATTCTCCAACTTGTAATAACATAGAAATGGAGCTGCATTCCAGTTTTGTTATTGCCTGGTATTTTGAGATGATGGAAATTATTATTTGTGAAAAAAAGAAAAGATTTTCCTTTAAAGAATTTGGAACAGTCTCTTAATATTTTTTCTTTTCTTGATGAAAACTTTCTTATAATTTATTTTGTTTCCTTAGAAATTCAATGAAAAAGATTTGGAAGCAATTCAGCAGAACCGTTGTTTAATGACTGCGCAGGATCTCGAGTTCAGGAGCGAAGGCTTAATAACAGAAAAGTGTTCTTCTCAACAGTCACCAGGCAGCAAAATCATCTTCTCTGAGGTAGGCTTGCCAGAAATTGGACATTCACATGTGAATGTATTCATATTCTTTTTTGAAACGTATTTGATAACTCCTTTGATCAAGGTTTCCTTAAATGCCTTCTTGCTGATAATTGAGTCTACAGCAGGTAGGAGGAGGAGTTCTTCGTTTACCCACCTTACAGATTGATATTATTCCACTGAGCATTAGTATTTCACTACACACAAAACTGAGAAATTACAGCTTATTAAAAGATGAGTCTCATATTTGTTTTATCAGGGCTCACCTCTCAAGAAAATATCAATGTACTCCCAGAAAGTATCAATATGATCCCAAGTGTTAAGTAAATTTTCCTGTTCCAATGCACATGGAAAATGGCACGTCA
The DNA here is from genome assembly GCF_000334495.1 of Tupaia belangeri chinensis. NCBI lineage: Eukaryota > Metazoa > Chordata > Mammalia > Scandentia > Tupaiidae > Tupaia > Tupaia belangeri. The sequence continues at coordinate 140,713 of NW_006159963.1, read as the reverse complement.
GTCCCTTCCTCATCCGACCAGTTTCCTTTTCTTTCTTCTCCAGCGACAGTTGGCGACGTGCAGATTCATAGAAGCACCATGTTGTACCTCTTTGTGCCTTCGTGTGTGCTGTTAGATCTGCCTGGAATGACTTTTTCTTCCTGTTGACTTGCTTGCTCATGAGCCTCTCTGCCGGTGCCACTCTAGGGTGCCCTTTCTGAGGAGCATTCCCTGACCCTGCTTAGTATACCATCCCCTCTTCCCGTGGCCCACGTCACCCTGCCCACCCCTCCATTGTCGCATTCCTCCTTGTGTTGGCGTTAGGGGGTCCTCACCTGAGCCCTCGCGCAGCCCCTTGAGCAAGCACTTCTTGGGTAGGGAACCTGTGCTCATCTCTGATCCCAGCACCCAGCCCAGTGCCTGGCTCTAACTGCTTGTTGAGTGAGTGAATGAATAATGCAGTTAGGCAGCCAGATGTGGGAAAGGAAGGGAGTTAATTGTAGGCCAAGTCTTGTTTTTTTTTTAAAACCTGGCTTTAATTAAGTTCATACATTCAGAAGACAGAGAACTCTTACACAAATTAGTTCTCTGATGAATGGCTCTGATCGTGACTTGTGGTTTCATGAAGGGTGATTCTCAAAATAATTAACAACTGGTGCAGCAGGGGCATCAGCCCTCAGGACAGCCAGGGCCAGTGGGGGGGAGGGGGGGGGACTGGAGGCCTGCTCTGGGCCAGGCACCAAGCCTGTAGTTACTGACTCATGGAAGGCCCCTTTGTGTTCACTGGTGAGGTTGGCATGAATGGAACAGGGTCTATTTTCCAGCTCGTATAGAAGCATTTTAGTATTTCAGCGACTAGTGCTGTATGTCATTGAGCTGTATGTCAGCTTGGTATCAGCCATGGTCCTATGGGCATCATTGGCCAGATAGTTGGAGCTCTTTCTTCATTCCACCATTTGCTATTTTCATATCACTGTTTCTCTCAAGAGTGTCAGCATGGACTAGTGGAGCCTTGGGCTGGGCCAGGAGCCTAGAGGCCTGGATTTCTCTCTTGGGTAAGCCGTCTCACTCAGGTAACCTTGTGCAAGTGCAATAACCAACTGTCAGAGGGCTAATATTTTGTGATTCTAACCTGCATTTAGTTACTTGATTTTGGCCAGATTTAGTTGGGGTGTAAAGATGCACATGAACCTGTAAAATGGCACAGTCTGTCTTGAAACTACATATCAGCCCATCAGAGTTTTTAGATGGACATGTCTTCACTACTTTGTATACATTTGGTCAGTTAAACTTTGCCTATAGTAAATCATATTTTAGTCATATAAGAAGTATTTAAATGTTGAACAAAATGTTTATAAATTGGTTGACTATTTTTTTTTTTTAACTTGCCAGAGAGCATGTGTACTTGCCGGAGAGAGAGGGAGAGGAGAAAATATCCAATGGGGCATGATCAAGCCGCAATCCTTTTTCCTCATTTTCTCCTCCTTTGGGGATTTTGGGCACACATACACACGTGCTCAGGGTCTGGGACTTGAACCATGTGAGATCCAGCTCCCGTAACCACCAGGCTATGGGCTGGCCCCAGGTTGACCATTATTAATTTCACTAGTTTTATCATTTGCACCATTTTATTTACTTATTTATTTTTGTGCTGGTTGATGTCTGTACTTTATCCAGCAGCAAATATGAAGTCATTGCATAGATATTCTGGTAATATTCAGATCCTGGTGATTATTTAAATCTTTGTACAGAATACCTAAGTATTTTAGCAGACGTTTTAGTTCTGTTCTGCAAGACTAACTGCAAATTGTGGATAAAGAATTATAAATTATCACTTAGGAATTGTACATTTCTAGGTGTCAGTTGCAGAAATCTCAACTGTTGCAGTCTTACAGTTTTCCTCCCTCTGCTCCCTCCCCAGTAAGGTATGCGTTTCAGATCGTAGTTCTTTCTTGGTAGAAAACGTGGATTTCTTCTGTTATGCCCTTGGCCATTTTGTGTTGATTTAGGATTTATTCTCTGCCCATTTCTACCAAGAACTGGAGGCTCTGATGATGTCTCCATAGACTCTGGGCAGTCTGTCTTCCTGCTAATCATTGTGTGATCCTGAGAACTAATGCTGTTGATCAGGGAATTAAAGAATAGAGAGTAAAAGACCCTGTATTTAACTTGCTGCAGATTTATAGCTTGGTTATTGGCATGGTTGGGACATGGCTGTTGAATTTGCTCAGTATTAAAATAAATGTCTTTGTTGCAGGGATGTGACACAGCTCCCAAAATAGACACCACCTGTCTCCCAGGCCACTCAGTCGCTTTGATTACCAGGAAGTGATCCATTAGGCTTTTTCTTTGCGCATCTGCTGCCTCTTCAGGTCATGGTCTGCATGTTACATGTCTTTCCTTCATGAAGGTCATTAAGCAAACCATGGTAGACTGGATGTGCCCCAGCTCTGGTGTCAGAATGCCAGTCTTGCTGTTTACTAGCTCTGTGACCTCAGGCAGGTCACTTGATTGCTCTGAAACTCAACTTTGCTAATCTGTAGAGAATTGCATACTTTTCTTCTGAGATAAAATATGTGTATTAGTTGAGGTTCTTTTGGTTGCAAGTTACAGAATCCAACATTGAATAGTTTGAGCAAGACAGCAATGAAAGGACTTAGAGGAGCCTCTCACTGATGTCAAGCACGAGTCGAGCCGCCTCACTCCAGGGAGGGGAAAGCTGGGGCAGCCCCTTGGACCTCGCTGGCAGGAGTTTAGACTCTAGGGTTTTGTCTCTGACATGACTTAGGGTCTGGCATCTCGGTTTAAATCCTGAATCCCTGAGAGAGAGCTGTCCTGGGTTAGTGCAGGGCTTGGCTCCCGAAGGCGAGAAGTTTTTTCTGGACCCAACTCTACATTTTAGGAGCAGCCCTAGAGTGAGAAGGGAATGGTGGTGAACTGGGTGGTCATTGCAAGGCTGTGGAGGACACGCTGCAGAGTCGGACACGTGGGAGATGTGTGGCCGTGCCCGCTGCTCTGCGATGGGAGCCTCCTGTCTGGGTTGCTTCTTGTTTGGAGGGGCTGAGTGGAGGATGGAGGTTAGTGTCTCCCACCGAGCAGGTGCTTCTCATTGCTCCTCTCTGGGCAGCCTGGCGCTCTGCCTCTACAGTGGGACGATCTCCTGGTCTGTCAGCTCTGCTGAGGGAGCCAAATGACTTCATTCTAATGGGGCATGATTCAACGCAGGGGAATAGGTGATTGATGAAATGGGACCCAAATGGCTCCGAAGAGTTCATTTATTTAACATGGGTGAGCAATTTGCTTCTAGGAAGACGTTGACTCACTCTGACTTCCATTATGCAAAATATCCACAGGAATCTCTGCTCTTAAGATTCATTTCATTCCCTCCGTTCCTCTCTTACCTATTTAATCATCAGTTCAGCGAGTGCTTGTGGCAGCAATTGATTTGTGCCAGACACTGTGCCTGACTCGGGACTCTGCGCTTGGAAGGGGCCCTCAGACTTGGACATAGGTGGCTGGTACTCTAGCCGTGGGCTGGAGGCGACCCTGGGAGCCCTGGGGGCTGGAGGCAGGGATCTTTCTCGGTCTAGGAAGGTCTCCTTGAGAGACTTGGCCTGAGCAGGTCCTGTTAGGAGCCCTAGGTGTGACAGTGGTGAATGACGGCACTTGGTTCTAAAGAGAAGGGAGAGATTCCTTGGACTCAATTGAAGGTGATTTCCCAGTCCCGCTAAAGTGGAAGGAAAGGAGGAAAGGATGAGGGCAGGAGCCGGGGAGAGTGGTGGCCTGAAAAGCCTGGTAAAGTTTTGGAATAGCGGCTAGAAAGAAGGGGAGAGGGGAGCAAGCTGGGCCGGCCTGATGAGGCAGTGGGCTGGACACTAGGGCTTAAGAGTTCAGCCTATAGGGAACCAGCAGTTAGCGTAATGGCTATGTCTCTGGACTCCCACGTAGTCGACCGCGGTTCGCGTCTCGGACCCGGTGGCTTAAATCTCACGCCGGGCGCGTGTGCGTGCGTGCCCAAGATCCTGAGAGGAGAATGGAGGAGAAGGGATTGCAGCGTGACCATCCCCCCTGGGGGGTGATTTCTCGCTTTCTGTCTCTATGTCTCTCTCTGTCTGCCTGGCGAGCGCACGCGCCCTATAGCGAAAACCTCTCCAAAATAAAAAAAGAAAAAAGAGTTCAGCCTATAGAGATCCAGGTAAGGCATAGGGTCCCAGGGGCCTGGAATTCCTTTACTGGGCACGTATGTCTCACATACATACGTTCCTGGGTCTACGCCATCCTCCATGTTTATTGGTCTTCTTTCCCAGCCCTTCTTGGTTGGCTTTGAAGTCACGTAACTAAGCACGGTACATGTAACAAGCCTAGCACTTGGAGTACAGAAATGATGTTACTGCTAACATTTATTGAGTGTTACCCATGCCAGGCATCATTCTGAGAACTTGGTATAGGTTAATTAATTTATCTCCTTAAAAACCCTATGAGATAAGTAGAGCTATTACCTCTATTTATAGGTGAAGATCTTGAAGTACAGTGAGGGTGAGTAACTTACTCAAGGTCACAGTCTCTCAACCCACTCCAGCTGTCATCTTAGGTGCTCCAGGTGCAGCGGGATTGCTTATCTTGTCACTGGCTCTTATTTTTTCTTCTTTCTTTTTAATTTTTGCTATAAGGCATGCATGTTTGCTGGAGACACACACAGACACACACACACAGAGAGAGAGAGAGAGAGAGAGAGAGAGAACCGCTCCCAGGGGCATAGCCATACTGCAGTCCCTTCTCCGTTCTCCTCTCAGGATTTTGGGTATGCACGCATACTTACCCGCTGGGCCTGGGACTCGAACCACACTGTCTGCCATGTGGTAGCCACTGCCTTAACCACCATGCCACTGGCGAACTTGCTTTTCTTATCTTCTTTGGCTGACAGTGACAATGTTACCCTTGTCAAAACCAATGCTTCGTATTCATTTGCGGCAGTGATGGGTGGACTGAAGGCCACAGGTCTCAGAGCCCACATCCTGCCTCGCCACCCTGTGGGTGTGATCGGCCCTCTCTGCCACAGTTTCCTTATCTCTAAAATGGGGACTGCGGTAACACACAAGCACATTTGGTTGTTGTGAGGATTAAATGGGAAAATACCTGGACTGCCCCGAGCACAGTGCCTGCCATACCGAGGACGCAGTAGCCTCCTTGTCTTGATGTTCTCCTTAAGTCTCGCCCACTCTCTTCTCTGAGGTCTGCAGGCTGCACACGTGCTTGTGTGCAGGTGGGAGCTGAGAGAATCTCACATAATACTGCCATTGTGTACAGAAGGCATTTGGGAGGCTTCCTGTGCTGGTGACATGTGGCATGATTTACAGAAGGGGCTGACATTTCTAGCAGCCTGGGTTAAGTTGTCATGACCAAACTGGTGGTTTAGCATTTAAAACCCTTAACTGGGAGGTGGTGTCTTGACCTCGTTTGTCCCAGCTGGAGGCATAGCAGTACTTCCCTAGGTCAGGGGTTCTTAACTTTGTCCTCTGCGTCCTTTTGTCAGTCTACTGAAGCCAAGGAAATCATTTTCCTTTCCTGGAAAAATATTAAAATGCATAAATTATATGTATAAGGTTATAAAGGGAACCAAATATTTTTTGAGATTCAGTTATCTCAGTATATTATACAATAGAAATAGTGCTCAATGAATGTGTTAAATAACGAAATCGAGTGGTGAGTTTAGTGACTACTGTAGTTCCGACATAGTAGTAACAATAAGTATTTTATATAGTGGCAGCATATATGAAATTATTGTATTTCTTTTGATAAGAGTCACAGGAATATCACTAATATCATTATGGTTTATAGCAAAAGTGGTATTCCTTCAATTTGTATGTGAAGGAATCCCAAATTTCAGTTGGAGGTTAGAGAAAATAAAGTTGTAATTTTTCTTTCCCATTCACATTTATTAGGCCCTTACATTTAAATCAGGTTAAGAACCCCCGTCCTAGGTGGCATCTTAACTTCAGGAGAAAACGTAAGTCAGTGTGAACTAGAAGCTGTTTCCTACCTGCATTTCTGCAATGACTGAATACCCCCTCAGCATTTAGAAAAACCTAGTTTGTGGCAGGCAACATGCAAGGTATTCTGTATATTTTAACTTTTTTTTAACATTTCTTCTCATTTTGAAATAATCTAAAATTTATAAAAAAGTTGCAAGAATAAAGAACTGTATTTTTCCTGAGCCATCTGAGAGAAAGTTGCCCATGTGAAATGGTGTCACCTCTGAATACTCTAGAGTGGAGTTTCTATAAACATGGGCATTCTTCTCCATCATCTCAGCCCAGCCACCGCAACCAGGCGTTAGCTTAAACCCATCTCTACCTTCTGATCCTTGGACTCACTAGTGTTATCAGTCGTCCCAACACCCTTTGTAGCACAATGGCCCCGTTCAGGATCCTGAATGTGTGTTGTACGTCAGAGTCCTGATCTTTAGTCTTCAGCCCAGACAGTTACTCAGTCTTTCCCTGACTTTCATGGCCTTGATACTTTGGAAGTGTCCAGGCTAGTTAGGTTGTAGAATATCCTTGGTTTGAATTTGTCTGATGTTTTCTTGGTGATAAGATTCAGCCTGTGCATCTTTGGCAGGGATATCACAGTAGCGATGCTGCGTTCTCGTCGTGTCCTGTCTGATGGTCCACGACTTTGATTCATCCCATTATTAGCCATGCTAACCTTGATGGCTTTGTGGAGGTGGCGTGTGTCCAATGTATTGTCTACTTATTCTTTTTCCTTTGTACTGAGTATTTTGAGGGGAGGTCTTTTGAGTTTGTGTAAATGTCCCGATCTTCAAACAATCACCCTCTAGTGTTATAAAGCATCCTCTTGTGTTTCTTGGCTGAGCTGTTTATTCCCGTGATGGTTGGCAAATGGTGTTTTTCAAATTCCATCCTCTTTCTACATCATCCCTGCTGTAAAATGACAACTAATAAGTAGTCATTTTATAATAAAGGGAAGTCCACTCTTACCATGTCTTCATTGCCATCAGTACATATTTATGCATTCCTGTTTTATTCACTGGGTTATAATCTGTTATTATCAGTGGGTGACAATCCATTACTATCATTATTTATTTTGATGCTTAAATTGTCCCGGATTTGACTGGTAGGAGCCTTTTCAGCTGGCTTCTGTGTCATTTTGACAACAGTCCATCAATAGTCCTTTCCTTTTTTTTCTTTCTTTTTTTTAGCTTTGTTGAGGTATAACTGACAAAAAATTGTATATATTTATGGTGAAAACCTTAGTGTTTCAATCTATGTGTACATTGTGAACTGAGCACTGTAATCAAGCTAATTAACATATCTATCACCTTGCAGTATTACCTTTTGTGTGTGTGTGTGATCAGAACAATCAAGATCTACCCTCTTAGCAAATTTCGAGTATATGTTGAATAGCACAGAATTGTTCATTGCAGTCACTGTACATGACATTTCCAGAACCTGCTCATCTTGAACTGAAACTTTGTAACCTTTAATCAACACCTCCCCATTTCCTTCTTCTCCAGGCCCTGGTAACCACTATTCTGCTCTTTAAGTGCTTTCTTATTGTCCGGCACAAGGTGCTAAGACGCATCATTTACTGTCCCTTATTTTCCTTGTCCTAATCCTGGAAACAGCAATTGTCCAGGTATCTGGTTCCTTATGGTATGCAAATTATCTTTTTTCTGTCCCACAACTCCATGAGGTAGTGGTTATTGTTCCCCCCATTTATAGGAGGGGATGCCAAGGCTCCTAATAAGTAACTTCCCAAAGTCCCAGAAGTGGTAAGTGGCATAGTTTGAACATTTTAAAAAAAATTTCATATTTGTCATTGCTAATTTGTCAACCCATATCCTCATCTGTAAATAACCCCCAACGCCACACCACAGTAAGTGGCAGAGGCCAACTCTGATCTCTGCATCATCACTCTAATCCGATGCCTCCTTGTGCTGCTCACGTGACCTCTTGTAGTCCTGCTCACGTGCAAGAAGCTGCCGGTCATTTTCCCTTGTCTCCAGTATTTGCCACATTTTGGTTTGTAAATTTCCCTTACTTAGAGCAAGAGCAGGTGTGGAGAGGTGTTTTTTTAGTGTTGTGAACGTGTTGTCCGGGAGCTCTGAGGGCAACGGTTTCTCCATGGGCAAATCGGGAGAGCTATGAGAAGTCCCCTGCAGCAGCTGTGTGGGGTTGGAAGCCAGCTCAGCTGCGCTCTGGGATAGTCATTCCTCACTCCTCCTGAAGGTGGTGCTCTCTGACTGTGCCTGAGCTGGAGGCTGGCTCAGGGTCTCCTCTTCACTTGGTTTTGAAAACCAGAATAGCCGGGTCTGTTTGCATATTATGAGGGCATACTCTTAAAGTTCTTCCCTTCATGTCAGATCCCCATTGTTATTTTCAGGATAAGCAACAATCAGACTATGAAGAACTGATTCAGGTCTTAAGGAAAGAGCAGGACATCTATACCCATCTGGTAAAGTCTCTGCAGGATTCAGACAGGTAAGGGTTTCTGTTGGACATTACACACACACACACACACACACACACACACACATGAGTCTTCAACAAATGGTGGTGGTTTCAGAGGCAGCAGAGCCTGGCCAGTTTGCTTCAGAAGCTTCCAAAGTACCTGGACAGTGACTGCCCCAGTTAACAATTGAATACACCTGTTTTCTATTGAGAATTGTTTGATTTTTGGCAACAAAATTAGGATAAAAGTATGTTACTCAGATTTTAAAATTTGTTTTATATTTAGAAAGTTCTTCAGTATTTATTAGCTCATGTTCTCACAGCTGTTCTATGAGGTAAGTAATAATGTTTTCCCTGTTCTGTACATGGCCTTGAAAACCAAGAGAGGTTAATGTGTTGAATGATAGAACCCTGGGGCCCAAAATAGTGTCATGTCTTGGAGGGACAGATGAAGTGATCTGGTGTCACCACCCCTCCAGCCTATCCTTCCCCTGCTTTGTCTCCCGCTAGTCCTTTAGAATTTAGCATAAGGGTTACCGTTGTCCAGAGCTCAGCCAGTTCCCAGGACAGCTGCCCCTTCTATGTGTCTTGCCTCCCAACCTTTTTGTCCCTGTGTTGTCCTCTGTGACTGCTTTACCTCCTCACTTTCCCCAGGAGCTCCCTCAGGGCAGGGATTCTGACTTACTGTCTGCAAGACCTAAAGCCTGGTGTAGAGCAGGCCTTGGGGAATGTTCTGGGCTGGAATGCCCCCTAAATTGTGAGGAAATTTCCAGATTTTTAAATCTGAAATGAATTTAGAGAAACAAAACATGCTGATGAAATTCCTGGAGCAGGTGTCACTCTCTGAAAGTGAGTGTTGTCATGAAGCCTCATTTTTTTTTTCAAGAAGCTGCCGGTCATTTTCACTAGGGGAGAAGTTGAGTCATGTGGAAAGCTCTGAGAGGGAATGGACAAATTTCCTTTTGTTGTGTAGCTTCTCTGGATGGGAACAGGTTTGATTCTGGGCCCCATAAGGCCCTGTGAGTAAATATGGCTGCACTCAAGCTTCTTTAGCATCATGAGTGCCTCTGAGTTTCACAGGCTCTTTTCAAAAAAATAAAAAGTTTATTTATTTCTTCCATAAGCGTGAAAGGGTGAGAGAGAGAGGGAGAAATAGTAAACTCCCCACTTGGTTTTGATGCCTGGATCCATCCCCAGACTTCAGCTAGCCCCATATCATGGGCAAACCCGTGCCCAGAGTTTTTAGGGAGGTCTCTGGATACAAGCACAGAACCTTCCCATGTCGGGGGGCTTTGCAGAGCATCATGCTTTACTGCTGTGCCACTGTCTGGCCCCTCACAGCCTTGCTCTTAGTGAATCAAAACTTGGATGAGACTGAGGCTGGTGAGGGCTATGACTAACCAGGATGCTCGAAAAATTCCTGTTCATCTTCAGAAAGCAGTGCATTTATGGTGAGCAGACTTGATCCAAATCCCAGCTCTGACACTCAGCTTCTCTGAGCTCGTTGTGTTTGTGAAATGATGATGGCTGGCTTCTCCGCCTACTGACCTACCTGCCTGCCTGCCTGCCTACCTACCTACCTGTCTGCTTGCCTTCCTCCCACTCTCCTTACCTACCCACTACTTCCTACCTGCTTTTTCCTATGCACTTACCTACCTACCTACCTGACGAGGTTGTTTACAAGCAAGTAGCAACACTGTGTAAAGTAAGCACTCAGTAAATGATAACATTTCTTAAGAATAACAACAGCATAGGATCCAGGTGGTGGTGCAGGGCCGGCCAGCTGGACCCCATGGGAAGGATCCTGGGTTGCATTTCAGAACCTCCCTGAGCATGCCAGGCACATACATGCTTGCCTGTGATTCAGACTGGCTGAGATGGGGTTGGATTTCAGTGTAGGGACCATGTTGAGGGTATCTGTCTTTCTGTCTCTGTCTGTCCCTTTCTCATAGAAGAACTAAATAAACTTAAAAGAATATCAACATGAAAGCCTATGTCTGCCTAACATCCCAATCTGTATACACCTGGCCTGTAGGAAGTTTTGACTCCTAGACTGTGGCATAGTCAGACAGCAGAATTGAGGCTGAAGCAGGTGGAGCTCTTGTAACTCCAGCTCTGCTCCGTGTCTGGAAGCTGCAGTGAAGGGGGTGACTCTGGAGGCACGTGATGTGCTGTGACTAAAACAGGAACGGAGGGCAGGGGGAAGGAAAGTCATCGTGGGCAGCTGTGCACCTGATCACTGTTACTGTTGATTTTTCACGGTGGCTTAGAAGTCGGCAGCTTTATCCCTGTGTCACAGAAGTGAAAATATGCTCTCTTAAAAAATGTTTAAGGTTTATTTACATATTTCTTCCATGAGAGAAAAAAAATGGAGAGAGATAGTGGGGATGGGGATCCCAACAGCATCTTGATGCCACAATCCACCCCTAACCCCAGCCAGGTCAGGTCACAGGCACATGCCCATGCTCCTCGTGGGAAGCGAACTCAGGACCCCCCCATGTGGCCCATTTGCTTTACCAAATGGCCCTCTGCTAACCATCTGGTCCTGAGAATATGCTCTTTAAGATGAGAAGTATGGGGCCAGCAGATGTCTAAGCGGTTACGTTGCTGGTTTCCTACATGGCCGACCAGAGTTTGAGTCCTGGACCTGGTGGCTTGAAAATCACGCTAGGTGCATGCACGTGTGTGCCCAAGATCCTGAGAGGAGAATGGAGAAGGGATTGTGGCGTGGCCATCCCTTGGAGGGTGATTTCTCACTTGCCTTCTCACTATCTCTGTCTCTCTCTGGTGAGTGTATGTTCCCTAAGATAAAAAATATCTTAAAAAAAGAAAAGTGTGTGGGAAGAGTTGTGCCAGTGTCATACAGTTAAGACTCTTCGGAGCTCTGCTCTTGGCTCCCGAGCCCAGGCCCTTACTGGTGCACTGCTCATCTTGAAGACAGTACAGCTGGCGCTTCCCTGTGACCTCAGGTCTTTCAGCCTCAGCAGTGTTAGGATTTGGGACTGGATAATTAGTGCCACGAAGGGCTGTCCTGGTCATCATAGAGTGTTCAGCAATGTCCCTGGCCTCTCAGGGGTATTGCCAGATGCCAGCAGTATACCTGGCCCTGCCCACTACAGATGCAATAACCAAACATGTCTCCAGATTTTGCCAAATGTCCCCTGAGGGACAAAATTGTCTTCAGCTAAGAAGCATCGTTATAACTAACAAGAATCAGAAGTTTGGCTCATAAATATCATTTATTTGTATTGGAGTTGTTGGGGGTCAGAAGGAAGGAAGGACATGATCTTTGTTGAGTGTTGTATGTGTTAGGCACAGTGCTAAGCTCTTTTCCACCGGAAAAACCATCACTAAGGAAGCTATTGCTATACCCTCTTACGGATGAGGCAGTCTGCGTGACTAGCCACGCCCAGGTCATGTCCTAGTGGTGGTGGTGTGCTATCCTGAGCTGGGGTCTCTCTGTGTCCACATTTTTGCTTCTTCTCTCACCCCCTGTTCTAGAAAGAGGAATGTGCAGGGCTTTTGTTTCTTTCTGCGTGAAGCACCATTTGTTCTACTGACTTGTCACACCTCGAAAAGGTTCTGGAGTTGGGAAAACATAAATGACAGACACAGGAGTAGCAGCTGTGTACTTTTCACCCTGTCACAAAGTGGAAGAGGGAGTGAAGCAGTTAGCTTTCTCCAGCCCTCATCGCAGAAGCTTTGCTAAAACACTCTCCTTTTTTTCCTGGTTAAATGTCTCTGCCGCACAACCACATCCACGCGAGTGCTGTGCTGTGACACCTCTGTAAGGTTTTCCATCAAGCTCCCAAATTGATCATTATGATCGTCTTGAAGCGGAGCTAGGTACAAGTTGCAAGCAGGGCCCCTTCCCTTGCACAAAGACTGCTTCACAGTGAACCTTCGTCAAAGCAGCTAGCAAAGAAGATTAGACATAACGGTTTATTTTCCTTCCACTATATGTTGATTTATATGTGCAGTTCAATAGATGGAGCTAGACGAAATCTCTGAAGGAGAAATGGGGATTGAGTCTGTGACACACATATTTAGAGCAGCAGCTCCTAACCATTTTGTGACCATGGACCGTTTTTGAAATATCCGAGGCAAGCTTATGGGCCTTCTCCCTTGAAAAATTCACATATTTACCAATTTCTACAGATAATTTCCAGGTGGTGATTGACTCTTTTAGGAAACCGATAGGTTTGACACTGGACAGAGAATGATTTATTTCTCTGTGTTTAAAAAGGGAGGCTTTCTGATTTGTTAATGTGTTTCGGTAGTCTTAAAAACATTCATATACTTTGACCCAGTAATTGCACTGCTGGGAATCCTTCTTAAGAAAATAACCTGAATGTCAAACAAGGCTTTAGGCGTGGAGATGTACAGTGAAATATTATTTATGCTATTCAGACATCAGCTGGGGCCTCCATGTTCGTCCAAGAACTGGATGTAAGGGGTTCAGCTCTCTGCCGGTTGCAGGTCAGTAGGCGTCTAAAGCCGTTCTTGTGAGTCGGCCCAACCCATGTGGTAACCACCAGCAAGGTGGCTATTTCAGTGTAAACTTAATTTAAATTTAATGAAAGAAACATGGCATCCCTTGGTATGTTAGCCACGTTTCAGATACTCACTCAGTAGGCACACTAAGCTAGTGGCCACTGTAGCAGTGTAGAAAGAACATTCCCACCATCAGAGAAAATTCTGTGGGACAGGACTCACCAGGATTAATGCAGACTCCAGGAGGTGTGAGTGTTCGTGGCCTCCTGTAGGTTTTGGGCTCCGGGTTTCACGAAAGCTCTCCGTACAGCACAGCACAGTGTATCACATTGATCTGGATGTGGAGCTTGACACCCCATGCCCCACATGAAAATCCATTCATATTACGCCGTTTTGGGTGGTTACCCCACCGCAGTGGAATTCTGTTGGCCCCGAATAGTACCTTTTTTTGGTTGACTCACTGTCCTTCATTTTTTCCTCTTCCCTCTTTTCCTTCACCCTTAACCCCAATATGTCCTCTTTGAGGAGTAAAGATAATGGAAGTTCTTTGTCTGTCTGTCCTCTGAAGCCTGGGTGCCAAGTGACACAGGTTTAAGAGAGCCGCCCCTTCCGTGCCCAAGCCCTCTCAAGGCAGAAACACCCTGGATAAGTAAAGTATTTCCACATACTTATGTTTGTAGCAAAACCTTGGAAATGATGCTCACTAATAGGAGATGAGTTACAGTGAACTTAGTGCGACATTCACCTAATTTAATATTATGTAGTCATTAACAATGATGCTCACAAATAATTTCCAGAGATGTGGGGAAATATTTAAGTGAGGAATACACAGTTCAGCATTCTGTGTCCAGCATTGCTTCAACCTTGGAAAGATGCTCAGAGTGAAAAAGATTGGGAGGGAACCCAGTCTGCCATCTGTGAATTGGTAGTGGGCCCATGGCAAGTTTTGTTTTCTTTATCCTTTCATATTTCAAAATGTCTTGGGGCCAGCAGTTAGCATAATGGCTATGTCGCTGGACTCCCATGTAGTCGACCGCAGTTCGTGTCCCGGACCTGGTGGCTTAAAACTCATGCTGGGTGCATGTGTGTGCGTGCTCAAGATCCCGAGAGGAGGGACCCAGCAGTTGGCGTAATGGCTATGTCGCTGAACTCCCACATAATCGACCGCGGTTCACATCCCGGACCTGGTGGCTTAGAACTCACACCGGGCGCGTGTGCGTGCCCGTCCAAGATCCCGAGAGGAGAATGGAGGAGAAGGGATTGCGGCGTGACCATCCCTCCTGGGGGGTGATTTCTTGCTTTCTATCTCTGTCTCTCTCAGTCTGTCTGGTGAGCGCACGTGCCCTATAGCAAAAACACACACACACACACACAAAAACAACTCTCCAAAAAATATCTGTATTTACTTTTATAATCAGAGAAGAAGCAAAAAACGTAAAGGACATTAAGAACCACAGGAAGGCTTGCTGGGCTTTGCATCTTAAAGCACAAGCAGATCTGTTTTAAACTCTCTGTTGTCTTGTTTTACCAAGTACCAACAGCCTGCAGGCCGAGTTGAACAGCATTCTGGCCCTGCGGAAACAGCTGGAGCGTGATGTGCTCTCATACCGGAATTTGCAGAAGACCCTGGAGGAGCAGATCAATGAAATTCGGCGGCGGGAAGGTACACTCTCTCCTGTATGAATTTCCCTTCAGTTTTTCCACTTCAGGGGCCTTGGTGGAACTTTAAAAGTTCAAAAAGTTCTTTAAGAGGTAAAGCACCCACAGGATTTTATCGAAGGATCCTTCTTGTGGTGACCTTGTCGATCCTGGCTCTCTTAGTTTGAATCCACATGACTTCTGCCTTCATAATGGAAGGACCCAGTCAGTTGCATTAATTCTGCACAGGGTCTTTCACAGGATTGCGTCCTTGCTGCCTCTACTGTCTTCTGTATCACTTGATACTGTTAGCTGCAGCTAACCTTGCAGTCCGCTTTCTCTGGTAAGCAATCCTCATTGCCCAAAACGTCTGGGCTCTGCCAGTTACAGCACCTCCTGCAGGGAACCCTGGCCTGCAACACATACGTGGGGGGAGACCGCTGTTTCATGCTGAAATGTGGTTTTTAGCATCTTAGGTACATTTGGGGAGGACTACAAGATGAGTTCCCATGGGACTTGCATTGCTGAGCTCTCAGGGTCACATTTGGCTCTCTCCTTTGCTAGAACCTGAGCCCTCAAAGACTGGGTTGATGTCTTATTCCTTCCTATATCTCTAGTCTGGTGCCTGGCACACGTGGTAAAATTGGTAATAGCAGTGATAGGTTCCGCATTTCTTGAGCACCTGCTGTTGTACAAGGCATGGTGCTAGGCACTTGCTTTTCATCTCTGATCCTCACAGTAATTCCATGAGGCAGAGTCATCCTATAACTTAATTTACAGGTGAAGAAACTGAGGCTCATCCGGAGCGTGGGGAGGTGGGGAAGGGCTTGATATGCTCAGATTTCGAGCCAGGGTATCTTCTTTGAAGAGTCACTCTGTGGAGTACCCTGCACTGTATTTTAAGTGTGTTAGCTCCTACCTGCCTGTGTTAAATGAGATACTGTTTGTTGGATATGCCTCACCCAGTCACCATCCTCCCCCTCCCCCACTCCTCCCCTCCCTATGACAACGCGACTTTGCTGCAAGGGAAGCAGACCCTTACGTGATAACTGAATTTGCTTTTATCTTTGCTCTCGCGGGCAGTTTCTGCACTTAGTGTGCTCACTTCCCACGAGGGCTCGGCATCCAGTGAAAAATATGGCAGCACTTTTATTTCCCATGAGTTCTGCCCTTGAGGGTCACATCTAATTTTCCTGTATTCTCACCTAAACAGAATCACTCCCTCATTTAAACTGAAATCACCGTTTGCTTGTGCCATTCAGAGTGGTCTCCAGGCACCACACTTGGTATGCAAATTGTAATTCAGAATTGGTCACACTGAAAACCTACAGCCTGAGATGAGACCGTACATTGAAATAGCAGCCTGTAGAGAAAGGGAAAATTACTTTTGCTCCAAAGAGGCTGTTTCACCCTCCCTGTGTGGACTTACGCTCCTTCCCCACCCTTTAACTCACATTGCTTTGTATGGATTGTACTGGGTTCTGTCTCAGAAGGATCTGTTTCTGATATTCTCATCCCCCCACCCCTTTTTTTTTTGGGCAGAAGAACCATTTTCGTTTTATAGCGATCAAACATCTTATCTAAGTATATGCCTTGAAGAGCGTAATCAGGTTCAAGTGGAACATTTTTCTCAAGAAGAACTTAAGAAAAAGGTATTGACCTATTAACTGTGTGTGTGTGTGTGTGTCTGCGTGTGTGTTTAAAGGTCATTTGTTGTCTCTTGGGTTCCTGATCAGGTGTAAGATTCTGAAAGCCCCTTTCCTTTCCTGCTTCCTTCTCCTCTCTGCCTCGTCTTTGCTTCTCTGTGTTCCTCGCCTGAAGTGCCCCCTCAGATGCACTCCTCGTCCAACTCGAGAGCCTAACCTAGGCTTGAGCTCTGGGAAGAAAAGCTCTCCAGCCCTTCTGTGTAGTTAGCCAACTTCTCGTTGACCTAATCTGAATCGATATCCTTCTCACACTGCGCTGTAATTACCCGGTTCTTCATCTGCATTCCCTGCTAGGCTGTGAACACCCAAAATGCCGTGATCAGGCCTTACTCCTTCCTGATTTTCTAGTATCTAGCACACTTAGTAGGAACAGAGACACTTTTCGAACATATAAAGTTCCAGGTTTGATCAGTAAATTTTTTTAAACTGGAAAGGTGTTTCAATCTGTTGATCAGTGATGTGATTAGACTGGTTGGTAGTTCTTCAAAGAACCATTGTTAAGAATAGGAAGAGCTGGGGCTGGCAAGCGACATGGTGGTTAAAAGCGCTGGACTCCCACATGGCTGACCATGGTTCAAGTCTCGGACCTGGTGGCTTGCTGTCTTACTTCCTCTCTCTCTGTCTCTCTCTGGTCAAACTGGAAAATAATAATGATAATAATAATAAAGTTAAATAAAATAATTCTTTAAAAAAAGAATAGGAAGGACTGGCACAGAGGAGGCTATGTGATTTATCAGAACATCATCACACACGTGTGACGCAGATGTAGTTTCTGTCTTCGGATAATTCACATTCTGGTAGAAGACACAGGCATTACACGAGTGATTGCAATATGGAGTGTAAGGTTTGCTGTGTTAGGCAGCTGAACAAGGTGTAGAGGTGGCAGAGAGGGAGTGGTTCATTGGCAAGGATTGGGAGATGTTCACTTGATCAGGGGAAGCCTCTCAGCAAAAGTGAGACTTGAAGTGGGTTTTGAAGGATCAATAGGAGTTTGTTCTGTTGGGAGGCTTTGTCAAAGAGGGAGAGATCAACAGAGAGAGAGAGAGAGAGAGAGAGAGAGAGAGAGACAGAGAGAGAGAGAGAGAGAGAGAGAGAGAGAGAGAAGAGTCAGAGAGAGAAAGCAGCCTGCATAAGATCCAGAAATAAGAAATAGCAAGGATAACTAAGAATTGGGACATTTTGGGAGGAGTGAAGCAAGGATCCTTGAGACAGCTGCTAGTGTTTGAAGATAAAATGAAGTGGCACTGGCTGCCACTGGTACCTGCTGTGTTGTGGTAGGGCAGAAGGGAGTTCACTTGCATGATACTTTGTAAACGTTTGTGGTATTGGGATGTCTGTCCTTCCCACTAGAACTTGCTTGAGGTTTGGATCCAGTTTTGTTGTATTGAACAGCTACTATGTACAGTCAAGGGAAGATTTTCCACTCTATCTGAAGAGGTAATGATCCTCTCCATTAAGAATTCTTTGGAAAATGACTAGCCATTGGGATTGAAGCTTGCAGGACCCAGGGGTGGTGTCTGCTCAATTGCTTAGATACCTGACCTAGCAAGACCTATGCCTTAAGGAGCAGCCCTGGACTGGGAGCTTGGGGAATCTCAGTTCTGGCCCTGGCTCTGCTTCCGTGGAGGCAGCTTCTCCTTCCTACCTGACTAGGTGCTTTGGCCACTGTTAACATCTCATTTAGTCTCCAGGTGTCCTCAGCTATGGGACCTCAGTTAATTAACTTTTAGATCTCTGGTTCCTCATTGTAAAATGGGGATAGGCACTATATACTTCCTCAAGAATTTTTTGACTAAACCTTATAGTAGTTTAGGAGCCATAAATTGCTTTGTGATTGTCTACTGTCATTGCCACTGATTGCTAGATATGTGTACAAAGGAGAACTCAGATGCTGTAAATAAAGCCCTGACACAGTCTAAGAAACTTCAACCTTCGGGTCTTTTCCTGCAGGGAGTCTCAGATACAAGACAGAGATAGTGTTAGCACTGAGACTGTGCCAAGGATGTCAGTGCAGTGCGGTGACAGTCATGTTCTCACAGTAACCTATTCTCCAGATGAGGAGCCTGCTTGGGTTCTCTCTGCCTTAAAGTGGTGGCTCTGGCATTAGAATACTGGCCCACCAAATGTTAAAGCCAGTGTCTCTGTCACTGTACCCAGGGTGGCCTGAAGTCTAGAGTCAGGCAGGCTGATTCTCCAAGGCGCTGATGCTGAAGGGCCTGCTCAGTGGGAGGGACCGTGTCCTGCCATGTGACTGCGGAAGCTGAAGTCTGCTGCTGGGAGCCAGTCCTCTCCCTGCTCTTCTCTTGCAGGTCAGCGACCTTATCCAACTAGTAAAGGAACTGTATTCGGACAACCAGCACCTGAAGAAAACCATTTTTGATCTCTCCTGCATGGGTATCCAGGGAAATGGCAGACTCGAGTCAACAGAACAAACAGAGGTAAGAGGAACATATTTTTGTCGTGTGTTTCTTACAAAAACCTAATGACCCCCAAAGCTTCTTAAGACTGCATCTGTCCTGGGGTGGTCTCCAGCTTGAGCTCCCTTTGCTGTGGGTGAGGTTATGATGGCCCTGTCAGGTCAGCGGGTCTGTCCAAAGGCTTCATGAGGTTTGAGTCATGTGGCTATGAGCACATTTAGATAAGCTGTGATGCTTTGACTCTGGTCCAGCCCTGGGATCTGTGTTGCAGACGGCACATCTGGAGGAGCAGTGTGGTCTCAGAGGGATCTGGAGAGTTGCCACATCACCCAGATAATCTGGGTAGTGTAGATGCAGCCTTAATGATTCTATTAACATTGAAAATCAGATGTACACGTACCCCGCTAGAGGGAGGAACCTTTATTCACCTTGAGGACTTTTGGTCCCAGCACTGATCTTTGTGATGTGCTGTCTGCGATTTCTCTGTCACCTGAGCTGCTCAGTGGGAGGACCCTGATGTTGTGACAGTGAGAATGAGCAAATAGGAAGCACAGGAGAGCCTTTTTGTGCTTGGGTCCCTCAAGTACAAAACTGGAGTCTTCTTGGTTGGGGCTGTCTTGAACTGAGCCTGGAGCACCATGCTGATGGTGGTCTCACACTCACTGCCACACCGTTTCTGGGGAAAGATTTGTCAGCCTTAGGCCCTTTCCCCCTTCCTTCAAAATGGGAATGCTCAGAGGTATTTATGCTGTGCTCAGGCCATCTGCGCTCTTTGAGAGAAGGGCTATTATCGATCTTAGCCTCTAGGGCTCTAGATAATTTTGAAAACCAAGAATATCTACAATCCATTTAGGGAGAAACAAGTCTCTTGGTTTGCTTCCTCCGAGGCAGCATTTTTAATAAACAGCTCATTCTTCACCTACTTCATTTGAGTTGTAAATGGCAGTTTTGTTTGTTCATTTGCCCTTTGGAAAAAAAAATCTGCTAAATATCCCATTATGTCCTTTGGAGAACAGAGGCTTCCTCTTCCCACTCTAAGATCTTAAGACCAGCCGATTCAGGTTTGAGTCACTTGTCAGATTGCACTTCGACTTGATGTTCCCTATGAATAGGCTGTCCTTTATAGCACAGTTCCCCATCCTCCCCCAGAATGGGCTGGGAAGATCTGCACGGACAGAATGATGTGTCTAAGGGAGGAGAGGGAGCTAGGGTGAGGGTGGGATGACAAAGAAGAGAGCCTGCTGTTTTCTGGGAG
The DNA here is from genome assembly GCF_000334495.1 of Tupaia belangeri chinensis. Taxonomy (NCBI): domain Eukaryota; kingdom Metazoa; phylum Chordata; class Mammalia; order Scandentia; family Tupaiidae; genus Tupaia; species Tupaia belangeri. The sequence continues at coordinate 120,753 of NW_006159963.1, read as the reverse complement.
CTTGTGTGCTTCTTCTTCAATGAGGAATGGACAGAAACAAACCAGAAATGGTTATATTGTCCACAGCATTTTTGAAGCAGCAGGCCTTGCAGAGTGGGGCCTGGGCACAATCCCAGCTCTCTAGGAACATATAAATAGGAAAAGAAGAGGGAGAGAAGCGAGATTTTGTGTTTTTAAAATTCAGTATTTTGTCTCTAATGTTTAACCCTAACATTTTGAAACAGAGAAAATAAATCACCCCTAATCCTATCTCTCTTTATAAAAGAGGCACAGTGGACCCAGCTACGGTGGCTCAGTTGTAGTTTAACACTGCAGTGCTGGAAGCTGTATGCAAGACTAGGGTTTGGTTCCTGGATTGACTCGTACATGCTAAGGTGTGCATGTTTGCATGCCTGTGATTTTGGCTGTCTGAGAGGCTGGAAGGGCTGGGTCATGGTGTGAGACCCTGTTGAGGGTACTTGTCTCCCCCTCTCTCTCATGCAAGAAGGAACTAATGTTTCAGGATCGTTCTTTTATATCTGTGTATTGAACCTGTGCACGTTCATACCTGTACTGTAATACAGTTTTATACGCTGCTTTTTCCACCTGTCATTATATCATGGCATCTTATTCCATCTTAAAATATGCTGAAGAGTAACCACCTCACTATTGTCCGACATGTAGATTGCTTCTAGAGACTTGTTTTAGATCATGTGACAAATGTCTTTGGACAGAAGTCCTTTTTGATGTTTAGGTTTCCCCCCTTAAGTTATATTCCCAGATATGTAATCACCAGTTCAAAGGACTGATACAGATTTGCAATAGGCATAACATTTATTTTCATGTGCCATCCTCTAACAACTCTTAATTTGAAAAGGGTTTAAGTCAGTTTGACGGCCCTGAGAGGATGTATCAGGTTTCTTTTCAAGGTGGTTGCCCTGGCGAAACCTCTCCAGCTGGGTGCGATGGTACTTGTTCCCTGCATGCTGACAGTTCACAGAGAAACGACTGAACAAACAACCGGAAACAGATATCCTGTTGTTTTAATGTGCATTGAAAAAAATCTCTAATGAGGTTGCCCTATTATTTTTTTTTAATTTTTTTTTTGTTGTTGGTTATTAATCTATGCATTATAGGACACTCTGGTTGAGAATCTCCATGCAGAAGATATTTCAGCAGAGTGCAGCCAGGGTGGTGCATGGAAAACCATGAGCTATGCATATGCCACACACTGAGCTACCCTCTTTCAGATAGCTTATGTGGGGACCAGCAGTTGGCGTAATGGCTATGTCACTGGACTCCCATGTAGTTGACTGTGTTTTGAGTCCTGGACCCAATAACTTAAACTCACACCAGGTGCATGTGTATACATGCCCCAAATCCCGAGAGAACAATGGAGGAGAAGGGATTGCGGTGTGGTCATCCCCCCTGGGGGGTGATTCTTGCTTTCTGGGCACAGCTCCTGCACATTGCAAGTGCTTAAAAAGGATTATTATTATTTACTTGTTGTCATTATTGGGAATGGTTAGAAAACTAAGATTTTTTTTTTGACATGGAAAGAAAACAGATTATGGGATATAATTGTATTAAAACTATTTGTAGGGCTGTTACGTTGAACCAAAAACAGACTACATGTGACTCTGGAGCACAGAAATAGTGCTCGGAGATGAGCGGTGCTGTTGAATATTCTGTTAATAGTAATAGAGTAAAACCTGGTTTGTCAGAGTGGATTTAATTTCAACAAAAGCAAGAACTTTCTAGCTATTCGACTCCATAAGTTACGAGTTGTATGTGATTTATGACATCTTTGGCACAGTTCCTGGCATATAGTCACTCAGTAAAACAAAGCTATTTTTAAGAAATTGCCAGAGGCATGTGCACTCTTCAGAACAACAGAGAGAGACAGGGAGAGGGAGAGGGAGAAAGCGCTCCCTAAAGGGGCGTGGTCATGCTGTTATTCTTCCTTCATTTCTCCATCCTATTGGGATTTGGGGCATGCACACACATACACCCGGTGTATTTTTCAAGTCACTAGGGCCAGAATTCAAACCACAGTTGGCTATGTGGGATCTGGCTCTCTAAACTACCAGGCTATAGAGCTGGCCCAAGACATAGCTACTTTTATTTGATTTTTTAGTATCAGTCATCAAGTTGGAACTATAACCCTCTTTTGACTCTGTTCAGAGTTGCTTTAACACCACCATAGGGCAGTTTTTCTAAAGTTTAATATGTATGTGAATTTCCTGGAGATCTTGATAAAATGCATATTTTGAAGCTCAACAAGTGGCATGTTGGTTAAGGTATATTGCTGACCCCGTGGTTTGAGTGTCAGACCCAGTAGCTTGACAGATATGCGGGGTGGGTATGCCCAAAATTCTGAGAGGAGAATAGAGGGAAGGGATTGCAGCATGGCCAGCCCTTCTGGGAGGTGATTTCTCACTTCTCTTTCTGTTTCTCTCCAGCAAGCACAGGTTCAGTAAGCATTTGGCATGAGACCTCAGAGTCTGCATTCTAACAAGCTTCCAGGTGATATCTTCTATTGTTCTAAGGAACATACGTTGATTAGCAAGACCAGAGATAGTATCAAAACAGTTCGGTTCCAGCTTTCATTTTGAGCGAAATCTTTGTTCATTTGTTCGTTCATTCAGCAGTGCCACTGACAGTCCCTGCCCTCTTACCTGTGTAATACAGAGGAGCAGGGGCAATTGCAACAGTGTGGTGAGCGCTGCAATCGAGTGAGTGCAGAGTCCTAAGGAGCGGGTAGGCAGGTGCCCTGCCCTCTCTTTTAGAAGTCAAGGGACTTTCTTCTTGGAGGACTAGAGGGAACTACAATGCCCATTGAGAAAGAATAGCCCAAGAGGTGGGAGAGAGCCAGGAGAATGCAGAATTACAGGGTGATATTTTCAGAAGGGAGTGTTTCACAGTGTTCAATACTCTGAGAAGACAAGAAAGAAAAAACAGCTGAGAAGGTCTAAGTGGTCACATGACTGAGCAGTCTCATCAGAGTGAGTGATGTGGAAGCAGCTAGCAGTGAGAGAGGAGAGGTGGGGAGTGAGGAAAAGGACTTGGAGCCTATCGATGCTGGACATTTCTCTGTCCAAAATATGTAATTTCCTGACCATGGCTGAGAGTTTAATTTTGACCTGTCGGCAGAGGTAAAGAGAAGTGAATATTAATTTTTCTATCAGTGTGTTGAACATGGTTGTGGTTCTGGAAATGGAAGTCACTTTGAAGCGTTAGACGTTTCAACTTGGAACGACGTGTGTGCACAGTAGGTTGCCCAGTTAAGCTTAGGGGAAACCCTCCTTCTATCTGTGGGAGTGAGGGAAGAGCTTCTCTAAGCCTTGAGTGCGTGTGGATTTTATTTTCTGTATTAGAAGGTCTTTGGAGACCTTTCACAGGCCATTTCTGGAGAGTGGCAGCAGCAAAAACCACATTGCAGAATGTGAGATCAGGCCCTTTCCAGGAGCTTGGAGAAGGACAGAGAGCACTTGGGGACCAGGGGTGCTGGGGAGTCAGCAGCAGCTTTGAGTTTGTTTGTTTGTTTGTTTGTTTGAATTGGGAGAGACTCTTCTCTAACATTTTTTTTTTTTTTTGAGAGGTTTTCGCTATAGGGCACGTACACTCGCCAGACAGAG
>NW_006159963.1:111026-116865 GCF_000334495.1 Tupaia belangeri chinensis | reverse complement strand
AGAGACAGAAAGCGAGAAATCACCCCCCAGGGGGGATGGTCACGCCGCAACCCCTTCTCCTCCATTCTCCTCTCGGGATCTTGGGCATGTACGCACACGCTCCCGGCGTGAGTTTTAAGCCACCGGGTCCGGGACACGTACCGCGGTCGACTACGTGGGAGTCCAGTGACATAGCCATTACGCTAACTGCTGGTTCCCCCTCTAACATTTTTTTATAAAAGAATTCAGACACAACAAAGTGAGAAGAATTTTACAATGAATACCCATTGTTCATCACCTAGATTCCGTTAACATTTCCCACCAATCATCACTCCATTTTATCTTTTTGGTAAATTCTGATCAAAATTGCAAACATCAGTATACTTCCACCTAAATACTTTAGCAGACATGTCTTTAGTTTCAATATATGTTTATGGTTTAAAATTAAAAAAAAAAAAGTCTGAAAGGCATGTGCACTTGCCAGAGAAAGAGGGACAGGGAGAGGGAGAAAGCACCCTCTCAATGCAGCATAGTCACAGCACAGTCCCTCATCCTCCCTGTCTCCATCCGGTCATGGTTTGGGGCATGCATGCACATATGTCCCAAATTTTTTTTTAAGCTGCCAGGGCTGAGATTTGAACTGTAGTCAACCATGTGGTATCTGCTACTTCAACCACTAGGCTTTGGGACCAGTGTTATAGTTATTTTTTAAGATTTAAGTTTATATACAGTGAAATATAGAAAGTACAAGTCTATATTTGCATTTTACCAAATGTGTAACCCAAACGCATATCAAAATCCTTGTGTCCCTTCTTGCTAATCCCCCCCTGATCCCAGCCCACAGCAGCTATGCTCCTCATTTTGTCCCAGTGTGGACTACATTTGCCTGGAATGATGCAGTGTATTATTTTCTGTGTAAACAACTTTTACTCAGCATAATGTTTTTGAGACTTATCTATGTTATTATGTAGATCAATGATTTGTTTGTCTTTATGGTAAGTAACATTCCATCATATGAATATGCCATGTGACAATTTGTTTATTCATTGTACTATTAATGGACATTTGGACAAAAGGTGACATGAGCGCTTTTATGTAAGTCTGTGTATGGACAAACTTTTCATTTTTTTCTCTTGGTAAGTACCTATGAATAGAATTCCTGAGTTATAGGGTTATTAGTTTTATAAGAAGTTGTCAGTATTTTTTCAAAGTGGTTTAATATTTTGTATTCCCGATAAGTTGATAGTCCTGGTTGGTCTATATCACTTTGAATGTCTTAATAATTAGGGAAGAAGCCAGTAGAGGAAGAGGGTTCCTCACCCGTATTGTTATCTTTTATGCCTTGGTAAGTGTATACGCATGCCTAGTTTGTTTAATGCTTGACAGTAAGATGTGGTTTTGACCATCAGTTCTGCTTGAAGCTGATTGCAGATTGCATATGGTTAGGTTGAATGTGTTCTGACCCTGAGAAGTTTCTATAAAATGACTTTCCGAAGTCAGTCTGTTTTGTTTTGTTTTGTTTGGTTTGGTTTGGTTTGGTTTTTCTTCTTTTAAAACAAGGCCTTTCTATTAAGAGGAAGATCAGAATAATTTATGTGAGGCTAGAAAGTTATGGGGGTAATTAGCTAAATGTGGGAATTCATACAATAAAGCTGTTGAGGTAGAAACATAGGCATCTCGTACGTATACCAGGCCCAACAAATGGCCCACTGCTCTGGCTTTCACACCTTCAGTGCATAACTGACTACTTTACTGGTGAAAAGAGATTCGCTGTAATCTTGATACAGCTTGGATTGACTTCCTCTCTTGGCATGGCCACCTTTCATCTCCCTTTTTAAAGGTTTTGGCCATAGGGTGCATTCACTCACTGAGAGAGTGAGAGGGAAGGTGAGAAATCATGCAGGGGAGATGGCCCTGCCAGTCCCTTCTCCTTCATTCTCCTCCTGGGATCTTGGGCACACACGTACTCGTGCCTGATGATTTTTAAGCTGCCAGATCCAGGTCTCAAATCACGTTCAGCCATGTAGATACCTAGCACCTTGACCACCACGCCGCCTGCTGGCTCCTCCTCTCATTTTTTCTTTGGTTAATCTAGGTGTCCCATGACTAGGATTTTGCTCCTCTTAAGAGCTAAGATCTGGCTCTCTTCAGAAGGTTTTTACTGTCCATTTTGCAGAATGCAGAATGCAGAAGCTTTGGTATTTATATTTATTTAAAGCATTAGGCATATTTGAAGTCTTTATAAAATAGCTGCCCTTCATTTCCAAAAGCATGAAGTTATCATCAGGCAAGCTTGATACTCTTCTCATTAACAATGAGGACTTTCTGTCAGCAAAATGACGGTATTGCTGGCACTGTCCATCTCAGACGTGTGACATCCTAACAAGAGGTATGCCTTGTGTTAAATAGAAGTGATGCATAAATTGGGCACACCATAAATTTCATTTACTGCTTTCTTGCTGTTTGATATTTTCACTTCCATCAATAGCTGTTTTCCAAAATCTTGTTACTTTTATATAATCTCAAAGTGAATTTAGCAAAGGCAGGAATGGCAGCGGCACAACAGACAGCATCTTCAATTTACAGCAGCTCAGGAAAGGCCGTGCCAGGGCAAGGGGAAATGCTTTTAGTGATTTCTTGGGAAATTTGTCCTTAAATTATGCTTGATCTTAGGCTGCTGTGTATGATTTGCCAGAACTAGAAACTCTAACTTTGGTTAATTTTTATTTCATGGCTTTGGCATTCGTTTCTGCCTCTTTTATGTTGGTTTGTTTTTGGTTGTGCATTTTAATAATAAAAAAAAAAGGCATCACTGACTTCTTCATATACATTCATGCTGCACACTTCTTTGGGTTGCATTTTCACACCATTCCATGCTCCATGTAGCTTCTGGCTAGAAAGGAGGACAAGGACACAATCAAAATGGAAGAAGATGACGAGAATAATTTCCTGAGTGACCAGCATTTGGAGCAGAGTAATGAGGTAGGAACTTGGCAGTTAGCTTCTTATTCCATCCGCTCCACTCTGTGGCCGTGTCAGCCTCCCAGTCTGTGTCGAGTCTGGTGGGGCTCCTGTCCTCCTTCCTGTGTCGAGTGCCTGTTGTGTGCCAGTGGAGAACAGAGAGACTAGGTCTCTTCCCTCTCGGAAGTTATGCCCAGGGTGACAGAGCCAGCTGTGAAACTTGAGCACAAACATAGAGTTAAACATAGAGTTAAATACAGGAGAATTTATAGATATTATATGTTGGACTGGGAGAGACCTTTAAAGATCCAATCCAATTCCAATCCATATTCATTTTATGCATTGGAAACAGGCCTTTGAGGGGAGATGGTTTATCCAGGGCACAGAGTAAATCAGTGACAGAGTTGGGACAAGAACCCTCTTGTCTGGACTGCTGTGGACTCCTAGTCATTGACTTCAATGTAAGGAGCTAGTGATGGAACCAGACTCCGTCTCTGGGACCCTCTGTAATTGCGTGATCTGGAATCCAGCTTGCTGTCATTGGGCATTGCGAGAATTTGACTTCTGTCCAGGTAGAGCACTCCTTCAGTCACAATGATTCTGGACTTTTGGAGCAAACAATCTCTGAGATTGAAAGAACCCTAAATACTAGAATGTAATGGGAGATAGAAGACTACAGATTAGGCATTTTTGGCCTTCAAGGTGTTCAAATTCGTGGAGTCATGAACAGGAGATAGTGAAATGAAGATAGGGCTAGGGTGGAAAACAAAAGTGGGGACTTTGGAATCAGGTGGACCTTGTTTTGAGTCTCAGCTTTAGTATTGATAATCTCTGTGACCTTGGTTAACCCTTGTTTAACCACTGAGACTGAGTGTCCTCCTCAATGAGGGTGGTAATGCTTCTTTTAGTGTTGTTGTCATATTTAAATAGAAAGACATGTGTAAGTGCTCAGTAAATGATAATAACTATTTTAAATAAAAATTACTATTTTTATTATCCTAGATTATTCCCTCCTCTGAGATTGCTTATTTGATGGATTTAATAACTAGATTGGTAGCAAACAAGCCCTTGTAAATAACAGCTCATTTGTGTGGGTCTTATCTTCCATTTAAAAATCTTAGCATTTTACCAGTGTAGAGAGATGAGGGGATGGCTAGTGTGTTTATCACCAGCGGCAATGAAGTCAAGAGGAGTTATTTATAGACTGATAGAAGAAATTTACAGCTTCGGATGGGGGTAGGAAGAATGCTAATTGCAGCACCTCAAGACATGCCCAGCACAGGCTTTAACTAGATGCAGTCTTGGTACCATTCCTGTGGGACCCCAGTGACCCAAGAAGCTGGATCTGTAAATAACATCTCCGTGAGAATTAGGGACTCTCCACCTTCCTAATGAGACAAATCAGAGCCATGTTAATCAGCATGTGTCTGTACAGAGTAAGTCAGTTTCTGATACAACAAGGAGAGTACCTAGTAAGAGGAATATAATGAATATCCAAGGCTCGTTAATCACGTGGGTTCCATATCCTTAGGAAGAACCAGCAAGGCATGGGCTGTGGGTTGTGAGACGGCACATCTCATGGGCACTTGTAGTAAGGCCTGAGTTGGGCTTCTTGTTTACTCATCTAACCGCCTTGGGAGGTAGCATTGCTATCCCCATTTTATAGATGAGGAAACTAAGGGAGGAAAAGTGATGTAAACGTCGCTGTCCTCTTTCCAGGCCATCTTCCTGCCTTAAAATGAGTGTGCGCATGGACCTGTGTGCCTGTGTCCTCTCTCCTCTCCCTGTGGCTCCCCAATTGATTTGCGGTCTTTCTCTCTGGCTCAGTGTGTCCAGCTGACCTGCGCTCATTCACTTCTCCTTCATCTGCATCATAGCTCTCTCTCCAGGTAGCCCCTTCGCCTCCCATTTCACTTCGTGACTAAATACTTTTATTTGCAGATTATGGAGGACTATTCCAAAGGAAGATGCAAAAATGGATATTTAAAGCACATGGATTCCAATATTTTAGACCACAGCGAGGCTCCCAAACCCAGCTGCCCCGGAGATCAGAGTATGGAAGAAGGCAAGCTAGCGGACCTGCTTGCTCCTTTCTTCAGTGAGAAGGCCACATTGTTGCTGGAGTCCAGGTAGACATGGGGCCCTGCATTGCTTTGTCTCCCTTGTTTGAGGGAGAACAAACTCATTTTGCTAAATGGATTTAGATGACGGTGCTGTGTAATTTACCTGAGAGAGCGCCTGAAATGGCGTAGAAGGAATCTTGCCAGTCCTGCAATTAAGTAATTAGGTTGCAAGCTAGTGGCTGAGAGGGGACTTCTGCAAAGCCCTATTGCAAACCCATTACAGAGAGCAGAGAGAAAGCTTTTCTTCAGAATTATTCCTGAGAGCTCCAGAAAGGGGTGCCTTGCTGTCAGCGAGAGGAATCTGCCCTACTGAAATCTCTTCCAGTCTCTGCAACAGCTTAAAAAATGCCATCGTAGTTGTGATTCTGCTGTTTTATGTTGAGCTTGAACTAAAATTCTCTCCTCATTTTATCTGCCGGGAGTCATTCCTGTATGAGGAAATACCACAGGTTGTTTTCCTTAAAACAAAAAAGGAGAAACATTCAGTACATTTGTATTTTTAAATTAATCCTTGAGGAGCAGTTCTTCCCCCTTTCATATTCTTTCTGGCCCATCCGTTACAGCAACCTGGGCTTTGGTTTCAGGAAGAACTGTGCCTTCATCTCTCAGTGCCTCGATTTCTCTGACTGCCTCTCAGGATTGTTGTGAAGAATGAGGAAAAAATGTGTAAAAAAAAAAAAAAGGGCTGGCATTTGGTATGTGTTTAATAAAAGTTTTCAGTTCCTGCCCAGTGTTAATAGAGAAATAGAGTCAGCAACCACTGCCATAATTTGTAG
>NW_006159963.1:109819-111004 GCF_000334495.1 Tupaia belangeri chinensis | reverse complement strand
AAACCCCCTGGTATTTTCTTCAGCTAAAAAAAAAAAAAAAAAAAGGATTTCAGTGCTTTTGTTTTTGTGATCTCAGTGAGGCTAACCTCTGACATCTGTTTAGTATTTTTCTAGCATGGATCCTCTCGGAGGACACGCCCACTCACTATTCTGGTTTATGATCACAGAGTTAGGTGACTATAGTCAGTGCTTGAGAAATGGAGGATTTCTTGACCATCAGGGTCCCGGAATTTACACTGGAGTTGAAAGATACCGTCCTTTCTCTGAGGACCACCTAGGAATGCACCTGGGTGTTGGGAACCAGGGAGAGTGCGTTGCGCTCTGTATTTTAGACCACAGTGGGAGTGTGTGTGCGCCCTTCTAGCAGACCCAGCTGGTTTCCAGCCTCAACTAATTGTCAGGCAAGCATGGGCTCTATCTTCTATTCTTCCAGGAGAAGCCCCTATTTTTATTCTAAATCTTTTTTTTTTTTTAGGTAAAAAGAACAAACTTACAGTTTTCTTTATTGTTTGAGTGTATCATTTTGTGAACTACTTTATTTTATATTTATTTATTTATATATAGAGGTTTTTGCTATAGGGCGTATGCGCTCAGCAGAAAGATACAGAGAGACAGAAAGTGAGAAATTACCCCCCGGGGGGATGGCCACGCTGCAGTCCCTTCTCCTCCATTCTCCTCTCGGGATCTTGGGAACGCACGCACACGCACCCGGCGTGAGTTTAAGCCACTGGGTCCAGGACTTAAACTGCGGTCAACTACATGCGATTCCAGCGACATAGCCATTATGCCAACTGCTGGCCTCTGTACTACTTTCGTAAGGAAAAGACTGGTTTAAAATTTTCACTTATCTGAAACAATCCATAATGAACATACATAATTTTAAAAAGCAAAGTGAATAATTATAATATTCTATATAATTAAATCTTTTGATTTTTAAAAATGTAAGCCCTTTATATTTTTAAAGAAAGCACTTTATGGGTCAGTATTGCAAGCACACTTGCAGCTTCTGCTGTTCAGTTGCCTATTCCCTCCCCTGCACTCCTGTAGCTGTCTCTTCCATAGGCTTTCGGGCTGTTTCAGCCAGTCCTAGCATCCGGAAAGGCTTTCTTGCTCTAGCCCAGGTCTGCTAGCCAGGTCTGCCTAGTCTTGGTCTTGGTGCATGGGTACTGGCGACCCCCATGAGGC
>NW_006159963.1:92185-109183 GCF_000334495.1 Tupaia belangeri chinensis | reverse complement strand
CTGAACCCCATGATGACTCTGAAGCCCCTGCCGCCTGCCCGGCCAGCACCCACTCTGTGTGCCAGGCCCCTGGGTGGGTACTTTCCATGCCTGGACCTCTTTTACCCTCTTAACAGCTTTGCCTGCTGCTGCTGGTGATCTTTTTACAAAGGTGGGATCTGGCGTTTGGGGAATCGACATTCCCTTGGCTGCTAAGTGGTGGAGTCATTGAAGAATTTTTATGGGCAGACAAAAGATTCCTTGCAATAACCAGGTTTCTCCTAGGAATTTCTTCCAGGAGGAAATTTGATGTACTGGGAAAAGCCGGGCTTGGGGTCAGATGGACTTGGCTCCTGTCCAGCTGTTCCCATCTAGATGTGTGCCATGTCTTCCTGCCTTAGCTTCTCATCTGGAAAGTGAGGGGTGATGATACTTATTTACTCCATAGGATCTTATAAAGATGACATAAAATAATGGATATAAAATATACATCCAAGTCTCAGTACTAAGTGGGGTTTTGGTGATGCTACGGCTTAAATTGGGCCCTACCCATTCTTCTGACCTTCCACATCAACCCCAGGTGAGATTCTTGCCATGGGCGAGGTACAGCAGCAGTCAGTGACTCATGCCTCTGTATTCATGCTGAGCCAGTGTCTAGTCACCTCAGTGCAGAGCTTCGGTGGACTTAGGCCCAAGGTGTCCCCTTCCCCCCCACTTTGAACTCTTCCACTCTCCAGCCACCTGCCCTTGGGCTGAAGGGACTAGCAGAGTACTAAGGCCCTAGGAGTAACTGATTCGCCTTCTCCGTCCACTAGGATGGACCAAGAAGTGACTTGTCCACTAGTTACTTTAGTCTGATAAGTTGTCTTGCACTTGGCCAACCAGAGCAACTCCTTCTTTAACGGTGGAGTGAAAGGTCCTGGCCTGGCTGTGGAGAATGGGCTAGTGGACCCTCCTTCCCATGGCGCCCACTGTGCATGGTGCTCCTAGCTGTATCTTTATGTACTTCCAGTTCCCGTGACCACAACTCCCTCAAGGACGTGGGAGGACAGTAGGATTTTACCCTCTCAAGTTTTTGGGGTTTTATTGCAGCCTCAAATTAAGTGTGAGATTTGATATCAGAAATATTATAAATATTTAAGATGGGATACCTTGGGGATGATATGATTGCTTAAAAATTTTTTTTCAAAAAAAGCTAATACAATCTTGCTTCAGCTGCTAGAAGTTCTGAGGCCAGCCCCCCAAAACTCTAACTCTGCTGATCTGGGCATGGCTGAGGGACATGGAGGTACCCCCTGAAGCATGGGGCTGGTAAGAGGTCCAAAGAGGGCAGATCTACCACTGAAGACACTTGGCATGCTTAGCCAATGGGGAGGAGACCTGGCAAGTACCCGAAGATAGAGTCTGTGTTGCCATATCTAGGACTGGACCTGTGGGGTGTCTAGACCCCAGAAATCCTCCGTGAGTCTCTGTTTTCCTTCACCTCCAAAGTTCAGGTCCTCCTAAATAGCTCAAATCCAACCACTTCTGTTCAACCATTCTCATCATCTCTCCAGTCCTGGCTTCTGTCAGGTTCCTCCAGGTTCACTGCTGTGGCCTCCTGACTAGTCCCTGCAGCCACCCTTGCCCCGTTCCAGTCTCTTCTCCACAATGCTTCCAGAACAGTCATGTCTCTCTGACACCCAAAACCCTTCAGAGACTTTCCACTTTTCCTGAGGTCAGAATCTGGCCAGGCCCTCCATGATCTAGTAACCTCTTCACAGGGCCCTTGCCTTGTTTCTGCGCTTTGGCCTCACTGCCCTTTTTCAGTTCCTAGAATGCGTCAAGTGTGCTGTTTCAGGGCCTTCGCACGCGCTGGTCCCTCAGAACAAACACTCCTTGTTGTTTCCGCCGCTCTCCCCCGAGGCCTAGGGTAACCTAGTTCGTTTGTCATTTCCCAACCCTTCCTGGAGACCTGGCCAGGCACTTAAGATGCATGTGTTTGTAGGACAGGTCATATTTTATATTTATTATCACTAATTTCAAAATGAGTTCTCACCGTTGTCCAGCACAAAACTCTTTCACTGTTTATTTTTTTTTTTCCTTTAGTCCCTTCCCTCCCTGGCTGCTGACCTTGTGATGTCCATGAGAAAGCAGAAGCAGTCAAACACAGACCACTTCAGTTTTCTCCTCATATTTATTATTAATTTATATATTATATATTTGTTATTATATATTATTTATTTATTATTATTTTAAGATTTGCTGTAAGGCACATGTGCTCACCAGAAAGAGAGAGGGAAAGTAAGAAAGCTAGCTGCCAAGTCTGGGACTTGAACTGCGGTTGGCCATGTGGGAGTTCAGTGCCCTTAACCACCATGCCACCTGCCGGCCCCATGACCTTCTGTTTCCTTTCTGCCTCACTGGCCTCTTCATCTCAGTGTCCTTTGCTAGAGAATATTGGTGTGTCCCAGAGTTGGGTTCTCTTATCTCTTAGCTCCTTGTCTTTTGTCTCTTGATTCTCCCATGGCTTTGGAGTATGCGCTGTGACTCTTAGATTGGTACGTACAGTCCAGAGAGTGCTCTAGATCTTATAGCCAGCTGTCTGTTTAACTTCTCCACTTTAACTAAAATAGACACTTTAACCTTAATATCAGAACCCAAGTCCCTATTTTATTTATTTATTTATTTTGAGAGAGAGATTTTTGCTATAGGACATATGCACTCGCCAGAGAGACAGAAAGCAAGAAATCACCCCCACACCCACCCACCCAGGAGGGATGGCTCTACTGTGATCCCTTCTTCTCCATTCTCCTCTTCACCCCCACACCCACCCCCCCAGGAGGGATGGCTCTACTGTGATCCCTTCTCCTCCATTCTCCTCTTGGGATCTTGGGCACACATGTACATGTGCCCAGCATGTTAACTCCCTTTTTAATCTGCTTCTCCTGTTCTTTCTCAAACCAGCTAATGCAGTGCTGTCTACCAAGCTGATATAGCCAGAGGTCTAGTTTTCTCAGTACGCATAGCCATCAGCAAGTCCTGTTGATTCCACCGCCAGGATATGTCCCTAATTCAGCCACTTCAGTCTCCACTGCTGTCTTTTCAGACCAAGCTGCCTGGACTCCTCCAGCTGCATAGTCTCCTCACTTGTTTCCTTGCTTCCACTTCTGTTCCTCTGTAGCCTATTCTCTAAAGAGTAGCTGGAGTCATCTTTGTAAAACTTAGATCATATCATGTCTCTTCCATGCTTAAAACCCTCCATTGGGTTTCCATTGTCCTTACCACAAGATCAGAGCTTCATGACCCAGTTCCTTCCATTTCTGTCTTTGTCTCCTACCACTCATGGGCTCCAGCCATGCTGCCCTTCTTTATGTTCCTTGAACATCCACACTTGCTTTCACTAATGGGCCTTTGTAATAGCTTTTCCTTCTTCCCAGAATGCATTTTTTCTCAGATGCATATGACTGGCAGTGTCTTAGCTAGATGTCAGCTCTGAAGAAAAAGCCTGTCCACTGTGTCTGAAGGGAATCCCTGTTCTTGCACGTTGTCTCAGGGCTCCTTTCTCCTCCTTCACTCTCCTTTCTCCTCCTTCATTCTCCTTTCTCCTCCTTCACTCTCCTTTCTCCTCCTTCACTCTCTTTCTCCTCCTTCACTCTCCTTTCTCCTTTCCTTCCTTCAATTCATAGTACTTACCTTACATGGTCTTGTTGAGGTCTAATGTATCTATGATCGTCTGTCTTCTCCTTAAATGAAATGTAAACTCCATTATTCCTTTTCAACAAGCACTCCTATTGCCCTACATGTCTGATGGGGGGCACTCAATAAATGTGTGAATGAATGTGCAATTAGAAGCTCAACATCATAGCAGAAAGTAAGGTTAGAAACTGGAAAATGTACAGTGCTCCTTTGGAGTCAGCAAGATCTTTGCTCTGCTACTCTGCAGGGGGATCCTAATCTTCATGAGTCCATTTCTTTATCTGTAAGTGAGATTCATACTAGTCCTCATCTCACAGTCTTATTGGGAGGCTTTAAGGATCTGGGACTTGGCGAGTGCTTAGTAACCGTCAGCTCCTTTCCCCCTTGTGCATGGCAGAGATGTTCAGGAAGGTGTAGAAAAAGTTCTTGGGCCTTTGTCGAGACGCTTGGACTGGCCATTCAAAAAGGTCCTGATGATGGTGACTGCTTAATGAGTCCACTGTTAGGAGTTCTTGCAAAGAAATACTTGAAATGTTTCTTTCTTTTTTTTTTGGAGAGGTTTTTGCTATAGGGTGCGTGCACTCGCCAGGAAGAGAGAGAAAGAGAGACAGAAAGCGAGAAATCACCCCCCAGGGGGGATGGCCATACCACAGTCCCTTTTCCTCCATTCTCCTCTTGGGATCTTGGGCACACATGCACACGCACCTGGCATGGGTTTTAAGCCACCAGGTCTGGGACTCTAACCGCAGTCGGCTACATGGGAGTCCAGCGACATAGCCATTACTCCATCTGCTGGTCCCAGAATGTTTTGTTTAATAGCACTACCACTTTAGTATATTATAATGGCCCCTTTCACACCTTTTACTACCCATTTATCAAGTCTTTTTTCCTGTGTTTATTGTACATTGTTTGGTGTGTATAATAGTTTACCTTTAGCTAGCTGAATAATAACTGTCATTATTATTATTTTTTTAAATCTATCTTAAGGAGGGAGAGGAAAGGAAAATTTAGTTTAACATTTCTTGATGCTTGAAGTACCAGAAATATTTTTAAAGTCTGGGTTTGCAATAGTTTAAGATGGTTTGTCTAATCTAGATTATTCCACATTTGAAGGGAAAGATGTGCCGTACATTTTAATTTTTATAAATCTTTTAACCTCATTTCAGCTGTAATATTGACTTTGAATAGAATCAGCCCTGCCCCTAATCTAGATGATTGGAATCAGGCTCTACCCCTGCCCTCAGAGGACTTGGAGGGGAAGATAAACAAGGGTACATGTCATTTCCAGCAGTAGCAGAAAGGAGAGGTTTTTGCTATAGGGTGCGTGCACTCGCCAGGAAGAGAGAGAAAGAGAGACAGAAAGCGAGAAATCACCCCCCAGGGGGGATGGCCATACCACAGTCCCTTTTCCTCCATTCTCCTCTTGGGATCTTGGGCACACATGCACACGCACCTGGCATGGGTTTTAAGCCACCAGGTCTGGGACTCTAACCGCAGTCGGCTACATGGGAGTCCAGCGACATAGCCATTACTCCATCTGCTGGTCCCAGAATGTTTTGTTTAATAGCACTACCACTTTAGTATATTATAATGGCCCCTTTCACACCTTTTACTACCCATTTATCAAGTCTTTTTTCCTGTGTTTATTGTACATTGTTTGGTGTGTATAATAGTTTACCTTTAGCTAGCTGAATAATAACTGTCATTATTATTATTTTTTTAAATCTATCTTAAGGAGGGAGAGGAAAGGAAAATTTAGTTTAACATTTCTTGATGCTTGAAGTACCAGAAATATTTTTAAAGTCTGGGTTTGCAATAGTTTAAGATGGTTTGTCTAATCTAGATTATTCCACATTTGAAGGGAAAGATGTGCCGTACATTTTAATTTTTATAAATCTTTTAACCTCATTTCAGCTGTAATATTGACTTTGAATAGAATCAGCCCTGCCCCTAATCTAGATGATTGGAATCAGGCTCTACCCCTGCCCTCAGAGGACTTGGAGGGGAAGATAAACAAGGGTACATGTCATTTCCAGCAGTAGCAGAAATTGGGAAGGGAAGGTCTGGGTATATAAAAGCAATTGGTAGAGCCTGGTCTCCACATCTCACAAGGATTCTTGAAATAAGGCAGACAGAAGAAATGGAGAAGAACAATGAACAGCGCTGAGGACTTGCTCTGTCCCCTTCTCTCTGATTGTCACTGCCCCATCCGGACCTGCACCGTCTTCCTCCTGGAAGCCGCCACAGCTTTCTAGTTGGTTTCTGCTTCTGTGCTTGCCCTTCTTTAGCTCCATTTTCATAATTTTCTGTCTTAATTCCAAAATTTCGCTTTGAGTCTGTTTTTTTCCCCCTTTTTGGATAATTTTAACATACTGATTTTAAAATGCTTCAGATTGCTTTATTCTATCTTATTGAGTGTGAATTTTCTCATTTCTTGGATTGTTGTCTTTTTCGATAGCGGATTTATTTGTGAGTGGAGTTTGCCTGTGCCAACAACTCTGTGCAGCCGCCCACCCATACTCTTCCCATGTGGTGGTTTTGAAGTTGCCTCAGTTGGCCCTCCTTAGGGGTCGTGAAATCTGTGTGGTTTCTCTTCCACCATGGGAATTGAATTCCTGGCTCCACGGCTTTCTGTAAATGCCTCCCAGTCCAGCCCCTCCACAGGCTGTGGGTTTCCTTTTCTGTTTCTCCTCTTTGGATGTGTTTACCTTGATTTTGAGCCCTGGAGTACCTTAAAACGTTTCTTTTGCTATGTTGTCTCTGCTGTCTTTTGTACGTAACTAAACCAGAATGGGAGGGGCTATCGTGTATACCCACACCACTGTCTTGACAAGAAGTCTCTCAATTCATTCTTTATTTTTATTTGTCAAAGTGTCTGTGGCGGAGAGAACACACTCCCTGTCGTGCCATCCCAGTAGGCTTTTGGGCATCGTGTCTATATGCCTGGTATGTTTTTTAAGCTGCCAGAGCCATGATTCACACCACAGCCAGCCATGTGGGGGCCAGCCCCTCTATTCATTCTTTACCCAACTGCTCGTCACCTTTGTGGAGCATACACAGAGACCAGACCATTCCATTGCAGGGTCTTCTTGTGGCTCTCCTTCCCTTAACATGGCGTGCGAGGTGCTTCAAGAGTTCTTCCCTGCTCAGCTTTCTAGCCTCGTATCCTCACTCTGCACGGCTTCCTGACTCTGTTCATAGTGTTTTCTGTGCTTAGACTGTTCCACCTCCTGTCCTTCCCCTCACCTTCTAGCCTTGCATCAGGGTTAGAATTCCACAGTGCCTGTGTTTCCCTTTTTACTTGTGAAGGGGGATTCGCTTGCACATCTGACCCTACACCAGTCTAAGTCCACGTGGGCAGCTTTGTATCCCTGGTGCCCACTACAGTGCCTTGCACAGAAACACACCCACAAGTGAGTCTTGAACTGCCCCACACTGGGCACCACCCTGAGTATTTACATCTAGCTTACTTTGGCTCCCTGGAAAGCAGAGCCTGAGATAAACACTTGAGTACAAGTAGTTTATCTGGGATAGACATCAAGGAGCAGGAGTGAGGGCTCCAGGAGAGAAAGACAGGCATGAAAGCAAAGCCAGCAAGGGTGCTTTATTGGTCAGGTTCCTGCTCTGGGTAGTTGGTGCGCCTAATCCTGGGCGTCCTCTTTGCCCATGTTGTCCCTTCGAAGGGAGACTGGGACATTTACCAAACACCTCTCTTCCTCCACTGATTTACGGTTTCCATCAGAGATGTAAATTCTGTACTTCTACATTGCCTTGCTGGCTGACTCTGAGAGCTTTGGCAAGCTCGCCAGGGTTGTGCTCGTGGTGGGGCTGTCTTATAGCCACAGGAACCGTCCACCCAGCTGCAGCTGCAATTAGAGGTGGGCAAAGGGCGTGTGGCAAAGGGACAAGCAGAGCCTCAGCTACTCAGGCACTACCTAGTTAAATCCTAGTAGCTGGCCTGGGGAGGAAGACTTTTCTCCTTTCAAAGAGTCACAGAGTTAGAATTTGAAGTCATTTTTATCTGTCTTCAAAGCCAGTGTGCTTTTTCCTTTGCCTTATACAAGCATCCCTTCTTTAACATCTACTTACTGAGATCCTTGTGCTCCAAAGAGGGAAGGTCATTGATGGATCACTCCAGGTGGCCAGATTCGTCCACAGCCATTCCTGCCCTCAGATGTAGGAATGGGGCTAGCACTGTGGGGGTGAGGGTGGGGACTCTGTCATTTTTATGGATACCTATGATTTGTTTGTTCCTACTCAGGCCCAACCTGCAGTCTCATAGCCACGTGACCCACTCGCTTGCTGTGTATGTCAGATTAATTCTACTCTTCATATCCATGGCGTAGACATGGTTAAATCAACCTTGTCTGGTTGCTGTGAGGGTACATGGAATAAAATAGTTGGCATGGTTCCTGGCACATTGTGGGTCCTCACTATGTCTAGTTTAGATGGAATCTGGACTGGATTGGTGTGGAAAACTTTGGAAACTGGGCAGGAGACAAGTCCATAGCCGAAAGCTTAATTCTCCCACTTCCTTTCCTTTTGGAAAAACAGACCAGACCTTCTGAAAGCACTACGTGAACTGCTTCTGGAACAAATATGCCTGGCAGAGCAGGAAGTTTCTGGAGAACGCCTTGATGATAAAACTGAGAAGACAGTTAAGCAAATGGACATTGAGTTAAGGGGAGATCGTGGACAGTTCACCCAAGCCAGCTCACCTTGCAAGCCACACGGTGAACTGCAGTCGGCTTGGGAGACCCAGCTCGCCAGGGCGGGTGAAGCACACAAGGTGGAGCTGAGAGACGCCTCGGTGCAGACGGTGGCTGTCGAGGGGAAGACAGAGGCTGGGGACCAGCGGCCATCCGAGGCCGTGATCAGTACTGAGCTCCTGCCCCAGAACATGTACAAGTTGCCAAGGCAGCAGGCCGCTCTTTCCTGTCCTAGTGGCACCAACAAAGTAAGTTTTTCCATATGTTAATTATATATTTATTTCATACAAGCAAAAAAACTTAGAAAGCTTCCTCTGTTTTCACTACTTTTTTCTTGTATGAAGAGAAAGTGCAGTGTCTCCTTCCTCTGCCTGCACTTAGGCTGGCTCCAGCCAGAGGCGTACATCTGTCCTGACCTTGCCCCCACTCCCATCCCTCTCTCTCTCCTCCCCCACCCCAACCCTGCCTCATTTATCCGTGTAGCATGACATTTATGTGTTTCTTCAGAAAAACACAGATGGAATCATGTTTGTACATCTGTCTACAACCTTTTCTTTCACATTATGTATCAGGATCGTTTTTTCTTGTAATGGCTGCGTGAGATTCCATTGTGAGGATGTGTCAGAATTTACAGTTTGCACCTATTGATGGGCGTTTGCTTTGGCAGGTTGTAGGGGAGTTGTGGTAACCTGGTGTTAGGTAGAGATGAGTGACTAGGTTTTATTTGGTGTTGTGGAGGGACTATTCTGAGAGCTTTGTTTATATTCTCTTACACATATAACACTTACAGAAGATGAGGAAGCCAGATCTTAGTGCCCTGGCTAGCCAGCCAGTAGGGGCTGAGCTGGGATTCCCACTGTACCTGACTGCACTGGCTTAAATTGCTTTTCAGCTGTGGTAGCTTGAAATGGTAGGGTCTGGTTTTGTGGGTTGAACGCCTGCATGTTGATTTTCCTACACGCCAGGTACTGCCTCTACACTTCTTCGCAGATACTATCAAATATGCCACATTGTTAAAACCCAGACTCTGTTGGCAATATTTGACTGTACTGAAATCCTCTTGGGAACGGGGTGGGGCTGAGAGTCCCCATAGCAGGAAGTTGTGTTCTGGTAGAGCAGGGAACAGGTCATGTTTCTAATAGAGCTCCAGTGAAGGCTGTTGGTATTCTCGTTTCTACTGGGTGTTTTGTGTCTGAGAAATCAACTGTACACACTGCTTCATAGCATCAGAATGGCGAATTAAGTTTATTTTCTGACCACTAAATTACTGCTTTTGTGCATACCAAAGAGAGTTAGATATATCATTAGCAAAATTGCTTTTGATTGTTTTAAATTATGCACCAAAACTATAATTTCTAGAAAAGGGTTTTCTAAAGATATCAGTAGAGAGAGAGGAAAAAAAAAAAGACACTGTCATTATATTAATAGTACTCAAAATGCAAATTTGTGCAATTTGGCTAGAATAGAAATGCTCTCATCTGCCCCAGCTCTTTCAATTTGTACCTGTATATCAGGAAAACTAGGGGCTTTTTGTTTGCTTGTTTGTTTGCTTTTTTCTATTGTGTGGTAAATGTCATGCTATGTTCAGGAAAATTAGATAATGAATGAACTTAATTTATTTCCCAAATAAAATTTTAAGTTTGAAATTGTGCTTTTTTCTTGTGTCTTCAAAAAGAAAAAAAAACTATGTTTACTTATGTGTTATTTTTAGCATCTGCTATATGTGCCAGGAATTGTGCTAAATATGTTATCTTCTCTCTGTATTATCTCACTTAACATTCTCAGTCAGTGTTTGAGTGTGGTAGGTATTATCCACATTTTACATATGAAGAAACAGGCTCTACAGGGCCCAGAAGGTTGTTTAGAGTAACTTGGTTGGTAAGTGGAGTGACTGGGATATAAACTGAAGGCTGGTTTTGGAGGCAGAGACGTTGTAAACCCACCTTTCTCAGAGAGGGAGGAGCCCTCCTATCATCAATATGGCTTCCGGTCTGTACAACATAGAAGAAAATGTAATAATTTTCTTTGGTCTTTGATAGTCAAGGAGTCAGTAATCCTGTGGTGAAAGCAGAACTCTGGTGTTGTATTGAAAGGAACATCCTG
Organism: Tupaia belangeri chinensis; assembly: GCF_000334495.1. Classification (NCBI taxonomy): domain Eukaryota; kingdom Metazoa; phylum Chordata; class Mammalia; order Scandentia; family Tupaiidae; genus Tupaia; species Tupaia belangeri. Next base: position 98,714 of record NW_006159963.1, on the reverse strand, counting down.
AAGGACCAGAGCCAGCATGATGGCTGAATGAGGTCCTGTGTAGCAAGAGCCTAGTATATACCTGTTACCTACGTATGACTGGAGTACCTTGCATAGGATGGGAGCTCCAGTGTGGAAATTCCTGTCTCCCTTCCATCATCACGTTAGGTGTCTATCATGATGTGTGTAATAAGGTGGTAGGTGGGACTTTATTCAGAGTCCATAAGGTAGCATTTTGTGTAGTGTTATTTTAGATCGGCATTAGGGTGACTGACGGCAGTCTTCCAGCTTGAAATTGGCTTTGGCATTTGTGCACTTGCAGATAATCTTTTCTGCTACCATATGACACACAGATTTGGATCCAAGAATAAAGACTGGTGGAGACTGAGGACCAAGCAAATGACTGCTATTTTCCAGCCCCCTCTCACGAGGCACCTACCTCCTCCCAAGCAGTCCCCTTCACCACTTGAAGCCGCGCTTGTCCTCCTGAACCTGTTCTCTTTGCTAGAATTTCTGGCAGTTTTTTTTTTTTTTTTTAAGATTTTTTGCTATAGGGTGAGTGTGCTCTGAGAGACAGAGACAGAGACACACAGAGAATTCTTAGGTGAGAGATCATCCTTCAGTAGGGATGGCCACCCACAACCCCTTCTCCTCCATTCTTCTCTTTGGGATTTGGGCACACGTCCATGCTTGTGTTTTCAAACTGCTGGGTCTGAGACTGGAACCGCAGAGTTGGCCATGTGGGATCCGGCAGCTTAACCATCACGTCACTTGCTGGCCCAGATCTCCTCTTTCTCAGCCGAACAGTAGAGTCTGAAGAACTTCTGCCTTCTTGCTGTAAAATACTGGATCAGTTATTTGACATCCCAGTGCTTCATCTGGAAATAAGCATGATCACATCTGTCATCCTGCAAGCTCTGAGAGTGCAGTTGACCTGAGGATAATGGGAGAATGTGCTTGAAGGCATTTTACATTCTAGAACATGGAGTGAAGGGCCCTTTCTTTTCTTCTTAAAAACCATGGCGATCTCATTCCATGGATCCCACATAGTTTCTGTTTTCCTCTCAGGTTCCCTGTCTCTCAGTATCTAAAAAAAAAATTTTTTTTTTTTTTTTAGTTTTTGCTATAGGGTGTGTGTACTCACTGGAGAGAGAGAGAGAGAGAAAGTGAGGAAGCATCCTCCCCAAGGAGAATGACCACACTGCAGTCCCTTCTCCTCCAGTCTTGGGATTTGGGGCATGCATACTCATGCACCCAGTGTGTTTTTTAAGCTGCTGGATCTGGGACTCAAACTGCACAATTGACTATGTGGGATCCAGTAGCCTTAGTATCCATGCCATCTGCTGTCCCTAAAAAATTTTTAAAAAATAGCAGCTTTAGGGACCAGCAGTTGGCATAATGGCTGGGTCGCTGGACTCCCATGTAGTCGACCGCGGTTCATGTCCTGGACCCAGTGGCTTAAAACTCACGCTGGGTGCGTGTGCATGTGTGCCCAAGATCCAGAGAGGAGAATGGAGGAGAAGGGATTGCGGTGTGGCCTTCCCCCCTGGGGGGTGATTTCTCGCTTTCTGTCTCTCTGTCTCTCTCTGTCTGTCTGGCAAGCGCACTTGCCCTAAAGCAAAAGCCTCTCCAAAAAAAAAAAAAAAAAGCAGCTTTAAGGGAGAGATAATTTATATGTCATACAACTCCTCCATTAAAAGTAATTTTTTTAAAAAAATATATTCAGAGGTGTGTAACCATTACCACAATCAATTTTAGAACATCTTCATCATCTCAAAATGAAACCCTGTACTCATTAGCAGTCACCTCCAGTTTCCTTTTGCTCAACCCCCAACCCCAGGCAACCATTAATCTTTCTGGCCTTTTGGATTTTCCTATTCTGAATATTTCCTATAAATAGAATAATATAATATGTGATCTTTGGTGATTGCTTCTTCCACTTAGTGTAATATTTTCAGGATTCATTCATGTAGCATGTGTCAGTGGTTCATTTGTTTTCTATTGCCAAGCAGTGTTCTCTTGTATGGATCATGACAGTTTTTATTTTCTATTCCTTAGTTGATGCACATTTGAGGTGTTTCTACTTTTAACTTATTAGGGTTGTATATGCGTATTATTTATATACACCTTGTTGTGTAGACATGTTTCAATTCTCTTGGGTATATACCTAGGAGTAGAATCAGTAAGTCACATGATAACTTCATGTTGAACCCTTCTGAGGAATTGCCACATTGTTTCTAAAGCAGCTGCATCCATTTCACATTCCCACCAGCCATGTGTGAGGGTTCCAATTCTTCCACATCCTCACCAGCACTTGTTATAACAAGTGCTGTTGATTATAGCCATCCTAGTGGATATGGAGTGGTGGGATCTTTGGTTTTCGATTTACAGTTCCCTGGTGATGAATGATGCTGAGCATCTTTTTGTGTGCTTCTTGGCCATATGCATATCTCCTTTGAAGAAATGTCTATCAGATCTTTTGCCTATCTTTTCATTGGATTATTGGTATTTTGATTATTGGGTTGTAATACTTCTTTATATATTCTAGATTCACACCCCTCACCTCAGCCTTTGAATGTGTTAAAATTCTCTACTTGAAAGATACTCCCATTTGGCCTCCAATGTATTGTTCACATGTTTATTCCACAAATTGCTGTTGAACACTATGGACTAGTTCCTATGCTGGGATCTGTGGATAGAATGACCAAGATATGTAGATTCCCCTGAACCCTGGAGCTTACAGGCTGACGCAGAAGGTAGATGACAAAGTCATTGCATAGGCTGCTAATTTTAATGATACTACCATGGCATTCTGTGTGGAGAGTGGTAGGGGCCAGTGAGTGAGCCACCGGGAGACCTGACCTGACCTTGGAGGTCAAGGCCTGTTCTCCTGACAAGGCTCATTTCAGACCTAATCAATGGTTTGGAGTCAGTGGAGGTGGACAGGAATAAGTGCTCTGTGTAGCATATATCAGGGCCTTGAGGTGGAAGGAGCATGGCTTTTTGAGGAACTGATAGGAGGTCAGTGTGGCTGAAGAGTAGAGTGGAGTGGGAAAGGGGAAAGGGGCAGTCGTGTAAGCTGTGGGTCATGCAGGACCTGGTAAGTTATGGTATGGACTTTGACCTTTGTCTTAGGAGAACTGGGAAGCCATTAAAATAGTTTTGCTTTTTTTAAAATTTAATTTAGTTTTTATTACATTCCATCATTGTACATTTCTATAGTTCACAGTATGGTTTTTCAAAGTATACATGTCATACATGACAATCAAATCCAGAATGTAAGTTTTTGAGAGAGGAATGGTATGTTCACCTTTTCCTACAGCATGGAGAGTGGGTTAGAGAGGGCAAACTGGATGTGTGGAGAGCACTCAGGAGGCTGTTGCCATGGCCTAGGGGAGAGCTCAGCATTTGGAGTAGGTTGGTATCAGTGGAGGATGAGAAGAATTGAAAGAATGGAGAGGGTCCAGTAGGTGTGTGGTGATTAAGGTGCTGAACTCCCACACGGTGAATTGCAGTTTGGATCTTGGACCTAGTGGCCTGAGAATCACGCAGAGCACGTGTGTGTGTGCATGCCTAGAATCCCGAGAGGAGAATGGAGGGGAAGGGATTGCAGTGTGGCCTTACCCCCAGAGGGTGATTTTTCACTTTCTCTCTCATTGTCTCTGTCTGTCTTTGGTAAGCACACGTGTCCCATGGCAAAAACCTAAAAACCAAAAACAAACAAACCTAAAAAATGGAGAGACGTCCTGGTAGCTGAAATTAATGGAACCTGGTGAGTGAAGATAAGAATTAAGGGAAGTTTAAAAATGACTCCCAGATTTCTAGGTTGTATAAATAAGTGGTTAGTTAAGTGGCTCACCAAGACAGATTGGTGAAGTGGCCTAGATTTACAGGTGGGGACGTAGGGTGAAAGAATCAAAGGGTTGAGGTTTCAGTTGACTCTGGAGTGCCTGTGAGTTGTCACAAGAGCAGAGACGTAGGAAAGGCCAGATGGGAGCTCAGAGTATTCACTGGGTGAGTGATCCAGTAGCCATTGAAACACAGACTGGTTCTGGTGAACCTGCAGGATGGGAGGCAGATTGGGTTAGACTGAGGAATAAGGGGCAGTGAGGAATTAAATGAGAAAAAATGTTTTCCAGAAGCTTGTGTTAGAAAAAGAACCGATCTGAATTGTCCAGAGAGACAGTGTGCTGGGTCTGAGAGGATGTTGAGGACAAGCAGCTTGGCCCTTGACAATCAGAGGAGGGACCTGCCAAAATACAAACTTTCTGGCTGGAGGACAAACACAGATGTCCTTATAGGAACCGGAAGTCTGGGAGGCCAGTTTGAATTGTGTTATGCAAGGCTGGCAGGAGTTGTGAGGTTGGCATGAGAATGCTGACTGTGTAATCAAAGGAAGGGCCTTTGCGGTATATTCATTGTTGCGTGTGTGTGTTTTCAGGGAGCTAAGAAGTCCCGCTTGCCGATCCTAATCAAACCATCCAGGCCATTAGGAAGTGTGTATCATCTCCCTGCCAGCCAGGAGGTGGTGGCCCAGCTGCAGGGCCAGATTTTGGAGCTGCAGGGGAACCTGAAGGAATTTAAGACTCGCAACAAGCAGCTTCACCAAAAGTTAATTCTGGCTGAAGCGATGATGGAGGGGAAGTCAACGCCTGAGAAAACGCTCCCGGATGGTAAGCACCAGGAAAAATGCATTCTCTGCGAGCTAGATGAACGGCCCGGTAGAACTGCTTGAAATGTCAGCTTAGTTTTTAGAATTACAATACGTTTGGGTATAAATTTCATGAATTGCAGCAATTAATCTTGACTCTTGACAAATGCACAACAGAGAGAGCATAGTAACTGGATAAAGGGGCCCTGTAGAGCCTCGTGGGTCTTGTACCCACACTGCTACCTGCACTTGGGATGGTTTGCAGGTGCCATGTTGTAGGAGGACGTGAATCTGGCCTTCTCTGCCTGGCTGTGCCTCCAGAAGCCTTGGGCGTGTGGCACTGGAGGTATGTAAATGAGAGTCCTCTTGGCAAAGTCCAGGTTGATTTTGGGCTAATTCCAAACCCTACTGACCTTATATCTTCTTTTAGGAGTGACCTGTTTTCCCACCTACTTTGAATCTGCTGCCTCTACTGTCCTAAAGGACCAAGAAAACAGAGATCCCCTAGATTAAAAAGTACCAACATCTGGTCATCCCCTAGTGATTAGTTCCAGGCCTGCCGGTTGATACCAGAGTTCATGGGTGCATAAGTCCGTATATGAAGGCATAGTGCTGTGGGCTCTGTGTCCACGGTTGTGCATCCATGGATACAGAGTCTGACTATAGTCAGAATCCAGACATGGGTGGCATCCGCTAGTGTAGGACAGTGGCACTTAGAGGTTTTGGTCCACCAGCTTTTTGAGAATTGAAGAAAGCAGAGGACCCTCTCTCAGAGTAGTGCAGGTAAGCTTTTCTGAGGGTTCACGAATCCGCAAACATGTACATGTCAACTCCTGGTTTTGAACTCTCATTGTAAACAAATGACAGCAACACAGGTAATCTCTTATTTATTAAAGAATAATTACTAAATTCTCCTGTGCCAAGCACTATTCTAGGTACTTGGGAGATGGGAGTGAACAAAACAAATGAAGTACGACTTACGTTCTTGTTGTGGGGGAGAAGAAGACAGTTATCTGATCAGTGTGTGTCCGTGCACATGCATGTGTAAACTGTATGAGGAAATAAACGCTGTGAAGAAAACTAAAGCTGGGTTGAGGGCAAGGGGAATGTGGATTGGGCATGGGGTTTGCTAACGTACAGAAGTGTTAGAGCCTGGGATGAGGTGGTGCGTGGATGGAAACAGGGAGCCGGGTAAGCACGAGTCGCCTGGGGAAGAAAGGACAAAGGCAAGGGCCCTGGGTTTGCTTTGAACTTGGGGAGGTGAGTGATTATTAAAGAAGCCAGTGTGTGGCTAGAATGGAGTTAGAAAGAGAGAGGGAGAGTTGAGGGTGAGGTCAGGGAGGTGAGAGATCAGGTGGGCTCTCACAGGCCATTCTTGGACTTTGTCTTGGACACTAGGTCAGATTGCAATGTGCTGGAGAGTCTTGAGCAATGGAGTGACATGATCTGACTTAAGTCTTAAAGCAGGAGTTGACGAACTACAGCCTGTGGGACAAATCCAGCTCACTGCCTATTTTATAAATCAAGTTTTATTGGCACACAGCCACAACCGCTAATTTACTCATTGTCTATGAATCCTTTTGCACTATGGTGATGGAGTTGAATAGTTACAGTAGAGACCTCGTGGTTTACCAAGCCTAAAATATCTATTATTTGCCTCCTTAAGAAAAGTAGACTGGAAACCAGTATGTGGCGTAGTGGCTAAGGCGCTGGACTCCCCACTTTGTTGACCGCGGTTTGAGTCCTAGACCCAGTTGGTGGCTTGACACTCACACCGAACATATGTGCTTGTGTGCCCAAAATTCTGAGAGGAAAATGGAGGAAAAAGGATTGCGGCATGGCCATTCCTCCTTGGGGCGGTGGGGTGTGTGTGTGTGTGTGTGTGTGTGTGTGTGTGTG